>NC_069781.1:139118426-139453816 GCF_027406575.1 Nycticebus coucang
ACTGAAATTAGACCCACACCTTTCACCATTAACTAAGATAGACTCTCATTGGATTAAAGATTTAAACTTAAGACATGAAACTATAAAAATACTAGAGGAGAATGCAGGGAAAACCCTTGAAGAAATTGGTCTGGGTGAGTATTTCATGAGGAGAACCCCCCGGGCAATTGAAGCAGCTTCAAAAATACACTACTGGGACTTGATCAAACTAAAAAGCTTCTGCACAGCTAAGAACACAGTAAGCAGAGCAAGCAGACAGCCCTCAGAATGGGAGAAAATATTTGCAGGGTATAACTCTGACAAAGGTTTAATAACCAGAATCCACAGAGAACTCAAACGCATCAGCAAGAAAAAAACAAGGGATCCCATCGCAGGCTGGGCAAGGGATTTGAAGAGAAACTTCTCTGAAGAAGACAGGCGCACGGCCTTCAGACATATGAAAAAATGCTCATCATCTTTAATCATCAGAGAAATGCAAATCAAAACTACTTTGAGATATCATCTAACTCCAATGAGACTAGCCTATATCACAAAATCTCAAGACCAGAGATGTTGGCGTGGATGCGGAGAAAAGGGAACACTTCTGCACTGCTGGTGGGAATGCAAATTAATACATTCCTTTTGGAGGGATATATGGAGAACACTCAGAGATCTAAAAATAGATCTGCCATTCAATCCTGTAATTCCTCTGCTGGGCATATACCCAGAAGACCAAAAATCACAACATAACAAAGATATTTGTACCAGAATGTTTATTGCAGCCCAATTCATAATTGCTAAGTCATGGAAAAAGCCGAAGTGCCCATCGATCCACGAATGGATTAATAAATTGTGGTATATGTATACCATGGAATACTATGCAGCCTTAAAGAAAGATGGAGACTTTACCTCTTTCATGTTTACATGGATGGAGCTGGAACATATTCTTCTTAGTAAAGTATCCCAAGAATGGAAGAAAAAATATCCAATGTACACAGCCCTACTATGAAACTAATTTGGGACTCTCACATGAAAGCTATAACCCAACTACAACTTAACAATAGGGGGAAGTGGGAAAGGGGGGGGTGGGTAGAGGGAGGGGAATCGGTGGGATCACACCTATGGTGCATATTACAGGGGTATTTGCGAAACTTGGTAAATGTAGAATATAAATGTTTTGGCACAGTAACTGAGATAACGCCGGAAAGGCTATGTTAACCACTGGGATAAAAATGTGTCAAATGGTTTATGAAGTGAGTGTATGATGCCCCATAATCATATCATTGTATACACTTATGATTTAATAAAAAAATTAAAAAAAAAAAAAAACATTCAGTGGGGAAAAGATTCCCTATTTAACAAATGGTGCTGGGTGAACTGGCTGGCAACCTGTAGAAGACTGAAACTGGACCCACACCTCTCACAATTAATCATGATAGACTCTCACTGGATTAAAGATAGAAACCTAAGACATGAAACTATAAAAATACTAGAAGAGAGTGAAGGGAAAACCCTTGAAGAAATTGGATTGCAGTTTTTTATGAGAAGGACCCCCCCGGGCAATTGAAGCTGCTTCAACAATACACTATTGGGACTTGATCAAACTAAAAAGCTTCTGCACAGCCAAGAACACAGTAAGTAAAGCAAGCAAACAGCCTTCAGAATGGGAGAAGATATTTGCAGGTTATGTTTCCGACAAAGGTTTAGTAACCAGAATCCACAGAGAACTCAAATGCATTAGCAAGAAAAGAACAAGGGATTCCATCACAGGCTGGGCAAGGGACTTGAAGATATCTTTTCTGAATAAGACAGGCGCACGGCCTTCAGACGTATGAAAAAATGCTCATCATCTTTAATCATCAGAGAAATGCAAATCAAAACTTCTTTGAGATATCATCTAACTCCAGTGAGACTAGGTTATATCACAAAGTCGAAGACCAGAGATGTTGGCTTGGATGTGGAGAAAAGGGAACACTTCTGCACTGCTGGTGGGAATGCAAATTAATACATTCCTTTTGTAAAGATATACGGAGAACACTTAGAGATCTAAAATTAGATCTGCCATTCAATCCTGTAATCTGCCTACTGGGCATATACCCAGAAGACCAAAAATCACAACCTAACAAAGATATTTGTATCAGAATATTTATTGCAGCCCAATTCATAATTGCTAAGTCATGAAAAAGTCCAAGTGGCCATCGATCCATTAATGGATTAATAAATTGTGGTATATGTACACCATGGAATATTATGCAGCCGTATAGAAAGATGGACAGTTTACCTCTTTCATGTTTACATGGATGGAGCTGGAACATATTCTTCTTAGTAAAGTGTCTCAAGAATGGAAGAAAACGTACCCAATGTACTCACCCTTATTATGAAACTAATGTAGGACCTTCACATGAAAGCTATAACCCAGTTACAACATAAGAATAAGGAGAAAGGGAAAGGGAGGGGAGGGAGGGGGGAGGGAAGGGGAAAGAGGGGGATTAATGGGATTACACCTGCGGTGCATCTTACAAGGGTATATGTGAATCCTATTAAATGTGGAATGTAAATGTCTTAGCAAAATAACTAAGAAAATGCTACAAAAGCTATGTTAACTAATGTGATGAAAATGTGTCAAACGATCTATGAACCAAGTGTATGGTGCCCCACGATCATACTTATGTACACAGCTATGGTTTAATAAAAATAAATAAAAAAGAAAGAACGAAAAAAAATAAAAATAGATCTGCCATTCAATCCTGCTATCCCTCTACTGGGCATATACACAGAAGGACAAAAATCACATCATAACAAGGATACTTGTATCAGAATATTTACTGCAGCCCTATTCATAACTGCTAAGTCATGGAAAAAGCCCAAGTGCCCATCGATCCACGAATGGATTAATAAATTGTGGTATATGTACACCATGGAATATTATGCAGCCTTAAAGAAAGATGGAGACTTTACCTCTTTCATATTTACATGGATGGAGCTGAAACATATTCTTCTTAGTGAAGTGTCTCAAGAATGGAGGAAAAAGTACCCAATGTACTCCCCTTATTATGAAACTAATGTAGGACCTTCACATGAAAGCTATAACCCAGTTTCAACCTCAGAATGGGAGAATGGGGAAATGGAGGGGAAAGGTAGGTGGAGGGAGGGGAATAAATGAGATTACACCTGTGGTGCATCTTACAAGGGTATATGTGAATCTTAGTAAATGTGGAATGTAAAGGTCTTAGCAAAATAACTAAGAAAATGCTAGGAAAGCTATGTTAACTAGTGTGATGAAAATGTGTCAAACGATCTATGAACCAAGTGTATGGTGCCCCATGATCATACTAATGTACATAACTATGATTTAATAAAAAATAAATAAATAAATAAATAAATGTTAACTTCAGTTTTCTAACCTTAAACTAGCTTCTAATGATAGACACTAAATGTCCAAGGATAATGTATTAGGCTTACTAGTGTAGTAAACAACACAAAAAATTCGGGGGAGGGAGACAAGATGGCGGACTGAAGCCAGCTTTCAACAGAGGCTCCCGTCCAGAAGGAGAGTTAAGGGACAGGAATTTAGTAAGTATCCTGGTGGACTTGAGCCTCACCAAGAGAGAAGGTTGAAGAACGCACATCAACACCGCTGAGGCAAGCTGTGATCACAAGGACGCAAACAAAAGGTACAAAATCCACCACCAAGCGGACGGGAGTCCCCCTCCCCCATGAGACCGGCTCAAGAGCCCCACAATTGAACAAGTGGGCAGAAATTAAAGGCCCTCCCATTACACTCCAGGGAGAGACCTTCTAAAAACTGGACCTACCTCCCCTACTGGGGTACCGTGGCGTTCTCCTGCCGGGCATAAAACTGAATAAAACTTTGGGAATCCTTTGCCAGCAACCCTGAATCCCCGGCGCTCCCCTCCCGCCAACTGAGGTCCGGAGGCCTGTTCCCCAGGAGTTCAGATCCTTGGGTGATTTCTCAAGGGGAGTGGACAGTCCCCGAGTTGCGACTGGTCAGCATTGACTCTGAGGCATGCGAGTGAGGAGAGGGCACCGGGCTGAAGGGGAGTCACACCTTGGTGGCCCTTCCCTGCCGTGCAGTGCAGCAACACTCCCCGGGCAACATTACAGGGCACAAGACTGAATAAGACTCTAGCTTCCCTGCTGAGAGCTGAGAGCCCCTACTCTCACTCGGGGTCTGAGGGCCCATCACCCAGGAGTTTGGATCCTTGGGTGATTTCTCAAGGGGAGTGCACAGTGCCTGAGTTGCGTCAGGTCAGCGATGACTCTAGCACACGTGAGCGAGGAGAGGGCACTCTGCTGAGGGGAAATCAAGCCTTGGCGGCACTTCCCTGCGGTGCAGTGAAGGAGCACCCCTGGGCCGTAGTGCTGCGTAAAACTGAATGAAACTCTAGCTTCCCCCCACCACACCCAAACGGGGTCTTGGGGCACATCCCCCAAGAGTTCTGATGCTTGGGGGATCTCTTGAGGGGTGTGGACCCAGCACAAACTGCGGCCGCTCAGTGCTGACTCTGGGGCACGGGACAGAGGAGAAAAGGGTCGCCTGAGTGCCCACACCAGAGCAGTAGTTCCCTGGAGGTAGATCAACAGCCGTTTTTTCTTTAATGGCAGAACGCTCAATTCTGGATATTCTGAGGCCACACCCCCTGTCTCCCTGGGCAACCAGAGGAGGCCACCAGTGAGCGGGGGATTTCCTGACACGGCTCACAAACCCGGGAAGCTTCTAGGGCAGGGACAACCAGAGAGGTGTTAGGATGCAAATCTCCAGCAGCAAAGACGTTTGAACTCAAAACAGCCCGTCTTCTGTAGGCGATTTCTACAGGAACAGAGACAGAACCACGCAAAGTTGTCTGTTCTGTTCTGTTCTGTTCTGTTAGCAGCATCCATCAGGGACGGGGCTAAGCCTGAGTGAACACCTCCTTCCCATCACCTGCATCAAACACTCAAAGATGTCAGGCCCCATCTCCTCCTGCTAGATAGCGGCAGTCTGCGGGGGCCTGGCAGGCTTCCTTGCGATTCAGGCAGGTGCAAACCCCTGGAGTGTCTGTTCACTGCAGGCAACTGGGTTAGCCATCTGCAGAGATACCAGTGACTGGGTCCAACGGAGGGGCAAAGTGGGGAAGGAGACGTCAACCTTCCCAGATTGCTTTGTTTGCTGGGTGGCTCCTCCTGACTCCACGCTGCACTGGGGTGAGCTGTGTCAGAGGAGTCACCAGGCCCCTGTGACCCAGTTCCCAGAGACCTCTTGAACCCTTCCACCTGAGACAAGTGCCGATTGAGACAGTTGATTTGGACCTTTTGAACTGGGCTAATAGACTGAGGACTTTTCAGGCAGTGCCCTGGGTGTGTGATGGTAGGAAGGTTTGATTCTCCTTTTCCAACTGGTGCCAGAGGTGGGCGGGCGGGGTGACTTAATTGCTGATTTTTCCACACAGCTGAGACTTCATGCTAGAGTAGAAGTTGCAATAGGATCGAACAGAAACCAGCTGAAAGCAAGACAGAACCACTTTGCTCCACAACACCAGACAGGGCCCCAGTGTCTCAGGCCACAACACTGTACGGGCCCTCGATAAAACCCCAGGGGAAAAACCAAAGGGAGTAAAATAACAATGGGGCGTGCCGCGGACCGCCAGTCGATGGGCCTCAGTCCGAGGGTGCTCAGGGCGAACGGTACAGGATGGTTGAGAGGTCGACGCAGGATAAATGACAGACTGCTACACAGCAAAGTGATGAAGGAAGCAGCTGTACTTTACTGAATTTTGAGTTGATATTTATACATTTTTGACAAAGCATTACAAATCACAAAAGGTATTTTTACAACTTGCTGAGCCTTACAAGTTATTATCTAACCTTGTAGATGTGAGTATTCAACCATCCCACTTGCACAATGTCCTGCCCGCAAGGGGTTTTGCCCGCAAGGGGTTCTGTCCGCAAGGGGGAATAAAGGTTATTGGTTATCAGTTGTGTCTTTCACTACCCCTTATCTAAGTAAATGCTTCAAAGGTTAAAGTTTTAAAACGTGAAAATTCTTTCTTTATAACTACTAGTATTAGTAATAATTCACAAATTATTTACTTCTAATGTGATTAAAAGATTTCATATATGTGTGGGTTATGTAAGTGATTATAGTATTAGGAAATATATGAAATGTAAAGGTATGTGGAAAGTTTTAAGTCGTGGGTGGCTGTGGGTAGTGTAAGCACATATCTGGATGGAACATCTTGTTTGCTGCTCCTGCATTGTCTCAATTCACTGACATTTATGATAGGGGCATGCTATTGCACCGTTCCCCCTGGAGACACTGAGTCTCCACAGGCATTCTTACTATGTTTAATTATGGATCAGTAAGTCATTATGTTTATTCTTAGTTTCTAAAGACAATCAGGCATTCAACTGAACATACAGGTTTCATTCACAGGCATTCCTCAGGCTTTATGCCGCACCTTAAGTAATTACGTTCAACAAACAGCATGCTAGGCAACTTCTGCGCTGCTGTGCATACTAGGGGTGCTGGGGGCTTCGCTCCGGGGAGCACAGACCACCTACCCATGCGTTTTACAACGCGGACAGCGCCACCTCGCTGCGGCTTGATGCCGAGGGTGCGGCAGGGGCGGAATCAGCGGAAAAACTCTGGTAACATGAATAACCAGAATAGATCAACCCCCCCAAGAAAAGATACGGCAGATGTGATTGAAGATCCCATTCATAAACAACTGGCTGAGATGTCAGAAATCGAATTCAGAATTTTAATTGCAGACAAGATTAATAAAATGGAATTAGAAATTTGAGGAGAAATTCCAAAATTGTCTCAAGAATTTAACGAATTTAAAGACAAAACCACCAAAGACTTAGACACACTGAAGCAAGAACTTACAGCCCTCAAAGACAGGAAAAATACAGTAGAATCCCTCAGTAACAGAATGGAGCAAGCAGAAGAAAGGATTTCTGACATTGAAGATAAAGTCTTCGAACGCTCCCAATTTCTCAAAGAGGAAGAGAAATGGAGAGCAAAAACGAATCACTCACTCAGAGAACTCTCAGTAATTCGAAAAAAAGCAACATAAGGATTATAGGAATTTCTGAGAACGATGATGTCGCCTCCGAGGGCACAGAGGCCCTTCTGCATGAAATTATGAAAGAAAATTTTCCAGACATGCCTAGAGAATCTGAAATTCAGATAGCAGACAGCTTCAGAACCCCAGCACGATTCAACCCCAATAAGTCATCCCCCAGACATATCATAATTAGCTTCACTAAAGTTAACATGAAAGAGAAGATTCTCAAAGCAGCCCGGCGAAAGAAAACTATAACGTACAATGGTAACAATATTAGAATAACTGCAGATCTCTCTGCTGAAACTTTTCAAACAAGAAGAGGCTGGTCATCAACTTTTAATCTCCTAAAGCAAAAAAACTTTCAACCCAGGATCTTGTATCCAGCTAAACTGAGTTTCATCTATGATGGAGAAATTAAATACTTCAATGACATTCACATGTTGAAAAAATTTGCCATAAGTAAACCAGCTCTTCAGGATGTTCTCAGACCTATCCTCCACAATGACCAACCCAATCCTATACCACAAAAGTAAACTCACTCAGAAACTTCGGATCAATATCCAACTTCAACACTGGCAAAAGGATTAAAAATGTCCACTGGACCTTTGAAAAACTCAATACCCAAAATTCCACCAGACTTATCAATACTCTCCATCAATGTGAATGGCTTAAACTGTCCTCTAAAGAGGCATAGGTTAGCTGACTGGATACAAAAACTCAAGCCAGATATTTGTTGCATACAATGGTCACATCTCAACCTAAAAGACAAATACAGACTCAGGGTGAAAGGATGGTCATCCATATTTCAGGCAAATTGTAATCAGAAAAAAGCAAGTGTTACAATTTTATTTGCAGATACAGTAGGCTTTAAACCATCAAAAGTAAGGAAGGACAAGAATGGTCACTTCATATTTGTTAAGGGTAATACTCAATATGATGAGATCTCAATTATTAATATCTATGCACCCAACCAGAATGCACCTCAATTTATAAGAGAAACTCTAACAGACATGAGTAACTTGATTTCCTCCAGCTCCATAATCGTCGGAGATTTCAACACTCCCTTGGCAGTGTTGGATCGATCCTCAAGAAAGAAGCTGAGCAAAGAAATCTTAGATTTAAACCTAAACATCCAATATTTAGATTTAGCAGACATCTACAGAACATTTCATCCCAACAAAACTGAATACACATACTTCTCATCAGCCCAATGAAATTACTCCAAAATTGGTCACATTTTAGGTCACAAGTCTAACCTCAGTAAATTTAAAAGAATAGAAATTATTCCATGCATCTTCTCGGACCATCATGGAATAAAACTTGAATTGAGTAAGAACAGAAATCTGCATATCCATACAAAAACATGGAATTTAAATAACCTTATGCTGAATGATAGCTGGGTCAGAGATGAGATTAAGAAAGAAATCGCCAATTTTTTGGAACAAAACGACAATGCAGACACAAACTATCAGAACCTCTGGGACACTGCAAAGGCAGTTCTAAGAGGAAAATTTAGAGCACTGCAAGCCTTCCTCCAGAGAACGGAAAGAGAGAAAGTTAACAACTTAAGGGGACATCTCAAGCAACTGGAAAAGGAAGAACATTCCAACCCCAAACCCAGTAGAAGAAAAGAAATAACCAAAATTAGATCAGAATTAAATGAAATTGATAACAAAAGAATAATACAACAGATCAATAAATCACAAAGCTAGTTTTTTGTAAAGGTCAATAAAATAGATAAACCTCTGGCCAACCTAATCAGGAAAAAAAGAGTAAAATCTCTAATATCATCAATCAGAAACAACAAAGAGGAAATAACCACACACTAATCAGAAATCCAAAAAATCCTTAATGAACATTACTAGAAACTTTATTTTCAGAAATATGAAAATCTGAAGGAAATAGACCGATAATTGGAAGCACGCCACCTTCCAAGACTTAACCAGAATCAAGTGGAAATGTTGAACAGACCCATATCAAGTTCAGAGATTGCATCAACTATACAAAACCTCCCTAAAAAGAAAAGCCCGGGACCAGATGGTTTCACGTCAGAATTCTACCAAACATTTAAAGAGGAATTAGTACCTATATTACTCAACCTGTTCCAAAATGTAGAAAAAGAAGGAAGACTACCCAACACGTTCTATGAAGCAAACATCACCATGATCCCCAAACCAGGAAATGACCCAACAAGAAAAGAAAATTATAGACCAATATCACTAATGAATATAGATGCAAAAATATTCAACAAGATCCTAACAAACAGAATCCAGCAACACATCAAACAAATTATACATCATGACCAAGTTGGTTTTATCCCAGGGTCTCAAGGCTGGTTCAATATACGTAAATCTATAAATGTAATTCAGCACATAAACAAATTAAAAAACAAAGAGCATATGATTCTCTCAATTGATGCAGAAAAAGCTTTTGATAATATCCAGCATCCCTTCATGATCAGAACACTCAAGAAAATTGGTCTAGAAGGGACTTTTCTTAAACTGATAGAGGCTATCTACAGCAGACCCACAGCCAATATCATATTGAATGGAGTTAAATTGGAATCATTTCCACTCAGATCAGGAACCAGACAAGGCTGCCCATTGTCTCCATTGCTTTTTATCATGGTAATGGAAGTTTTAGCCACCGCAATTAGGGAAGAAAAGGCGATCAAGGGTATCCATATAAGGTCAGAAGACATCAAACTCTCGCTCTTCGCAGATGATATGATTGTGTATCTGGAAAACACTAGGGACTCTACTACAAAACTCCTAGAAGTGATCAAGAAATACAGCAGCGTCTCAGGTTACAAAATCAACATTCATAAATCGGTAGCCTTTATATACACCAACAACAGTCAAATTGAAAAAGCAGTTAAAGAATCTATCCCATTCACAGTAGTGCCAAAGAAGATGAAATATTTTTTGAATTCACCTAACAAAAGACGTGAAAGATCTCTATAAAGAGAACTATGAAACTCTATGAAAAGAAATAGCTGAAAATGTTAACAAATGGAAAAAAATACCATGCTCATGGCTGGGAAGAATGAACATTATAAAAATGTCCATACTACCCAAAGCAATATATAATTTCAACGCACTCCCTATTAAAGCTCCACTGTCATATTTTAAAAATCTTGAAAAAACATTACTTTGTTTTATATGGAATCAGAAAAAACCTCGAATAGCCAAGACATTACTCAGAAATAAAAACAAAACAGGAGGAATCACACTACCAGACCTCAGACTTTACTACAAATCGATAGTGATCAAAACAGCATGGTATTGGCACAAAAACAGAGAAGTAGATATCTGGAACAGAATAGAGAACCAAGAGATGAATCCAGCTACTTACCGCTATTTGATTTTTGACAAGCCAATTAAAAACATTCAGTGGGGAAAAGATTCCCTATTTCACAAATGGTGCTGGGTGAACTGGCTGGAAACCTGCAGAAGACTGAAATTGGACCCACACCTTTCTCCATTAACTAAGATAGACTCTCACTGGATTAAAGACTTAAACTTAAAACATGAAATTATAAAAATACTAGAGGAGAATGCAGGGAAAACCCTTGAAGAAATTGGTCTGGGTGAGTATTTCATGAGGAGAACCCCCCGGGCAATTGAAGCAGCTTCAAAAATACACTACTGGGACTTGATCAAACTAAAAAGCTTCTGCACAGCTAAGAACACAGTAAGCAGAGCAAGCAGACAGCCCTCAGAATGGGAGAAGATATTTGCAGGGTATATCTCTGACAAAGGTTTAATAACCAGAATCCGCAGAGAACACAAATGCATCAGCAAGAAATAAACAAGGGATCCCATCGCAGGCTGGGCAAGGGATTTGAAGAGAAACTTCTCTGAAGAAGACAGGCACAAGGCCTTCAGACATATGAAATAATGCTCATCATCTTTAATCATCCGAGAAATGCAAATCAAAACTACTTTGAGATATCATCTAACTCCAATGAGACTAGCCTATATCACAAAATCTCAAGACCAGAGATGTTGGCGTGGATGCGGAGAAAAGGGAACACTTCCGCACTGCTGGTGGGAATGCAAATTAATACATTCCTTTTGGAAAGATATATGGAGAACACTCAGAGATCTAAAAATAGATCTGCCATTCAATCCTTTAATTCCTCTGCTGGGCATATACCCAGAAGACAAAAATCACAACATAACAAAGATATTTGTACCAGAAGGTTTATTGCAGCCCAATGCATAATAGCTAAGTCATGGAAAAAGCCCAAGTGCCCATCGATCCACGAATGGATTAATAAATTGTGGTATATGTATACCATGGAATACTATGCAGCCTTAAAGAAAGATGGAGACTTTACCTCTTTCATGTTTACATGGATGGAGCTGGAACATATTCTTCTTAGTAAAGTATCCCAAGAATGGAAGAAAAAGTACCCAATGTACACAGCCCTACTGTGAAACTAATTTGGGACTCTCACATGAAAGCTATAACCCAGCTACAACTTAACAATAGGGGGAAGTGGGAAAGGGGGGGGTGGGTAGAGGGAGGGGGATCGGTGGGATCACACCTGTTGTGCATCTTACAGCGGTATTTGCGAAACTTGGTAAATGTAGAATGTAAATGTTTTGGCACAGTAACTGAGATAACGCCAGAAAGGCTATGTTAACCACTGTGATAAAAATGTGTCAAATGGTTTATGAAGCGAGTGTATGATGCCCCATGATCATATCAATGTATACAGTTATGATTTAATAAAAAAAATAAAAAATAAAAAAATAAAAATAAGAGTAGAAACCAGTATAGTAGAAAATTGGAAAAATAACAAATAGAGTTAAAAATCAATGACATCAAAAGTTAATTATATCAAAACATTATTTCAAATGATAAAACTATAATGAATCAGGTCAGGAAATAGTGAAAAGATAAAAATTACCAATTTGAGGAATAAATGGAAACATCAGCACAGATGCTGCTGTTATTAATCTCATGTAAAGAAATATTATGAACTATCATTATACGGAATTCCCTGAAACACAAATTTACAAAATTCACAAAAGGAAGTAAATAACCTGATTTGAGTCATGGGTGGGAAAGAAATTGAATTTGTAGACAAAACATTCCTACAAAAGATCACCAGGCTGAAATGGCTCTATTGTTGAAGTTTACTGAATATTTCAGAAGAAACAACACCAATTCTACGCAAAACCTTTGAGAAAAGGGAACCAATAAGAAAATGAGCCTGTGACAACACAATGTTTGAGGTGATGGATAATTACCTGCTAATTACCCTGATTTGAACATTGTAATGTTCAAATGTTACTTAATGATGTTATTGAACAGCGTTATTGTGTACATTATTGAATATTATGAATTATGTCATTATTATGAATTATTGAACATTATAATGTATGCATGTATCAAAACCTATTATACCCTATGAATATGAACAAGTATGTTTTAATTAAAAATAAAATGTTAGAAAAAAGAAAAAAAAAAAAAAGAAAGTGGGGAATGGTCCAGGACCTTATGAATACCTTTTTATGCTATTATATTGTTTCTGAATTTGGAAAAAAAATATTATCCATTTGAAAATTTAAAGAAAATTAGAACCACACTTATAGCCTTAATGTTAACAATACCGATGGTCTGAAGACTTGTTTTCCCATTATATTTTGCCTAAAAATAAAATTTACCAATTTAAAAGAAAGCCTGCCTAAAACACTATTGACTACAAATTGATTTTAAGTTGAAATGATTTCTCATTTCATATATATTGAATACACAGTGTCTATAATGTATTCAACATTTAAAGATGTATATATGAGATGTTTTAGCAAACTACTTTCATTCTCTACAAAGAAAGATCCAGCTGTCTTTTCCAGTCATATATTTTCTATTAGTTTTTACCTCTTTAAAAGGTAGTAGAAACACATTTCAAATGTTTGACCTTTTCTGCGTGAGGTGATTTTAAAGTTAACAGATTTACTGTTTCTGTTTTGCATGCTTTCCACATTTATAAGCTCATTGCTAACTATTTTGTTGTTTAAATGAAAGACTGTGCTGACAATTAAATGGAGGTTCAGGCATGCTTCACTGCTGTATCTTATTACCATAAATGTGAGAAGCAGCAGAATGCTGAAATTACTGGTTTCAGCCTACATCTGCATGGTCTTATTATACCTACCAAGGTGAAAATGTCAAGTTCGAAGAATATAATTATATAACTCAAACTGCAGCGGTGGCAAGGTTAAATTCTTGCTTTACTGATCTTAAAAGAACTCTAGCTTCTAGGTCTGCAGGTGCCTTTCGTTTATGAATTTAACCTTCCACTTTTATTCCCTTTTCTAAGTTTTATTTTAGATAAGATTTTCAACACATTGTTGATTCAATATAAATTTTTATCTCTTTTCTTTTTTTTTATTATTAGTTTTTATTAAATCATAACTTTGTACATTGATGCGTTTATGGGGTTCAGGGTACTGCTTTGATATACAATGTGAAATGTTTACATTGAACTAAGTAACACATCCATCACAATTATGCTCATTTCTTTTTTTTTTTTTAATTTTTTTATTAAATCATAACTGTATACAATGATATGATTATGGGGCATTATACACTCACTTCATAAACCATTTGACACATTTTTATCACAGTGGTTAACATAGCCTTTCCGGCGTTATCTCAGTTACTGTGCCAAAACATTTACATTCTACATTTACCAAGTATCGCAAATACCCCTGTAATATGCACCACAGGTGTGATCCCACCGATTCCCCTCCCTCTACCCACCCACCCCCTTTCCCACTTCCCCCTATTGTTAAGTTGTAGCTGGGTTATAGCTTTCATGTGAGAGCCCCAAATTAGTTTCATAGTAGGGCTGTGTACATTGGGTATTTTTTCTTCCATTCTTGGGATACTTTACTAAGAAGAATATGTTCCAGCTCCATCCATGTAAACATGAAAGAGGTAAAGTCTCCATCTTTCTTTAAGGCTGCATAGTATTCCATGGTATACATATACCACAATTTATTAATCCATTCATGGATCGATGGGCACTTGGGCTTTTTCCATGACTTAGCTATTATGAATTGGGCTGCAATAAACATTCTGGTACAAATATCTTTGTTATGTTGTGATTTTTGGTCTTCTGGGTATATGCCCAGCAGAGGAATTACAGGATTGAATGGCAGATCTATTTTTCGATCTCTGAGTGTTCTCCATATATCTTTCCAAAAGGAATGTATTAATTTGCATTCCCACCAGCAGTGCAGAAGTGTTCCCTTTTCTCCGCATCCACGCCAACATCTCTGGTCTTGAGATTTTGTGATATAGGCTAGTCTCATTGGAGTTAGATGATATCTCAAAGTAGTTTTGATTTGCATTTCTCTGATGATTAAAGATGATGAGCATTTTTTCATATGTCTGAAGGCCGTGCGCCTGTCTTCTTCAGAGAAGTTTCTCTTCAAATCCCTTGCCCAGCCTGCGAAGGGATCCCTTGTTTTTTTCTTGCTGATGCGTTTGAGTTCTCTGTGGGTTCTGGTTATTAAACCTTTGTCAGAGTTATACCCTGCAAATATTTTCTCCCATTCTGAGGGCTGTCTGCTTGTCTGCTTACTGTGTTCTTAGCTGTGCAGAAGCTTTTTAGTTTGATCAAGTCCCAGTAGTGTATTTTTGAAGCTGCTTCAATTGCCCGGGGGGTTCTCCTCATGAAATACTCACCCAGACCAATTTCTTCAAGGGTTTTCCCTGCATTCTCCTCTAGTATTTTTATAGTTTCATGTCTTAAGTTTAAATCTTTAATCCAATGAGAGTCTATCTTAGTTAATGGTGAAAGGTGTGGGTCCAATTTCAGTCTTCTGCAGGTTGCCAGCCAGTTCACCCAGCACCATTTGTTAAATAGGGAATCTTTTCCCCACTGAATGTTTTTAATTGGCTTGTCAAAAATCAAATAGCGGTAAGTAGCTGGATTCATCTCTTGGTTCTCTATTCTATTCCAGATATCTACTTCTCTGTTTTTGTGCCAATACCATGCTGTTTTGATCACTATCGATTTGTAGTAAAGTCTGAGGTCTGGTAGTGTGATTCCTCCTGTTTTGTTTTTATTTCTGAGTAATGTCTTGGCTATTCGAGGTTTTTTCTGATTCCATATAAAACGAAGTAATGTTTTTTCAAGATCTTTAAAATATGACAGTGGAGCTTTAATAGGGAGTGCGTTGAAATTATATATTGCTTTGGGTAGTATGGACATTTTGATAATGTTCATTCTTCCTAGCCATGAGCATGGTATGTTTTTCCATTTGTTAACATTTTCAGCTATTTCTTTTCTTAGAGTTTCATAGTTCTCTTTATAGAGATCTTTCACGTCTTTTGTTAGGTAAATTCCCAAATATTTCATCTTCTTTGGCACTACTGTGAATGGGATAGAGTCCTTAACTGTTTTTTCAATTTGACTGTTGTTGGTGTATATAAAGGCTACCGATTTATGAATGTTGACTTTGTAACCTGAGACGCTGCTGTATTCCTTGATCACTTCTAGGAGTTTTGTAGTAGAGTCCCTAGTGTTTTCCAGATACACAATCATATCATCTGCGAAGAGCGAGAGTTTGATCTCTTCTGACCCTATATGGATACCCTTGATCGCCTTTTCTTCCCTAATTGCGGTGGCTAAAACTTCCATTACAACGTTGAAAAGCATGGAGACAATGGGCAGCCTTGTCTGGTTCCTGATCTGAGTGGAAATGATTCCAATTTAACACCATTCAATATGATATTGGCTGTGGGTTTGCTGTAGATAGCCTCTATCAGTTTAAGAAAAGTCCCTCTAGACCAATTTTCTTGAGTGTTCTGATCATGAAGGGATGCTGGATATTATCAAAAGATTTTTCTGCATCAATTGAGAGAATCATATGGTCTTTGTTTTTTAATTTGCTTATGTGCTGAATTACATTTATAGATTTACGTATATTGAACCAGCCTTGAGACCCCGGGATAAAACCAACTTGGTCATGATATATAATTTGTTTGATGTGTTGCTGGATTCTGTTTGTTAGGATCTTGTTGAATATTTTTGCATCTATATTCATTAGTGATATTGGTCTATAATTTTCTTTTCTTGTTGGGTCTTTTCCTGGTTTGGGGATCAGGGTGATATTTGCTTCATAGAACATGTTCGGTAGTCTTCCTACTTTTTCTACATTTTGGAACAGGTTGAGTAATATAGGTACTAATTCCTCTTTAAAGGTTTGGTAGAATTCTGACGTGAAACCATCTGGTCCCGGGCTTTTCTTTTTAGGGAGGTTTTGTATAGTTGATGCAATCTCTGAACTTGATATGGGTCTGTTCAACATTTCCACTTGATTCTGGTTAAGTCTTGGAAGGTGGCGTGCTTCCAAGTATCGGTCTATTTCCTTCAGATTTTCATATTTCTGAGAATAAAGTTTGTTGTAATATTCATTAAGGATTTTTTGGATTTCTGACAAGTCTGTTGTTATTTCGTCTTTGTTGTTTCTGATTGATGATGTTAGAGATTTTACTCTTTTTTTCCTGATTAGGTTGGCCAGAGGTTTATCTATTTTATTGACCTTTTCGAAAAACCAGCTTTTTGATTTATTGATCTGTTGTATTATTCTTTTGTTTTCAATTTCATTTAATTCTGCTCTAATTTTGGTTATTTCTTTTCTTCTACTGGGTTTGGGGTTGGAATGTTCTTCCTTTTCCAGTTGCGTGAGATGTCCCATTAAGTTGTTAACTTCCTCTCTTTCCGTTCTCTTGAGGAAGGCTTGCAGTGCTATAAATTTCCCTCTTAGAACTGCCTTTGCAGTGTCCCAGAGGTTCTGATAGTTTGTGTCTTCATTGTCGTTTTGTTCCAAAAAATTGGTGATTTCTTTCTTAATCTCATCTCTGACCCAACTATCATTCAGCATAAGGTTATTTAACTTCCATGTTTTTGTATGGGTATGCAGATTCTTGTTGTTACTCAATTCAAGTTTTATTCCATGATGGTCCGAGAAGATGCATGGAATAATTTCTATTCCTTTAAATTTACTGAGGTTAGACTTGTGACCTAAAATGTGATCAATTTTGGAGTAAGTTCCGTGGGCTGATGAGAAGTATGTGTATTCAGTTTTGTTGGGATGAAATGTTCTGTAGATGTCTGCTAAATCTAAATATTGGATGTTTAGGTTTAAATCTAAGATTTCTTTGCTCAGCTTCTTTCTGGAGGATCGATCCAACACTGCCAAGGGAGTGTTAAAATCTCCAACGATTATGGAGCTGGAGGAAATCAAGTTACTCATGTCTGTTAGAGTTTCTCTTATAAATTGAGGTGCATTCTGGTTGGGTGCATAGATATTAATAATTGAGATCTCGTCATATTGAGTATTACCCTTAGCAAATATGAAGTGACCATTCTTGTCCTTCCTTACATTTGATGGTTTAAAGCCTACTGTATCTGCAAATAAAATTGCAACACCTGCTTTTTTCTGATTACCATTTGCCTGAAATATGGATGACCATCCTTTCACCCTGAGTCTGTATTTGTCTTTTAAGTTGAGATGTGACTCTTTTATGCAACAAATATCTGGCTTAAGTTTTTGTATCCAGTCAGCTAACCTGTGCCTCTTTAGAGGACAGTTTAAGCCATTCACATTGATGGAGAGTATTGATAAGTCTCGTGGAATTTTGGGTATCGAGTTTTTCAAAGGTCCAGTGGACATTTTTAATCCTTTTGCCAGTGTGGAAGTTGGAGTTTGATCCGAAGTTTCTGAGTGAGTTTACTTTTGTGGTATAGGAGTGGGTTGGTCATTGTGGAGGATAGGTCTGAGAACATCCTGAAGAGCTGGTTTACTTATGGCAAATTTTTTCAACATATGAATGTCATTGAAGTATTTAATTTCTCCATCATAGATGAAACTCAGTTTAGCTGGATACAAGATCCTGGGTTGAAAGTTTTTTTGCTTTAGGAGATTAAAAGTTGATGACCAGCCTCTTCTTGTTTGAAAATTTTCAGCAGAGAGATCTGCAGTTATTCTAATTTTCTTACCTTTGTACGTTATAGTTTTCTTTCGCCGGGCTGCTTTGAGAATCTTCTCTTTCATGTTAACTTTAGTGAAGCTAATTATGATATGTCTGGCAGATTGCTTATTGGGGTTGAATCGTGCTGGGGTTCTGAAGCTGTCTGCTATCTGAATTTCAGATTCTCTAGGCATGTCTGGAAAATTTTCTTTCATAATTTCATGTAGAAGGGCCTCTGTGCACATGGCTGCCACTTCATCAGTCTCCGAAATTCCTATAACCCTTATGTTATTTTTTTTCGAATTATCTGAGAGCTCTCTGAGTGAGTGATCCGTTTTTGCTCTCCATGTCTCTTCCTCTTTGAGAGATTGGGAGCGTTCGAAGACTTTATCTTCAATGTCAGAAATCCTTTCTTCTGCTTGCTCCATTCTGTTACTGAGGGATTCTACTGTATTTTTCATATCTTTGAGGGCTGTAAGTTCTTGTTTCAGTGTGTCTAAGTCTTTGGTGGTTTTGTCTTTAAATTCGTTAAATTCTTGCGACAGTTTTTGAATTTCTCCTCGAATTCCTAATTCCATTTTATTAATCTTGTCTGAAATCCAAATTCTTAATTCGAGTTCTGACATCTCAGCCAGTTGTTTATGAATGGGATCTTCAATCACATCTGCCGTATCTTTTCTTGGGGGGGTTGATCTATTCTGGTTATTCATGTTACCAGAGTTTTTCCGCTGATTCCGCCCCATGGTTTACTCCCTTTGGTTTTTCCCCTGGGGTTTTATCGAGGACCCGTACAGTGTTGTGGCCTGAGAAACTGGGGCCCTGTCTGGTGTGGTGGAGCAAAGTGGTTCTGTCTTGTTTTCAGCTGGTTTCTGTTCGATCCTATTGCAACTTCTACTCTGGCTTGAAGTCTCAGCTGTGTGGAAAAATCAGCAATTAAGTCACCCCGCCTGCCCACCTCTGGCCCCAGTTGGAAAAGGAGAATCAAACCTTCCTACAATCGCACACCCAGGGCACTGCCTGAAAAGTCCTCAGTCTATTAGCCCAGTTCAAGAGGTCCGAATCAACTGTCTCAATCGGCACTTGTCTCAGGTGGAAGGGTTCAAGAGGTCTCTGGGAACTGGATCACAGGGGCCTGGTGACTCCTCTGACACGGTTCACCCCAGTGCAGCGTGGAGTCAGGAGGAGCCACCCAGCAAACAGAGCAGTCTGGGAAGGTTGACGTCTCCTTCCCCACTTTGCCCCTCCGTCGGACCCAGTCACTGGTATCTCTGCAGATGGCTAACCCAGTTGCCTGCAGTGAACAGACACTCCAGGGGTTTGCACCTGCCTGAATCGCAAGGAAGTCTGCCAGGCCCCCGCAGACTGCCGCTATCTAGCAGGAGGAGATGGGGCCTGACATCTTTGAGTGTTTGATGCAGGTGATGGGAAGGAGGTGTTCACTCAGGCTTAGCCCCGTCCCTGATGGATGCTGCTAACAGAACAGAACAGAACAGACAACTTTGTGAGGTTCTGTCTCTGTTCCTGTCGTCGCCTACAGGAGACGGGCTGTTTTGAGTTCAAACGTCTTTGCTGCTGGAGAATTGCGTCTGAACACCTCTCTGGGTCGGCCCCGCCCTGGAGGCTTCCGGGTTTGTGAGCTGTGTCACCAGTGGCCTCCTCTGGTTGCCCAGAGAGACAGGGGGTGTGGCCTCAGAATATCCAGAAGTGAGCGTTCTGCCGTTAAAGAAAAAACGGCTGTTGATCTACCTCCAGGGAACTGCTGCTCTGGTGTGGGCACTCAGGCGACCCTTTTCTCCTCTGTCCCGCGCCCCAGAGTCAGCACTGAGCGGCCGCAGTTTGTGCTGGGTCCATACTCCTTAAGAGATCCCCCAAGAATCAGAACTCTTGGGGGATGGGCCCCAAGACCCGGATTGGGAGTGGGGCGGGGGGAAGCTAGAGTTTCATTCAGTTTCACGCAATACTACAGTCCGGGGAGGTCTCCTGCACTGTACCGCAGGGAAGTGCCGCCAAGGCTTGATTTCCCCTCAGCAGAGTGCCCTCTCCTCGCTCACGTGTCCCAGAGTCGGCGCTGACCTGACGCAGCTCAGGCACTGTGCACTCCCCTCGAGAAATCACCCAAGGAGCCGAACTCCTGGGGGATAGGCCCTCAGACCCCGAGTGAGAGTAGAGGTTCTCAGCTCTCAGCGGGGAGGCCAGAGTCTGATTCAGTCTTGGGCCCCCTATGCCCGGGGAGGGTTGGTGCACTGCACCGCAGGGAAGTGCCGCGAGGCGTGACTCCCCCAAGCCCGGTGCCCTCTCCTCACTCGGCGCGCCTCAGAGTCAATGCTGACCAGTCGCAACTCGGGGACTGTCCACTCCCCTTGAGAAATCACCCAAGGATCCGAAGTTCTGGGGGACAGGCCTCCAGACCTCAGTGGGCGGGAGGGGAGCGCCGGGGATTCAGGGTTGCCGGCAAAGGATTCCCAAAGTTTTATTCAGCCCTATGTCCGGCAGGAGAACGCCACGGCACCCCAGTAGGGGAGGTAGGTCCAGTTTTTAGAAGGTCTCTCCCGTGGAGTGTAGTGGGAGGGCCTTTAATTTCTGCCCGCTTGTTCAATTGTGGGGCTCTAGAGCCGGTCTCATGGGGGAGGGGGACTCCCGTCCCTTGGTGGTGGATTTTGTACCTTTTGTTTGCGTCCTTGTGATCACAACTTGCCTCAGCGGTGTTGATGTGCGTTCTTCAGCCTTCTCTCTTGGTGAGGCTCAAGTCCACCAGGATACTTACTAAATTCCTGTCCCTTAACTCTCCTTCTGGACGGGAGCCTTTGTTGAAAGCTGGCTTCAGTCCGCCATCTTGTCTCCCCCCTTATCTCTTTTCTAATTCACTGTCTTTAAATAAATATATTTCCAACAACCAGAAGGCATGCAGCGTATGTTTGCTTATACATGACTGCCCCCATTTGAAGAGACCCAGTGTAAAATGCTCTTGAAGATTCTTTGAGGCAAAGCAACCCAAGTTATTGGTCAATAATTCTAACTTGCAAATGTAACTTAACACTTAGTTAAAAAAATATGTTCTAAGAATCATTGCTAAAAAATAAATACCTTCAATTGATATTTATCTTCTGAAAAAAAAACACAAAAAATTTATCAAATATAAAATGATGTTTAACTTTATTTTTTATATACAAATCATATTTTATTAGACTTGAAATGAACAATCGTATATATTGCTTCATATAATAATCAGAAGATTGTTTCTTTAATTTTGTAAAAAATCACCTTGTGTGAAATTTCATTATTATAGCATTATATAACAAACATTTTCACACATGAATTAAATTATTTTATTATTTTTAATATCTATTCCCCAAACTATGTGAAATCTTTAAAGTTTCGATATATTAGGAATAATAATTGTATGCTAATTTATGTACCACAAAAATAAGTAAACCTACTTTTCATCTGTAATCACAACTGCTGTAAAATCTTTACCATTCACAGATGATTTTTCTTTAAGTCTTCTTAAACAACAGTTTATAATTAGCTATAGTACAAATTAACTTCTTTTGAAAATGTTATGGAGAGAAGATGGCGGCCGAGTAACAGTTCCTTGCATCTGGGCACTGTGAGTCTGGGGAGATAGGACTTCAGGCATCTCTGGCTAGTGGGATCTGCCTATCATCACTCCTCTGAGGATACAGGGAGTCAGCGAGAGACTTTTGGACCCCATGAGGAGGACTAAAACAGTGGAAAAACGGCAAGTGGTCGCATGTGTTCAATCCGTCTAAACACTCCCGCAACTGTAAGTTCAGTAGCAGCGAGATTGCAAACCAGAAAGGCCTTACCTGTGAACGGTTTCGGTGTCTTTGGACTTGGCACTCAGTTGAACTGCTTTGGGGAGAGCCAGAGCAGGAGTGCGGAGAACTTTGGCCGTTGTCTAGGGCCCCAGTCTGAGCCACTGAGCCAGACGGAGCTAATAGTGTTTTGCTGTGGGTCACAGGGAGCCATTGTGAGCGATCTGCCCCAGCAACCTCCAACCTCAGGGTTGCAGAGCTAGAATCAGGTGGGAGCTGGTAACCCAGCGACCAAGTAGCCTAAGGCTGGGGTCTGAGCAGCTTTGCAGCCCTAACCCTCAGGGGCAGAGTGAGACTGGTTTTGGCACAATGGGTAAGTGGATAGCCACTTCAGCAGTGATTCCAGTGACAAGCACTTTACTGGGAAAGCTTATGCTCAGCAAGTTTACAAGTTCAAAGTGCCTTTTAAGTGGGCTGAAGAGAGATTTAGGGTCTACCTGCTGGGGTTTGAGAAATCAGCAGCCTCCAGTCGTATCAGAACTGTGATTAACATCTCGTACCCCAGAAGACCACGTGTTGCCCAGAAAATATTCAATAACATATACATACTGCTTTCTTTTTGGTTGCTTTTTTTTGTTTGTTTATTTTGATGTTGTTGATGTTCTTTTGTTTTTTAATTTCAACCTTTTCCATACAGATCCTTATTCTTTCTCAATTTTTCTAGTTTAATTATAATTTCCATTGCTGCCTATTCCAATAACTAGAACTTAATTTTTGCTAGTGTTTCTACCACTATTATTTGTTTTTTCACCCAATTTTATCCTGTAAAGTTCTCTGTTTGCTTGTTTTGGTTGGATTTATAGCATTTTTGTCTTTCCCCTCTACTTGGTGGAGGTGGGGAACTGTGTTTGATCAGGTTAACAAAGAGCTGCTGATCTCTAGGGAACCACCCAACTGGGCACCCCCAGAATGTGGGGTTTTTTTAAAGTCATGTCAAACTACACTACTGTACACCTATATTGCTCTGTCTCCCTCTTTCTGTGCCTGTCTTCTTTGTCAACATTCCTTTTACGCACTCCCTCTCCTTTCTCTATTTTTCTTTTTTTTTCCTTATCACTCGGTCCTCCTTTCTTTCATCCCTTTTTTGCTCTTCAACCTTCTCACACTTCTGGTCCTGAAACCCTTAGTCCACAGGCACGAGAACTTAAAGAGCAGGAGGAAGTAAAAGGAAAATTAGGGCAAGGAAACAGATAAAAGAAATCACTCATGAGGAAGAATCTGCTACGGACCGCCCTGTTGGTGGCCTTCAGTCCGAGGGAGTGCAGGGAGAAGGAACGAGGAAAGTTGAGAGGTCGGCGCAGGAAAAATGACAGACTGCCACACAGCATGTGATGAAGGAAGTAGCTGTGAATTTATTGGGTACATATGTTGGTATTTATACATTTTTACAGAGCTTACATAATGCAATCTTTTTGCTTACGTGTGCGGGTTATCTTTGCATTTACAAGTGTGATTTATCATGCATTGTTATGTTTTAACGTTCCGCTTCCGGAGGGTGGCGGTTATTAGTCAACTCTGCCCGCTTCCTCCTATCTCAGTTTCTTATTATCTTTTTAGAACAGCTTGACATCTTCTTTACGTTAATGCTTGACTAATTTTACATTTATTATTTGATCTTATTGTTATTGATAATTATAATTTTGATTTAGAGTAAATTCCTTGACAAGTATTATTTTTCCTATTGATTTTTATTATGCGTGACAATTGGTGAAACAAGATGTTCTGAACAGGACTTTATGGTGGGTGGATGTGTTTCAGTGACTTTGTAACTTATGTAGATAATTTGTATTTCATGTCCTTGGGCTTATCGTCTTAGTTCACTGGTGGGAAAACATCTTTATGTGCTCATTGTTGGTGTCACTGAGTTTAGCAGCTCACAAGGCTGTGCTCTATCTGGATTAGTAGTGCATTGTGTTCATTCTTAGGAAAGTACATATTGACAATTTATCAGAACAAACAGACTTCTGGTACAGGATGACAAACACATGAGTAGACGTCACAATCTTTAAACTTAAGCGGGTAACTGAGTATGCTAGGCAACATTTCTGATGCTGTGCATACTGGGGGCGCTGGGGGCAAAGCTCCGGGGAGCACAAACCACCTTCCCGTCGTTCTGTAACGCGGACAGCACTGCCTCACTACGGCTATATGCCGTGGGTGCGGCATTTCCCCCTTTTTTGTTTTTAAACTGCAGTTCAAAGACTTCTTGGCGTATAGAGATAATAGAGGAAAACAGACACCGTATGAGACATGGTAACAACAACATAACATAAAATAACAGCCAGCTAATAATAGTTATGAGCACAACATACTGGATCTAGTTAAGAGGATTGAGTGCTTTAAACCTATTAGTTAAAGATTGGGCTAATGTATTAAGAGAAGTTACTGGCAAGTGAGCTTGACTTAGGGCTGTAATATCTTGTTGTAAGCTGTGTAAATTATGTGTTATATTATTGTCTCTCTAGACATTTTGAAGATGTGCTTGTACTTTGTTCCATGAGTTAGATACATTATATGGTAAAGGTGTAATGTAAATGGCTTGAAATGTTGAGTGACATTTTGTTTGTAGTTTCTGTTGTATGTACTTAATGTTTTGACCTAAAGTTAAGACTACTCTTTTTAACACATTTAATTTAGTTTTAAGCTTATTATCTATATTAGCTTGTGTCATTAATGTTAAAGTTATATTATTGTCAAGAGTATTGACATAGTATGTTGTATGCATTTGTTGCACTAAAGCTGTAGTAGCTACAGCAAAAGTAGTGATTATAGAAATTAAAGTTGCAATGTTTAAAATTAAAGCTGTTACAAATCTTTTAGGTCTAATTAATTCATTAAGTGTTTTTAATACTTGTAATGCTGTATTATCATATTATGGATTGCTTTGTAGATTTACAGGTAACATTACATAAGAAGGTTTTTTTATAATTAACATAACATTTACTTGTTTATCATGTTGAATATTAAAGGGCGCAATACAATTAGTTATTTTTACAAGTTAAAAGATTTTAAAGGAAATACATAGTCAACTGGATCACATGTAAATTCTTTCATAAATTCTCTTTTATGAGTTTCATTTAACCTGCACAGACCATCTACAAACATTTTAAACTTTCTTGAACTTTTGCCCTGCCTTTTACTTTCTTACATAACTATTCTGTTTCAGGACAAAATTTATCACACAAGATTTTTTCTTTACACAATGTCATTCTCCTTTCTGTTTAATTTCTCTTACTCTCAAAAACTCACTTTCCACCAAACAGGATCCTAGTTTACTATGAAGTCACTTATTCACTCAGCTAAACTGATAATTAGAAGGTTTAAAAGGCAAGAATTTTATCCGTTGACAAAGATTCAGTTTGTAAAAATATTTTTCTTATTTATACAAATTACTAGTGGCAAAGGGCCAATAATAAAGGTTCTAAATCTCACCCTTGGGATTCTGCCAGTGCTGCTGTCTGGGGGCTGTAACACTTGGGAGGCAGGCCCGCCCCACGAAGGGCAGGGGGGCCCCCAGCTTCCTTCTTTGCTGGGCTTTTTCAGCTGTCTTGGAGCCAGTGGAAATGTGTCCGGTGGTTTTGTTCGCTATCGGCGAGTGTACTTTCATTTTCTTTACCCAGAAGGAAAAAAATCCTTCTATCATAAGGACACTTGTACTAGACTGTTTATTGCAGCTCAATTACAATCTCCAAAATGTGGAAACAGCCTAAATGCCCACCAACCCAGGAATGGATTAACAAGCCGTGGTACATGTATACCATGGAATACTATTCAGCCATTAAAAAAATGGAGACTTTACTTCCTTCATATTAACCTGGAGGGAAGTGGAAGACATTATTTTTAGTAAAGCATCACAAAAATGGAGAAGCATGAATCCTATGTACTCAATCTTGATATGAGGACAATTAATGACAATTAAGGTTATCAGGGGGGAAGCAGAAAGAGGGATGGAGGGAGGAGGGTGGGGCCTTAGTGTGTGTCACACTTTATTGGGGCAAGACATGATTGCAAGAGGGACTTTACCTGACAATTGCAATCAGTGTAACTGGCTTATTGTACCCTCAGTGAATCCCCAACAATAAAAATAAAAAATAAATAAATAAATAAATAAATAAATTCCCTAATTGACTGTTTCACTTCCTTCAGCTTTGCTATATCCTTTTTATATTCTTCATATCGTTCATGCCTTATTTGATTCTGTTTTTGGATTTCCTTTTGGTTATTTTCCACTTTATTAGCAGTTTCCTTCATTGTTTCCATCATTTCTTTCATTGTTTTCAACATGTGTATTCTAAATTACCTTTCTGTCATTCCTAACATTTCTTTATAGTTTGGTTCCTCTGCAGTAGCTACCTCATGGTCCCTTGGCGGGGTTGTTCTGGACTGGTTCTTCATGTTGCCTGGAGTTTTCTGCTGATTCTTGCCACACCCACGGCATATAGCCGTAGTGAGGCAGTGTTGTCCGCGTTACAGAACGACGGGAAGGTGGTTTGTGCTCCCCGGAGCTTTGCCCCCAGCGCCCCCAGTATGCACAGCATCAGAAATGTTGCCTAGCATACTCAGTTACCCGCTTAAGTTTGTGTTTGTCATCCTGTACCAGAAGTCTGTTTGTTCTGATAAATTGTCAATATGTACTTTCCTAAGAATGAACACAATGTACTACTAATCCAGATAGAGCACAGCCTTGTGAGCTGCTAAACTCAGTGACACCAACAATGAGCACATAAAGATGTTTTCCCACCAGTGAACTAAGACGATAAGCCCAAGGACATGAAATACAAATTATCTACATAAGTTACAAAGTCACTGAAACACATCTACATTAAATCCTCAAGCCCCTGAATTTACTATTCATGACCTTTCGGGGGGCACTCCTGAAAGTGCAGGTTTAAATTTAACAAATGAAAAGAATGTCTTATTATCCAAATGGGACGGTATTACTTTAATCCCCACTGCAATGAAAGGGCAACTTTTGCCTGGAACGGTTGGAATTATAATTAGTAGAAGTTCAAATTATACTAAAAACTTTGAAGTTATTCCAGGAGTAGTTAACTCAGATTCGGAAAAGACAACGCAGAAGGAGGCGCCAGCAGCTACTACAAGATCTCACCCGCTGCTTGAAGAAAATGCTTTGGGAAGTATAGACATTTAACAATGTTGATTCTTCCCATCCATGAGCATGGTATGTTCTTCCATTTGTTAATATCCTCTGCTATTTCCTTTCTGAGGATTTCATAGTTTTCTTTATAGAGGTCCTTCACCTCCTTCGTTAGGTATATTCCTAGGTATTTCATTTTCTTTGAAACTATGGTGAAGGAAGTTGTGTCCTTAATTAGCTTCTCATCTTGACTGTTATTGGTGTATACAAAGGCTACTGACTTGTGGACATTGATTTTATATCCTGAAACATTACTGTATTTTTTGATGACTTCTAGGAGTCTTGTGGTTGAGTCTTTGGGGTTCTCTAAGTATAATATCATGTCATCAGCAAAGAGGGAGAGTTTGACCCAAAGCAATCTACCTATTCAATGCCATTCCTATCAAAATACCAACATCATACGTTCAAAATTTGGAAAGAATAATTCTGCGTTTTGTATGGAACCGGAAAAAAACTCGTATAGCTATGGCAGTTCGTAGTAATAAAAATAAAGCTGGGGGCATCAGCATACCAGATTTTAGTCTGTACTACAAAGACATAGTGCTCAAGACAGCATGGTACTGGCACAAAAACAGAGACATAGACACTTGGAATCGAATTGAAAACCAAGAATGAAACTGACATTATACAACCACCTAATCTTCGATAAACCAAACAAGAACATAACTTGGGGGAAAGATTCCCCTTTCAATAAATGGTGTTGGGAGAACTGGATGTCTACATGTAAAAGACTGAAACTGGACCCACACCTTTCCCCACTCACAAAAATTGATTCAAGATGGATAAAGAACTTAAATTTAAGGCATGAAACAATAAAAATCCTCCAAGAAAGCATAGGAAAAACACTGGAAGATATTGGCCTGGGGAAAGTCTTCATGAAGAAGACAGCCATGGCAATTGCAACAACAACAAAAATAAACAAATGGGACTTCATTAAACTGAAAAGCTTCTGTACAGCTAAAGAGACAATAACCAAAGCAAAGAGACAACCTACACAATGGGAAAGGATAATTGCATATTTTCAATCAGACAAAAGCTTGATAACTAGGATCTATAGAGAACTCAATTTAATCCACATGAAAAAAGGCAACAATCCCATATATCAATGGGCAAGAGACATGAATAAAACTTTCTCTAAAGATGACCAACAAATGGCTAACAAACACATGAAAAAATGTTCATCATCTCTATATATTAGAGAAATGCAAGTCAAAACAACCCTGAGATATCATCTAACCCCAGTGAGAATGGCCCACATCACAAAATCTCAAAACTGCAGATGCTGGTGTGGATGTGGAGAGAAGGGAACAATTTTTCACTGCTGGTGGGACTGAAAACTAGTACAACCTTTCTGGAAGGAATTATGGAGAAACCAAGCACTCAAGCTAGACCTTCCATTTGATCCTGCAATCCCATTGCGGGGCATCTACCCAGAAGGAAAAAAATCCTTCTATCATAAGGACACTTGTACTAGACTGTTTATTGCAGCTCAATTACAATCTCCAAAATGTGGAAACAGCCTAAATGCCCACCAACCCAGGAATGGATTAACAAGCCGTGGTACATGTATACCATGGAATACTATTCAGCCATTAAAAAAATGGAGACTTTACTTCCTTCATATTAACCTGGATGGAAGTGGAAGACATTATTCTTAGTAAAGCATCACAAGAATGGAGAAGCATGAACCCTATGTACTCAATTTTGATATGAGGACAATTAATGTTAATTAAGGTTATGGGGGGGAAAGGAGAAAGAGGGACGGAGGGAAGGATTGGGGCCTTGGTGTGTGTCACACTTTATGGGGCAAGACATGATTGCAAGAGGGACTTTACCTAACAATTGCAATCATTGTAACCTGGCTTATTGTACCCTCAATGAATCCCCAACAATAAAAAAAAAAGAAAATGTTATGCAGAGAATTAAAATATTAATTTGTGATTTTATTTAAAGTATTTCTAATTCTCTTGCTCTGTTTTCTGAAACCATGATAAATTTTGAATGAATAACAAAATTTGTTTGATATCTCCAGAATTAAAAACTGATAAATCCTGCCTGGCCTGATCTTATTCACCTGTCTAGGCCTACAGACTACAATAAAAGAGACAGGCCTGTTAAGTTACAAGAGCCAACTTTAAGGGACAAAATCAATAAAGGTTTAGGTCCCCTCTTTCTTCTCAATTTCCCCCAAACCACCTAGCCCCAACAACTTACTTAAGACCTTTTAAGGAGACCCTTATAGCCTAGGGACTAAACATTACCCAGTCTCCCAGAACAGACTGGGCCTACATCAACCTAAAAAGAAGTCCATTTTAATTCTTACTGCTTTTCATCATTATTGCTGAACTTCTATATATCCTATCCTACAGTCATCTCTCTAGACTCAGATCCAGGGACCTTCCAGAGCTTGCTTTCACCCAAGATGAACTCCTTGGAAGCCCAGCCCAAAATGGACATAAGACTCCAACTTCTCAACTGTGAACTTTGATATACTGTGATAAAAAAAAAAAAAAACTCACTCTTCATGTCTTTTTTCTTTTGACAGAGCCTCAAGCTGTCGCCCTGGGTACAGTGCAATAGCATCACAACTCACAGCAACCTCCAACTCCTGGCCTCAAGCGAGTCTCCTATCTCCACCTCCCAAGTATCTGGGACCACAGACGCCCGCCACAATGCCTGGCTATTTTTTGGTTCCAGCCGTCATTGTTGTTTGGCAGGCCCAGGCTGCATTCGAACCCGCCAGCTAAGCCATTTGTGGCTGGCGCCTTAGGTGATTAAGCCACAGGCGCCGAGCCTCTTGTCTTTTTCTTATATTTCTACCTAACTCATGTACTGGATCAATCCCTCAGATTTTACTCATGCTGGGAAGAGATTGTCATTTCTTTTTTGCCTTTTTTTTTACTGCTGGGGATTCATTGAGGGTACAAAAAGTGAGGTTTGTTAGGTAAAGTCCGTCATGCAATTGTGTCTTGCCCCCAAATGGTATGGCACACACCAAGGACCCATCCTCCTCCCTCCTTCCCTCTCTCTGCTCTTTTTTCCCCATCCCTTGATCCTTTATTTTCTCTCTGCTCTCCACTTTCCCTACACCCGTCATGACCTTAATTGTCATTAATTGTCCTCATATCAAAATTGAGTACATAGGATTCATGCTTCTCCATTCTTGTGATGCTTTACCAAGAATAATGTATTCCACTTCCATCCAGGTTAATATGAAGGATATAAAGTCTCCTTTTTTTAATGGCTGAATAGTATTCCATGTTGTACATATACCACAGCTTGTTAATCCATTCCGGGTTGGTGGGCATTTAGGCTGTTTCCACATGTTGACGATTGTAAATTGAGCTGCAATAAACAGTCTAGTACAAGTGTCCTTATGATAAAATTTTCTTTTTCCTTCTGTGTAGATGCCCACTAATGGGATAGCAGGATCAAATGGGAGGTCTAGCTTGAGTGTTTTAAGGTTTCTCCATACATCCTTACAAAAAGGTTGTACTAGTTTACAGTCCCATCAGCACTGTAAAAATGTTCCCTTCTCTCCACATCCATGCCAGCATCTTCAGTTTTGAGATTTTGTGATGTGGACCATTCTCACTGTAGTTAGATGGTATCTCAGGGTGGTTTGATTTGCATTTCTCTAATAGATAAGGATGATCAACACTTTTTCATATGTTTGTTAGTCATTCATCTGTCTTCATTTTTTTATTTTATTTTTCTAAATTTATTTATTTTTACTGTTAAATCATAACGTGTACATTAGTGCAATCAAGAGGTACAATGTGCGAGTTTCATATACAATCTGAAATATTCTCATCAAACTGTTCAACGTAGCCTTCATGGCATGTTTTTAGTTACTCTATGTAGGCATTTGTATTCTGCATTTAGCAAGCTATGCCTGTACCTATTCTACTTTAAATGTACTTTATATGTGGCCCCACCTATCACCTTCCCTCCACTAAAACATCCCCCCTCCCTTCCCCTTCCTTGGTCCCTTCCCTGTAGTCATGTGCTATAGTTGGGTTATAGCCTTCAAGTGAAAGCTATAATTTAGTTTCATAGTAGAGCTGAGTACATTGGATACTTTTTCTTCCATTCCTGAGATACTTTGCTAAGAAGAATGTATTCCAGCTCCATCCATGTAAACATTAAAGAGGTAAAGTCTCCATCTTTCTTTAAGGCAGCATAATATTCCATGGTATACATGTACCACAATTTGCTAGTCCATTCGTGGGTCGATGGGCACTTGGGCTTCTTCCATGACTTAGCAATTATGAATTGGGCTGCAATAAACATTCTGGTACAGATGTCTTTGTTATATTGTGAATTTTGGTCTTCTGGGTATAAACCTAGTAAAAGAATTATAGGATTAAAAGGCAGGTCTATTTTTAGGTCTCTAAGTAGACTCCAAACATCCTTCCAGAAGGAACGTATTAGTGTGCATTCCCATCAGCAGTGTAGAAGTGTGCCCTTTTCTCCAAATCCACGCCAATATCTCAGGTTTGGGGATTTTGTTATGTGTGCTTTTCTTACTGGGGTTAGGTGATATCTCAAAGTAGTTTTGATTTGCATTTCTCGGAGGATTAAGGATGAAGAGCATTTTTTCATGTGTTTGTAGATTGTGTATCTACCTTCATTAGAGAAGTTTCTCTTCAAGTCCCTTGCCCATCCTGAGATGTGGTCACGTGTTCTTTTCTTGCTAATACGTTTGAGTTCTCTGTGGATTCTGTGTATTAGACCTTTATTGAAGGTATAACCTGCAAATATTTTCTCCCATTCTGAGGGATGTCTGCTTGTTTTACATACAATGTTATTGGCTGTGCAGAAGCTTTTTAGTTTGATCAGGTCCCAGTAGTGAATTTTTGATACTGCTTCAATTGCCTGGGGAGTCCCCCTCATAAAATATTCACGCAGGCTAATCCTTCAAGAGTTTTCCCTGCACTTTCTACAAGTATTTTTATAGTTTCATGTCTTAAGTTTAAATCTTTTATCCAGTGAGAGTCTATCTTGGTTAATGGTGAAAGATGTGGGTCCAGTTTCAATCTTCTACAGGTTGCCAGCCAGTTTACCCAGCACCATTTGTTAAATAGGGAATCTTTTCCCCACTGGATGTTTTTAATTGGCTTGTCAAAGATCAAATAATGGTAAGTAGCTGGATTCATCTCTTCGTTCTCTATTCTGTTCCAGACATCTACTTCTCTGCTTTTGTGCCAGTACCATGCTGATTTGATCGCTATTGATTTATAGTACAATCTCAGGTATGGTAGCATGATTCCTCCTGCTTTGTTTTTATTGCTGAATAATGTTTTGGCTATTCGAGGTTTTTTCTGATTCCATATAAAATGAAGTATTATTTTTTCAAGATCTTTAAAATATGACAATGGAGCTTTAATAGGAATTGCTTTAAAATTATGTAATGCTTTGGGTAGTATGGACATTTTAACAATGTTGATTCTTCCCAGCCATGAGCATGGTATGTTTTTCCATCTGATAACATCTTCAGCTATTTCTTTTCTTAGAGTTTCATAGTTTTCTTTGTAGAGATGTTTCACGTCCTTTGTTAGGTATACTCCCAAATATTTCACCTTCTTTGGCACTACTGTGAAAGGAATAGACCCTTGACTGTTTTCTCAGCCTGGTTATTGTTGGTATATATAAATGCTGCAGACTTATGGGTGTTCATTTTGTAGCCTGAGACATGGCTGCATTCCTTTTTCACTTATAAAAGTTTTCCAGTAAGATCCCTACTGTTTTCCAGATATACAATCATATCATGCGTGAAGAGTGAAAGTTTGATCTCTTCTGACCCTACGTGGGTACCCTTTATTGCCTTTTGTTCCCTAATTGCAATGGCTAAAACTTCCATTACAATGTTAAAGAGCATTGGAGACAAAGGGCAACCTTGCCTGGTTCCTGATCTAAGTGGAAATGATTTCAATTTAACTCCTTTGAATATGATATTGGCTGTGCATTTGCTGTAGATGGCCTCTATCAGTTTAAGAAATGTCACTTCTGAAGGAGAGCAAGATGGCGGCCGAGTAACAGCTTCCTTGCATCAGCGTACAGTGAGTCTGAAGAGATAGGACTCCAGGCATCTCTGGCTGGTGGGATCTGCCTATCATCAACCCTGTGAGGATACAGGGAGTCAGCGAGACTTCTGGACTAGAAGAGGAGAACTAAAACATTGGAAAACCGGCAAGTGGTCACATGTGTTAAATCGGTCAAAACCCGCCCGCAACTTCCACAGGCATGAGAACTTAAAGAGCAACAGGAAGTGAAAGGAAATTAGGGCAAGGAAACAGATTAAAGAAATCACTAATGAGGAAGAATCAGCAGAAAACTCCAGGCAACATGAAGAACCAGTCCAGAACAACCCCGCCAAGGGACCATGAGGTAGCTACTGTAGAGGATTCGACCTGTAAAGAAATGTTAGGAATGGCAGAAAGGGAATTTAGAATACACATGATGAAAACAATGGAGAAATGATGGAAACAATGACGGAAACTGCTAATTAAGTGGAAAATAACCAAAAGGAAATCCAAAAACAGAATCAAATAAGGGATGAACGATATGAAGAATATAAAAAGGATATAGCAGAGCTGAAGTAACGGAAACAGTCAATTAGCGAATTTAAAGATGCAATGGAAAGTATCAGCAACAGGTTAGACCATGCAAAAGAAAGAATTTCAGAGGTAGAAGACAAAGTTCTTGAGAGGGAGGAGACAAGATGGCGGACTGAAGCCAGCTTTCAACAAAGGCTCCCGTCCAGAAGGAGAGTTAAGGGACAGGAATTTAGTAAGTATCCTGGTGGACTTGAGCCTCACCAAGAGAGAAGGCTGAAGAACGCACATCAACACCGCTGAGGCAAGTTGTGATCACAAGGACGCAAACAAAAGGTACAAAATCCACTACCAAGCGGACGGGAGTCCCCCTCCCCCATGAGACTGGCTCTAGAGCCCCACAATTTAACAAGTGGGCAAAAATTAAAGGCCCTCCCACTACACTCCACGGGAGAGACCTTCTAAAAACTGGACCTACCTCCCCTACTGGGGTGCCGTGGCGTTCTCCTGCCGGACATAGGGCTGAATAAAACTTTGGGAATCCTCTGCCGGCAACCCTGAATCCCCGGCGCTCCCCTCCCGCCCACTGAGGTCTGGAGGCCTGTCCCCCAGGACTTCGGATCCTTGGGTGATTTCTCAAGGGGAGTGGACAGTCCCCGAGTTGCGACTGGTCAGCATTGACTCTGAGGCGCGCGAGTGAGGAGAGGGCACCGGGCTGATGGGGAGTCACGCCTCGCGGCACTTCCCTGCGGTGCAGTGCAGCAACCCTCCCCAGGCATACAGGGCCTAAGACTGAATCAGACTCTGGCCTCCCCGCTGAGAGCTGAGAACCCCTACTCTCACTCGGGGTCCGAGGGCCTATCCCCCAGGAGTTTGGCTCCTTGGGTGATTTCTCAAAGGGAGTGGACAGTCCCCTTGAGTGCGACTGGTCAGCATTGACTCTGAGGCGCGCCGAGTGAGGAGAGGGCACCGGGCTGAGGGGGAGTCACGCCTCGCGGCACTTCCCTGCAGTGCAGTGCAGCAACCCTCCCCAGGCATACGGGGCCCAAGACTGAATCAGACTCTGGCCTCCCCGCTGAGAGCTGAGAACCCCTACTCTCACTCGGGGTCTGAGGGCCTATCCCCCAGGAGTTCGGCTCCTTGGGTGATTTCTCCAGGGGAGTGCACAGTGTCTGAGCTGCGTCAGGTCAGCGCTGACTGTGGGACACGTGAGCGAGGAGAGGGCACTCTGCTGAGGGGAAATCAAGCCTTGGCGGCACTTCCCTGCGGTGCAGTGCAGGAGCCCTCCCCGGACCGTAGTATTGCGTGAAACTGAATGAAACTCTAGCTTCCCCCCGCCCCACTCCCAATCGGGGTCTGGGGGCCCATCTCCCAAGAGTTCTGATTCTTGGGGGATCTCTTAAGGGGTGTGGACCCAGCACAAACTGCGGCCGCTCAGTGCTGACTCTGGGGCGCGGGACAGAGGAGAAAAGGGTCGCCTGAGTGCCCACACCAGAGCAGCAGTTCCCTGGAGGTAGATCAACAGCCGTTTTTTCTTTAACGGCAGAACGCTCACTTCTGGATATTCTGAGGCCACACCCCCTGTCTCCCTGGGCAACCAGAGGAGGCCACCGGTGACACGGCTCACAAACCCGGAAGCCTCCAGGGCGGGGCCGACCAAGAGAGGTGTTCAGACGCAATTCTCCAGCAGCAAAGACGTTTGAACTCAAAACAGCCCGTCTCCTGTAGGCGACGACAGGAACAGAGACAGAACCTCACAAAGTTGTCTGTTCTGTTCTGTTCTGTTAGCAGCATCCATCAGGGACGGGGCTAAGCCTGAGTGAACACCTCCTTCCCATCACCTGCATCAAACACTCAAAGATGTCAGGCCCCATCTCCTCCTGCTAGATAGCGGCAGTCTGCGGGGGCCTGGCAGACTTCCTTGCGATTCAGGCAGGTGCAAACCCCTGGAGTGTCTGTTCACTGCAGGCATCTGGGTTAGCCATCTGCAGAGATACCAGTGACTGGGTCCGACGGAGGGGCAAAGTGGGGAAGGAGACGTCAACCTTCCCAGACTGCTCTGTTTGCTGGGTGGCTCCTCCTGACTCCACGCTGCACTGGGGTGAGCCGTGTCAGAGGAGTCACCAGGCCCCTGTGATCCAGTTCCCAGAGACCTCTTGAACCCTTCCACCCGAGACAAGTGCCGATTGAGACAGTTGATTCGGACCTTTTGAACTGGGCTAATAGACTGAGGACTCTTCAGGCGGTGCCCTGGGTGTGCGATTGTAGGACGGTTTGATTCTCCTTTTCCAACTGGGGCCAGAGGTGGGCAGGCGGGGTGACTTAATTGCTGATTTTTCCACACAGCTGAGACTTCAAGCCAGAGTAGAAGTTGCAATAGGATCGAACAGAAACCAGCTGAAAACAAGACAGAACCACTTTGCTCCACCACACCAGACAGGGCCCCAGTTTCTCAGGCCAGAACACTGTACGGGCCCTCGATAAAACCCCAGGGGAAAATCCAAAGGGAGTAAAATAACAATGGGGCGGAATCAGCGGAAAAACTCTGGTAACATGAATAACCAGAATAGATCAACCCCCCCATGAAAAGATACGGCAGATGTGATTGAAGATCCCATTCATAAACAACTGGCTGAGATGTCAGAAGTCGAATTCAGAATTTGGTTTGCAGACAAGATTAATAAAATGGAAATAGGAATTCGAGGAGAAATTCAAAAATTGTCGCAAGAATTTAACGAATTTAAAGACAAAACCACCAAAGACTTAGACACACTGAAACAAGAACTTACAGCCCTCAAAGATATGAAAAATACAGTAGAATTCCTCAGTAACAGAATGGAGCAAGCAGAAGAAAGGATTTCTGACATTGAAGATAAAGTCTTCGAACGCTCCCAATCTCTCAAAGAGGAAGAGAAATGGAGAGCAAAAACGGATCACTCACTCAGAGAGCTCTCAGATAATTCGAAAAAAAACAACATAAGGGTTATAGGAATTTCGGAGACTGATGAAGTAGCTGCCAAGGACACAGAGGCCCTTCTACATGAAATTATGAAAGAAAATTTTCCAGACATGCCTAAAGAATCTGAAATTCAGATAGCAGACAGCTTCAGAACCCCAGCACGATTCAACACCAATAAGCCATCTCCCAGACATATCATAATTAGCTTCACTAAAGTTAACATGAAAGAGAAGATTCTCAAAGCAGCCCGGCGAAAGAAAACTATAACGTACAAGGGTAAGAATATTAGAATAACTGCAGATCTCTCTGCTGAAACTTTTCAAGCAAGAAGAGGCTGGTCATCAACTTTTAATCTACTAAAGCAAAAAAACTTTCAACCCAGGATCTTGTATCCAGCTAAACTGAGTTTCATCTATGATGGAGAAATTAAATACTTCAATGACATTCATATGTTGAAAAAATTTGCCATAAGTAAACCAGCTCTTCAGGATGTTCTCAGACCTATCCTCCACAATGACCAACCCAATCCTATACCACAAAAGTAAACTCACTCAGAATCTTCGGATCAAACTCCAACTTCCACACTGGTGAAAGGATTAAAAATGTCCACTGGACCTTTGAAAAACTCGATACCCAAAATTCCACGAGACTTATCAATACTCTCCATCAATGTGAATGGCTTAAACTGTCCTCTAAAGAGGCATAGGTTAGCTGACTGGATACAAAAACTCAAGCCAGATATTTGTTGCATACAAGAGTCACATCTCAACTTAAAAGGCAAATACAGACTCAGGGTGAAAGGATGGTCATCCATATATCAGGCAAATGGTAACCAGAAAAAAGCAGGTGTTGCAATTTTATTTGCAGATACAGTAGGCTTTCAACCATCAAAAGTAAGGAAGGACAAGAATGGTCACTTCATATTTGTTAAGGGTAATACTCAATATGACGAGATCTCAATTATTAATATCTATGCACCCAACCAGAATGCACCTCAATTTATAAGAGAAACTCTAACAGACATGAGTAACTTGATTTCCCCCAGCTCCATAATCGTTGGAGATTTCAACACTCCCTTGACAGTGTTGGATCGATCCTCCAGCAAGAAGCTGAGCAAAGAAATCTTAGATTTAAACCTAACCATCCAATATTTAGATTTAGCAGACATCTACAGAACATTTCATCCCAACAAAACTGAATACACATACTTCTCATCAGCCCACGGAACTTACTCCAAAATTGATCACATTTTAGGTCACAAGTCTAACCTCAGTAAATTTAAAGGAATAGAAATTATTCCATGCATCTTCTCGGACCATCATGGAATAAAACTTGAATTTAGTAACAACAGGAATCTGCATACCCATACAAAAACATGGAAGTTAAATAACCTTATGCTGAATGATAGCTGGGTCAGAGATGAGATTAAGAAAGAAATCACCAATTTTTTGGAACAAAACGACAATGAAGACACAAACTATCAGAACCTCTGGGACACTGCAAAGGCAGTTCTAAGAGGGAAATTTATAGCACTGCAAGCCTTCCTCAAGAGAACGGAAAGAGAGGAAGTTAACAACTTAATGGGACATCTCACGCAACTGGAAAAGGAAGAACATTCCAACCCCAAACCCAGTAGAAGAAAAGAAATAACCAAAATTAGAGCAGAATTAAATGAAATTGAAAACAAAAGAATAATACAACAGATCAATAAATCAAAAAGCTGGTTTTTTGAAAAGGTCAATAAAATAGATAAACCTCTGGCCAACCTAATCAGGAAAAAAAGAATAAAATCTCTAATATCATCAATCAGAAACAACAAAGACGAAATAACAACAGACTCATCAGAAATCCAAAAAATCCTTAATGAATATTACAAGAAACTTTATTCTCAGAAATATGAAAATCTGAAGGTAATAGACCAATACTTGGAAGCATGCCACCTTCCAAGACTTAACCAGAATCAAGTGGAAATGTTGAACAGACCCATATCAAGTTCAGAAATAGCATCAACTATACAAAACCTCCCTAAAAAGAAAAGCCCGGGACCAGATGGTTTCATGTCAGAATTCTACCAAACCTTTAAAGAGGAATTAGTACCTATATTACTCAACCTGTTCCAAAATGTAGAAAAAGAAGGAAGACTACCCAACATGTTCTATGAAGCAAACATCACCCTGATCCCCAAACCAGGAAAAGACCCAAAAAGAAAAGAAAATTATAGACCAATATCACTAATGAATATAGATGCAAAAATATTCAACAATATCCTAACAAACAGAATCCAACAACACATCAAACAAATTATACATCATGACCAAGTTGGTTTTATCCCAGGGTCTCAAGGCTGGTTCAATATACGTAAATCTATAAATGTAATTCAGCACATAAACAAATTAAAAAACAAAGACCATATGATTCTCTCAATTGATGCAGAAAAAGCTTTTGATAATATCCAGCATCCCTTCATGATCAGAACACTCAAGAAAATTGGTCTAGAAGGGACTTTTCTTAAACTGATAGAGGCTATCTACAGCAAACCCACAGCCAATATCATATTGAATGGAGTTAAATTGGAATCATTTCCACTCAGATCAGGAACCAGACAAGGCTGCCCACTGTCTCCATTGCTTTGCAACATTGTAATGGAAGTTTTAGCCACCGCAATTAGGGAAGAAAAGGCGATCAAGGGTATCCATATAGGGTCAGAAGAGATCAAACTCTCGCTCTTCGCAGATGATATGATTGTGTATCTGGAAAACACTAGGGACTCTACTACAAAACTCCTAGAAGTGATCAAGGAATACAGCAGCGTCTCAGGTTACAAAATCAACATTCATATATCGGTAGCCTTTATATACACCAACAACAGTCAAATTGAAAAAGCAGTTAAGGACTCTATCCCATTCACAGTAGTGCCAAAGAAGATGAAATATTTGGGAATTTACCTAACAAAAGACGTGAAAGATCTCTATAAAGAGAACTATGAAACTCTAAGAAAAGAAATAGCTGAAAATGTTAACAAATGGAAAAACATACCATGCTCATGGCTGGGAAGAATCAACATTATCAAAATGTCCATACTACCCAAAGCAATATATAATTTCAACACACTCCCTATTAAAGCTCCACTGTCATATTTTAAAGATCTTGAAAAAACATTACTTCGTTTTATATGGAATCAGAAAAAACCTCGAATAGCCAAGACATTACTCAGAAATAAAAACAAAACAGGAGGAATCACACTACCAGACCTCAGACTTTACTACAAATCGATAGTGATCAAAACAGCATGGTATTGGCACAAAAACAGAGAAGTAGATATCTGGAACAGAATAGAGAACCAAGAGATGAATCCAGCTACTTACCGCTATTTGATTTTTGACAAGCCAATTAAAAACATTCAGTGGGGACAAGATTCCCTATTTAACAAATGGTGCTGGGTGAACTGGCTGGCAACCTGCAGAAGACTGAAATTGGACCCACACCTTTCACCATTAACTAAGATAGACTCTCATTGGATTAAAGATTTAAACTTAAGACATGAAACTATAAAAATACTAGAGGAGAATGCAGGGAAAACCCTTGAAGAAATTGGTCTGGGTGAGTATTTCATGAGGAGCACCCCCCGGGCAATTGAAGCAGCTTCAAAAATACACTACTGGGACTTGATCAAACTAAAAAGCTTCTGCACAGCTAAGAACACAGTAAGCAGAGCAAGCAGACAGCCCTCAGAATGGGAGAAGATATTTGCAGGGTATAACTCTGACAAAGGTTTAATAACCAGAATCCACAGAGAACTCAAACGCATCAGCAAGAAAAAAACAAGGGATCCCATTGCAGGCTGGGCAAGGGATTTGAAGAGAAACTTCTCTGAAGAAGACAGGCGCAAGGCCTTCAGACATATGAAAAAATGCTCATCATCTTTAATCATCAGAGAAATGCAAATCAAAACTACTTTGAGATATCATCTAACTCCAATGAGACTAGCCTATATCACAAAATCTCAAGACCAGAGATGTTGGCGTGGATGCGGAGAAAAGGGAACACTTCTGCACTGCTGGTGGGAATGCAAATTAATACATTCCTTTTGGAAAGATATATGGAGAACACTCAGAGATCTAAAAATAGATCTGCCATTCAATCCTGTAATTCCTCTGCTGGGCATATACCCAGAAGACCAAAAATCACAACATAACAAAGATATTTGTACCAGAATGTTTATTGCAGCCCAATTCATAATAGCTAAGTCATGGAAAAAGCCCAAGTGCCCATCGATCCACGAATGGATTAATAAATTGTGGTATATGTATACCATGGAATACTATGCAGCCTTAAAGAAAGATGGAGACTTTACCTCTTTCATGTTTACATGGATGGAGCTGGAACATATTCTTCTTAGTAAAGTATCCCAAGAATGGAAGAAAAAATACCCAATGTACACAGCCCTACTATGAAACTAATTTGGGACTCTCACATGAAAGCTATAACCCAGCTACAACTTAACAATAGGGGGAAGTATGAAAGGGGGGGGTGGGGTAGAGGGAGGGGAATCGGTGGGATCACACCTGTGGCATATTATAGGGGTATTTGCGAAACTTGGTAAATGTAGAATGTAAATGTTTTGGCACAGTAACTGAGATAACGCCGGAAAGGCTATGTTAACCACTGTGATAAAAATGTGTCAAATGGCTTATGAAGTGAGTGTATGATGCCCCATAATCATATCATTGTATACAGTTATGATTTAATAAAAAAATTAAAAAAAATAAATAAATAAATAAAAAAAAAAAAAAACAAAGTTCTTGAGATAACTCAGATACTAAAAGAGGCAGAAAGGAAGAGAGAGAAAGCAGAACGTTCACTATCAGAATTATGGGACTTTATGAAGCGTTCCAACATATGAGATATAGGAATCCCAGGAGGGGACGAAGAATGCCCCAGAGGAATGGAAGCCATACTAGAGAATATTATAAAAGAACATTTCCCAAATATCACCAAAGATTCTGACACACTGCTTTCAGAGGGATATCGGACCCCAGGTCGCCTCAACTCTAACCAAGCTTCGCTAATACACATTGTGATGAACTTGTCCAAAGTCAAGACAAAGGAAAAGATTCTGCAAGCTGCCAGGAGTAAGCGCCAGTTGACCTACAGGGGCAAATCCATCAGAGTGACCGCAGACTTCTCTAATGAAACTTTCCAAGCAAGAAGACAATGGTCAACTACCTTTAATCTACTTAAACAGAACAATTACCAGCCCAGAATTCTGTACCCTGCTAAGCTAAGCTTAAGAATTGACGGAGAAATCAAATCATTTATGAATATACAAACATTGAGGAAATTTGCCACAACAAGACCAGCTCTGCAGTAAATACTTCAACCTGTTCTGCACACTTACCACCACAATGGATCAGCAGCAAAGTAAGAACTCAGAAATTAAAGGACAGAACATAACCTCCACACTGATGCAAAAGATAAAACTAAGCAATGGACTCTCACAAAATAAGATGAATAGAATACTACCACACTTATCAATTATCTCAATAAATGTTAATGGCTTGAATTCCCCACTGAAGAGACATAGATTGGCTGACTGGATTAAAAAACACAAGCCATCCATTTACTGTCTATAAGAAACACACCAGGCTTCAGAAGACAAATTAAAGCTCTGAGTCAAGGGTTGGAAGAAAATTTTTCAGGCAAAAAGTTTGAGAAGAAAAGAGGAGTTGCAATCTTATTTTCAGATTCATGTGGATTTAAACCAACTAAAGTCAGAAAAGACAAAGGTGGGTGTGGCACCTTGGCTCAAGGAGTAGGGCACCGGCCCCATATGCCAGAGGTGGTTGGTTGAAACCCAGGGCCTGGCCAAAAACCGCAAAAAAATAAAAGACAAAGATGATCACTTTATATTGGTCAAGGGAGAAATACAACAAGAAGATGTTTCAATTCTAAATATTTATGCACCCAATTTAAATGCTCCCAGATTCTTGAAATAGACCTTATTCAGTCTGAGCAATATGATATCTGATAAGACCATAATAACAGGGGACTTCGTAAAGCCATCTATTCCTGGAATTTTCTTTTTAGGGAGATTTTGTATAGTTGATGCTATTTCAGAACTTGATGTAGGACTGTTCAACATTTCCACTTCGCTCTGGCTAAGTCGTGGTAGGTGGTGTACTTGCAGGTATTAGTTGATTTCTTTCAGATTTTCATATTTCTGAGAGTAGAGTTTCTTGTAGTATACGTTAAAGATTTTTTGAATTTCTGAGGGGTCTGTTGGTATTTCATCGTTACCATTTCTGATTGATGAAATTAGAGATTTTACTCTTTTTTTCCTGGTGAGGTTGGTGAAAGGTTTATCTATTTTTTTGATCTTTTCAAGAAACCAACTTTTGAATGTATCGATCTGTTGTATAATTCTTTTGTTTTCAATTTCATTTAGTTCTGCTCTGATTTTGGTTATTTCTTTTCTTCTGCTGGGTTTGGGGTTGGAGTGTTCTTCCTTCTCCAGTTGCTTGAGATGTCCCACTAAGTTATTAACTTCCTCTCTTTCCATTTACTTGAGGAAGGCTTGCAGTGGTATAAATTTCCCTCTTAGGAATGCCTTTGCAGTATCCCGGAGGTTGTGGTAATTCATGTCTTGATTGTTTTGTTCCAAAAATTTGGTGTTTTCCTTCTTAATCTCGTGTATAACCCATCTGTCCTTCAGCATAAGGTTGTTTAGCTTCCATGTTTTTGTATGAGTATGCAGGTTCCTGTTGTTATTGAGTTCAACTTTTATTCCATGATCATCTCAGAAGGTGCTAATAGTAATTTCTATTTTTTTAAATTTGCTGAGGCTAGTTTTGTGGCCTAGGATGTGGTCGATTTTGGAGTATGTTCCATGGGCTGATGAGAAGAATGTGTGCTCAGTTTTGTTGGGATGAAATGTTCTGTAGATTTTTGTTAAGTCCAGATGTTGAACTGTTGAGTTTAAATCTAAGATTTCTTTGCTTAGCTTCTTTTTGGAGGATCTATCAAGCACTGCTAAAGGGGTGTTAAAATCTCGAACTAATTTGGAAGTGGAGGAAATCAAGTTGCTCATGTCTCTTAGAGTTTCTCTTATAAATTGAGGTGCATTGTGGTTGAGTGCATAAATATTAATAATAGAGATCTCATCATATTGAGTATTACCTTTAACAAATATGAAGTGTCCATCCTTATCCTTAATTATTTTTGTTGGTTTAAACCCTATTGTGTCTATGAACAAGATTGCAACAACTGCTTTCTTCTGCTTTCCATTTGCCTGGAATATAGATGACCATCTGTTCACCTTGAGTCTATCATTGTCTTTTAATGTAAGATGTGATTCTTGTATGCACAGATATCTGGCTTGATTTTCTGTATCCAGTCAGCCGACCTGTGTCTCTTTAGAGGACATTTTAAACCATTCACATTAATTGAGAATATTGATAACCTTTTTGAGAGTCCAGTGGACATTTTTAATCCTTTTGCGACTGTGAAAGTTAGAATTTGATCAAAATTATCTGGGTGAGTTTACTTTTATGGTGGAGGATTATGTTGGTCTTTATTGAGGATAGTTCTGAGATTATTTTGGAGAGCCGGTTTAGTTATTTCAAATTTCTTCAACATGTGAATGTCATTGAAGTATTTACTTTCTCCGTCATGAATGAAACTCATTTTAGCTGGGTATAGGATACTGCGTTGAAAGTTATTTTGTTTTAGGAGATTAAAAGTCGATGACCATCCTCTTCTAGCTTGAAAAGTTTCAGTGGAAAGATCTGCAGTTATTCGAATATTCTTCCCCTTGTAGGTAATGCTTTCCTTTCATCTGGCAGCTTTCAGAATTTTCTCCTTCATATTAACTTTAGTGAAATTGATTGTGATGTGTCTGGGAGATGTCTTATTCGGGTTGAGTCATGCTGGAGTTCTGAAACTGTCTGCTATCTGAATTTCAGAATCTCTTGGCATGTCTGGAAAGTTCTCCTTCATAATCTCATGGAGAACAGACTCTGCCTTGCGAAGCCACTTCGTCGCTTTCAGGGATCCCTATAAGATGAATATTAGTTTTCTTCGAATTATCCCAGAGATTTCTGAGAGAGTGATCTGTTTTTTGCCCTCCATTTCTCATCCTCTTTGAGAGTTTGGGAACCTTCAAAAACTTTGTCTTCAATGTCAGAAATCCTTTCTTCTGCTTGCTCCATTCTGTTACTAAGGGATTCTACTGTGTTTCTCAGATCTTTGAGGGATGCAACTTCTTGTCTCAATGTGTCAAAATCTTTGGTCATTTGGTCTTTGAATTTGTTGAATTCTTGAGATATCTTTTGGGTTACTGCTTGGAGTTCTAATTCAATCTTATTTGATATCCAGATTCTGAATTCAATTTCTGACATCTCAGCTATTTGTTTGCGCATGGGATCTTGTTCTCTGTCTGCTCCATTGATCCTTGGGGGAGTTGATCTACTCTAATTATTCATATTGCCAGAGTTTTTCTGTTGATTTTGTCTCATGATTGTTTCACACCATTGTCTCTGCCCGTCCTCAGAGTTGTGGAGGAGTCTCTCCAAGATTAGATCCCAGCGGGATCACTCTATTGTTGCTTGATCTTTGTAGGGAGTGACCCTGTGTAGTTCCTCTGGGGCTTCTCCAGGTAGGGAGTTCTGGTTATGGAAGCAGCTCCGGCATGTGACACATCGGATCCAGCAATAGGGCGGGAGGTGATGCGTGTTTCTGGAGGTGCCTGGCTCCTGGTGCCTTTGGCACAGAGAGTCCAATTCTCTGGCCAGGAGAAGGGCTCTGCATAGAGGCAGGGAGGTCTCCAGAGAGCTCGCGGCTACCAGTATCCCTGGCCAGACGTGCGGGCCAATGTGGAGGCTGGGAGGAAACAGGGGGGAGGATGCAGTGGTGCACAGCTCCCACAGTTCCTTGTTAAGGCATGTGGAGGCCCGGTTGGTGTGGGGTCATGGCATAGATCTTATGGAGGTCCGGGCAGCACCAAGCCCAGGAATTTGAGATTGGTATTAGCTTTGACACCACAGTAATCTACCCAGGGCAACATCTCAAGCCTCCAGTGTGCCAAAACCATCTCACTCTGCCCCTAAGTGTTAAGGCTATAAGGCAACTCTGTCCCTCCTTTAGGCTGCTCAGTCCCTAGGTTACTAGGTCCCACCCAATTCTTGCTGTGGGACCCTGAAGGCAGACCTTGCCAGGGCAGTTCTTTCACACAATGGCTTCCTGCAGCCCTGCTCAGTGGCTCTGTCTGGGGCCTCAGATGATGCCCAGAGTTCTCTGCACTCCTGCTGAAGCTCTCCCCAAGGCACTTCAACTGAGTACCAAGTCCAAAAACACCGAAACAGTTCACAGGTAAGGTCTTTCTGGTTTGCAGTCTCACTGCTGCTTGTACTTACAGTTGCTGGCGTGATTAAATCGATCAAACACACACAACCACTTGCCAGTTTCCCACTGTTTTTGGCCTCTTGTGGGGGGTCCAGAAGTCCCTTTCTGACTCCCTGTATCCTCAAAGGGATGATTATAGGCAGATACCACCAGCCAGAGATGTCTGGAGTCTTATTTCCCCAGACTCACTGTGCCCAGTTGCAGGGAAGCTGTTACTTGGATGCCATCTTTAATCCCTAGACTCTGGTCGGAATTGTATTTAAACTAGAAAAATGGAGAAAGAACAAAGGAAAAAAAAGAAAAGAAAAAATCTGTAGGGAAAAGTTTGAAATTAAAAAACAAAACAACAAACAACAAAATAAACAAAAAGAAATAAACAAAAAGCAGTATATATATCTTGTTGAATATTGTCTGGGCAACAGGTGGTCTTCTGTAGTATGAGATGTTAATCGCAGTGCTGATAAGACTGGAGGCCTCTACTGATTTCTCAAACCCCACAGGCTGGAGACCCTAAATCTCTCTTCAACCCTCTTAAAAGTCACTTTAAACTTCTAAACTTGGCTAAGCAGAAGCTTTCCCAGGAAAGTGCTTGTTGCTGGGATCACTGCTGAAGTGGCTATCCACTTACCCAGTGTGCCAAAACCTGTCTCACTCTGCTCCTGAGGGTTAAGGCTGTAAAGTGGCTCAGTCCTTTAGGCGGCTCAGTCACTAGATTACTAGCTCCCGCTTGATCCTTGCTCTGAGACCCTGAGGGCAGAGCTTGCCAGGGCAGATCTCTCACAATGGCTGCCTGTGACCCACAGACAAACACTATCAGCTCCGTCCAGCTCAGCGGCTCAGTCTGTGGTTCTAGACAATGCCCAAGGTTTTCCACACTCCTACCCAAGCTCACCCCAAGGAAGTTCAACTGAGTTCGAAGTCCAAAAACACCAAAACAGTTCACAGGTAAGGTCTTTCCAGTTTGCAGTCTCACTGCTGCTGTACTTACAACTTCTGGCAGGACAGATCAAACACATGCAACCACTTGCCAGTTTTCCCTGTTTTTGTCCTCTTCTTGGGGTCCAGAAGTCTCTTGCTGACTCCCTGTGTCCTAAAAGGGATGATTATAGGAAGATCCCAAAAGCTAGAGTTGCCTGGATTCTTATCTCCCCATACTCAAGGTGCCCAGTTGCAGAGAAGCTGTTATTCAGCTGCCAACTTGCTCCCCGCCCCCGAGATTGTTATTTCTTTATCAACTAACTGGAGACAATACAAACTAACCTTCACCTTACACTTAATAAACTGACAGCCTGTGTTAAATTTTACCGGTAAAATCTAAAATCCACATGTGGTCCTAGTTCTCTTAGTAAGCCCCTCTATAGGGTGCCTTGTATCCCTGCTTTAGTTCTCACTTTCAGATCCTAAGTTTTTGGTGTCTAATAATATTCATACAGAATTGAATTCAGGCCCTAACAATTTCTCTCCCATGAAAGCTCTCCCACCTCTAACCTGACTTTCAAGACCATTCACTTTCTTTCTTTCTTTTTTCTTTTTTTATTGTTGGGGATTCATGAGGGTACAAAAAACCAGTTACACATATTGCATTTGTTAGGTGAAGTCCTTCTTATAATTGAGCCTTGCCCTTCAAAGGTGTGTCACACACTGAGACCCCACCCCCAACCCTCCTTCCCTGTCTTTTCTTTCTTTCCTCCACCCCCGCCCTCCTTCTCTCTCTCTCTCTCTGCTCTGCCCTTCCCTCAGCCCCACTGTATCATTAATTGTCCTTACATCAAAATTGAATACATAGGATTCATGCTTCTCCATTCTTGTGATTCTTTACTAAGAACCATGTGTTTCACGTCCATCCAGGTTAATACAAAGGCTGTAAAGTCTCCATTTTCTTTTAAGTCTCCATTTCTTTTTTAAATGGCTGAATAGTATTCCATGGTATACATATACTACAGCCTGTTAATCCATTCCTGGGTTGGTGGGCATTTAGGCTGTTTCCACATAAGTGTCCTTATGATAAAAGGATTTTTTCCTTCTGGGTAGATGCCCAGTAATGGGACCGCAGGATCAAATGGGAGGTTTAGCTTGAGTTCCTTGAGGTTTCTCCATACTTCCTTCCAAGACCATTCACTTTCAATCCCTCCCCGTTAATGATCCAGGTAAGCTCTGATAGGCAGGGAATCACTCTTCCTATAATCCAAAGGAAGTACTTTCAGAAGAAGATACCTCCACCCAAAACCCAAAAGTTTACTGAACTCATTTCAAATAGATTTTTTTTTTTTTGTAGAGACAGAGTCTCACTTTATCACCCTCAGTAGAGTGCTGTGGCATCACACAGCTCACAGCAACCTTCAATTCCTGGGCTTAGGCGATTCTCTTGCCTCAGCCTCCCGAGTAGCTGGGACTACAGGTGCCCGCCACCACACCCGGCTATTTTTTTTTGTTGTAGTCCGGCCATGGCCGGATTTGAACCAGTCACCCTTGGAATATGGGGCCAGTGCCCTACAACTTAGCCACAGGCACCGCCCTAGGTTTTTAATTTTACAACAGGAAGAGGAAAATGTAAAGATGGTGCTCTTTATAGTGAACTAATTATTAAATCATAGTCTTTCAACAAGAACCAAAATCTGTCTCTCTACCAGCTTTCTTTCTCTTGCCATTGGACACACCCCAACTCTTGCAGATTTCTATTTCCACAAACTATTCAGGAATGCAAGCAACCAAAAGGAAATGCAAACTCAGGCTGGCACCTTTAGCTCAGTGGGTAGAGCATCAGTCACATACATCGAGACTGGCAGGTTCAAACCCAGCCTGGGCCTGATAAAACAATAATGACAACTGCAACAAAAAAAATAGCTGGGTGTGTGGTGGGCACCTGTAATCCAAGTTATGTGGGAAGCTGAGGCAAGAGAATCACTTAATCCCAAGAGTTGGAGGTTGCTATGAGTTGTGACACCACAGCACTCTACCCAGGGTGACAACTTGAGACTCTGTCTCAAATAAAGAAAGAAAGAAAGAAGTGTAAATTCTCTTTACATTTCGCCAACTCCATTGTTTTTTAGAATTTGTTCCTTTTCTATTATTGATTAAATTATAACTGTGTACATCAATGCATTTATGGGGTACAATGTGATGACTTGATATACAATGTGGAATTATTACATGTAACTGATTAACATAACCATCTCCTCACTTACTTATTTGCTGTGGTAAGACATTTATGCTCTATTCTTAATAGTTTTTAAATGTATCATTGCATTATGCACATTAGGTGAGTGTCCCCAAATACCCTCCCTCCTCCCAACCTCCCCCTTACTATCCCCTTTCACTCATCTCCTCTCCTTCTTTCTGGACTATAGTTATGTTTTGCCATTCCTATGAATGTGTAGGTGATTATATACTGATTTCATAGCAGTATTGTGTCCATTGGATGCATTTTTTTTTCCATTCTTGAGATACTTTACTAAAAATAATATGTTCCAGCTCCATCCAGGTAAACATAAAAGATGTGAAGTCTCCATCTTTTTTATGGCTGCATAGTATTCCATAGTATACATATACCACAATTTGTTAATCCATTCATGGGTTGATGGGCACTTGGGCACTTTTATGACTTGGCAATTATAAATTGGGCTGTAATAAACATTTTGGTGCAAATGTCTTTGTTGTAAAGTGACTTTTTCATATCTGGGTATATACCTAATGGAGGAATTGCAGGATCAAATGATAAATCCACTTTTAGTTCTTTGAGTATTCTCCGAATTTATTGCCAAAATGGTTGTATTATCTTGCATTCCTACCAGTAGTGTACAAGTGTTCCCTTCTCTCTACATTCATGCCAACATCTGTAGTTTTTTGGTTTTGTGATGTTGGTTCCTCTTACTGGAGTTAGATGATATCTCAAAGTTGTTTTGATTGGCATTTTTCTGATGATTAAAGATGATGAGCATTTTTTTTATGTGTTTGTAGGCCACATGCCTGTATTCTTCAGAGATGGTTCTGATCAAGTCTCTTGCCCACATAGAAAGGGGGTTATTTGTTCTTTTCTTGTTGATTAGTTTGAGTTCTCTGTGGAGTCTAGTTATCAGACCTCTGTCAGAAACATAACCTGCAAATATCTTTTCCTTTTCTGAAGGCTGTCTGTTTGCTTTACTTTGCTCTTGGCTGTGCAGAAGATTTTTAGTTTGATACCAGTAATATATTTTTGTGTTGCTTCAATTGCCAGGAGGGTACTTCTAATAAAAAAATTTACCAGGCCAATTTGTTCAAGTGTTTTCCCTGGAGTCTCTTCTAATATTTTTATAGTTTCATGTATTAAGTGTAAATCTTTTATCCAGTGAGAATCAATCTTTGTTAATGATGAGAAATGAGAGTCTAGTTTCATTCTTCTACAGGTCACCAGCCAGTTCACCCAGCACCATTTGTTAAATGGGGAGTCTTTCCCCCAATAAATGTTCTTGATAGGCTTATCAAAGATCAAATGATGATAACTGGCTGGGTTCATCTCTTGCTTCTCTATTCTGTTCCGTAAATCTATCTCTCTATTTTTGTGCCACTACCAAGCTGTTTTGATCAGTATAGATTTGTAGTATAGCCCAGCGGTTCTCATCCGGTGGGTCACGATCTACAGGAACTGTATTAATGGGTCGCAGCATTAGGAAGGTTAAGAAACACTGGTATAGGCTAAAGTCTTCAGCCCTGCCCAGGCAGGTCTCTATCACGTTCTTCAACCTGCCTGAACCTCTGCACTCTCCAGTCTTGTTTCTGGGTACATGCCACTGTAGACCTTCCACTAATCTACCAACTCCAACGGACTTCTCTGCACGTCCAAGAGGCTAGAAAATATTTGAATTATCTCAACACCATCATTTTTGATCAGGCCTGGATTTGAGTCAGGTAGTAAAGTGATAGGATTCAATTTATTTACCTATTTTTAAGGTGACTTCAGCCTAAAGTCTATACAAGTGACTTTAGTGTAACAAATCAGACTTTAGCATGATTTATTTTTATTTCTGAGTAATGTATTGGCTGTTTGAGGTTCTTACTTTAAGTCTCAAGAGATTTGTGAGTGTACCAGCTGACACCTGGAAAAAATGTCTATCTTCAACTTTGCTTGAGTCAAAACAGACACAGCATTCACATTCACAATACTTTATGAATTTGAGTTAAATTACTCTTTTCTATCCTCCCCTTCCCAGTTAATTCAGCTATCCACTGGACCTCAGAAATGACATTCTTCCTCTCTTTAAGATGCCATGCCATGCTCTTGTTCTGTCACTCCTTTTTCTCTCCTCCCCACGCTCCCTTCTTTAAGCCTCTGCTCTCTTTCTCTCTTGATCATCTCTTCCCTCCACACCCCAAACTGGAACTCCCTTTTTGCCAAGGCAGACCTGATACCCAATCTTTACTCTCAGACCTCTTACCCTTTTATCACCATACTCACTGACAATCTCACTTACCACCTAGAACAAACTAAGCTCTGTCTCTTCCCCAAAACACACTTAGTTACATGATTACCTGTACAAGCTCTCACCAGAACAACTCTGGCAGGAACCCTTTCCACCTAGGATACTGAAGAAGCCCCCAAGAAATATGCAGAAACTCAGGAACTGCTTCTGTCCATCAACTTTTCCACTTGCCTTGATGACTTTGTCATTGTTTTCCTATACAGAACCTCTGCAACACAATTCCCACAACTCCCCAAACCCTCTCCCAATATGCCCCCAACCCTGCACAGCCCTTCCAACATCTGACCCATTACACTGAGGACAGTTACAGATGTACTTGGTAGAAGTAGTTTCAGAGGACTGACCATCATGCCTATCACCCCTCTTAACAAGAGTCAGGAATGTTGGGGCCCTAATGTAGCCCTACACAAATCCTCCTCATCCTACTCCCCTTCTGGAACAAAAGACTATAAAGGACCTAGCTAGCCCCACCCCAAAACTTTGCACCAAAAGACCCTAGTCCACCAAAATCCTCCAGTAGACAGTAGAATTTTCCTACAGTCAGCCACCATTTGTTGTGCTGTGTGGCAGAGGATCACTCAGTTTCACATTATCCAGAGGCCCTGGATAAAAGATTCTAGGGTCTTTACATCCCAAATTTTCATGGCTCCATTGATGCCAGTAGTACAAAATTTTCCCATGGCCCCATATAGAAAGGGCCTCCAACCATCCTCAATGTAGGCATGATCTTCGTCCCTGCCCAGGCAGGTCTCTATCACATTCTTCAACCTGCCTGAACCTCTGCACTCTCCAGTCCTGTCTCTGTGTACATGTCACTGTAGACCTTCCACTAATCTACCAACTCCAAGGGACTGCTCTGTGTGTCCAAGAGGCTAGAAAATACTTGAATTATCTCTATACCATCATATTTGATCAGGCCTGGATTTGAGTCAGGTAGTAAAGTGGCAGGATTCAAATTATTTACTTACTTTTAAGGTAATTTCAAATTATTCAAAAGGAGGTATGGATACCATCCCATTCATCCTGCTGTTAGCCACATGCCCCTTTCTGCTGCAAGAGAGTCAGATTTTGGTGAGGCTCATACACAGTAATGACCTGGCCCACAGTAAATTTATCTACATTTTTAAGGAAGTCACAGGTGGAAACCACAACTCTCAGACAAGGCAGCCAGACAGCTGATGTTTTATCAAATTGGTGAGACAAGGAGGCCATTATTTGGTTTTCCATCCTCACCAGTTGGAGCAGTACCCCCAGGCCAACTCTCGTACATGCACAGGAAGAAAGGCTTGCGAGGTCTAGGTATGGTGTATTATTCAGAGTCTTTAAAGTTCAAAAATCTTTCTTGTACTCTCCATCCCAAATTAAAGGATCATCTTCTGGCTTTTTTCAGGCCTCATATAGAAGTTTGACTATTAGTCCAAAGTTGGGGATTCAAAAAAAGCAATATCCTGCCATCCCTAAGAAACCTCTTAGCTGACTTTTCATTTGGGGCCTAGGGAATAATTATATTTTATCATCCAGTTAATAAAGTCTTTTTACTTGGTTCTACAAGGCAGTCCAACAAGTTAATATATTTTTGGCAAATTTAAGCCTTAAATCTGGAGTCCTGATAGCCAGCTTTAGCTAAATGATTTAAAGTCATAATAGGATTTTTTCAGACAAGCCTCATAAGCTTTTCCAGTAGTTAAAAGATCATTGTACCACTTTCTTTTTCTTTTTATTCAGTATTTTAATTTAATTTTCCACTAGACAAATTTACATATCTCCCTCACCCTTTTCTTTAAGTTAGTGTGACAATTCTCCATAATAAACTACTTAAAGCAGTGGTTCTCAACCTCTGGTTCGTGACTCCTTTGTAATAATGAAAATACAACCTGCGTATCATATATGTACATTATACTTCATAACAGTAGCAAAATTACAGTTATGAAGTAGCAATGAGAATAATTTTATGGTTGGGGGTCACCACAACATGAAGAACTGTATTAAAGGATTGTGGCATTAAGAGGCACTAGGAAAGTTGAGAACCACTGACTTAAAGGAAGCTTTGGTCAAGAATGGAATGAAATAGCAAAAAAAAAAAAAAAAAAAATCACTGCTGCTTTAAAAAAAATCAACACTTTCACCAATTTTATACTCAAACAAAACCACACAATATCTGCATGATATGTATTTTTAGTGTTTCCTTGGGGCTGGCTTTTCTCACTATCCAATGGCAGAGCTATGGTCAGCCACTGCTTGTTGTGCTGTTTAGCAGAGGCTCACTCAGTTTCACATTATCCAGAGGTGCTGGATAGAAGATTATAAGGTCTTGAAATCTCAAATGGTCATGGCTCCATTGATGCCAATAGTGCAAAATTTGTAACAATCTTACTCCACCTCATAAATAGACACTCAAGTGATGCTATTCTGGTGCAGCGTCTCCAGGGCTGCACTGTGGTCCTTGTTCATGGCCCTCTTGTCCATGTTGCAGAAATGTTCCATGGAAGACATGTGCTGGATGCTCTGTTTGGAATGTCTAACTTGGACACAAAGGTCAAGCAGCTGGGAACATCTTAAAGAGCATTGGGCAGCAGTCATGGCCAGTAGTCATGGCCAGCAGCCACATACTATTCTCCAAGACAAATGATACACTCAGGAGTGGCAATAACTCTGTTTTCAGAGTTGGGACTTGTATACTTTTTGAGACATTAGCAGCAGACATGGTGCTCTATGACTGACCCAGGCTAGGAGGTTCCCACTGATGGAGAAGCTGACCCCATGGACCCAGCCATCTGTGCCATTGACCCCAAACTCTGACATCAGCTGACCAAAAGGCATCTTTCTGTCCCAGGGTGTACTGGCTGGCTTTCCATCCCTTCTTTAAGATAGGCAGAAAACACTCTGCATTTGAAGTCACATGATCCCACTACAAGCAAAACATTGTTGGGATGCCAATCCAAGCTGAGGACTGTGGAGCAAATCAGCTTTTTAAATGTGTTTGCTTACCCACCAGTCATTTTCGGACTCAAAGTAACAAACAGAAATGAGTCATGCTCCACTTCCCACAGCAAATTTGTTCTCTAAGTGGGGCCCCTTCACAAAATTGGCTGCACAATTAATTCTCAGTAACACCAGTGTTGGCTTCCAGACATCATCTTTCTGACTCCAGACATAAGCATTGCCATCTGCCCTGCAAGTGACGATGCAGTCACTTTTGGGAGCCCAGTTAATACCTGTGATGTGTCCGTTGTGCTCCTTGAGTTCATGAGCTTTTATCCACTGGCTTCTGTTTTTCTTATAGATGTGCACTTCGTGATTATTGGGGCTACGGACAATTTGGTATGATCCCTGTTCCAGGCATGACAAGTGAATGGCTCTATTAAAAATGATGCAGGGATATGATTCTTAGAGTTTTCAAAGAATAGAAAGCTGGAGTGGGAGAAAGTTGGATGGGATCAGAGCGGAGAATTCACGGACTCTAGTCACTCAATGCAAACAGGCTCCACAGGAACAGGCGGAGGATTGAGGCCCAGAGTGAGAGGCTGACCGATCCCCCTTTGCCCCATTTTCTATCCTCTCCCCACTTTTATTTTCACCTAGGGATCTTGGGAAATTAATATTCCTTTCTCCAGATGGAGTTTATAGCCAGGGCTTCCCCAAAAGAGGGTAATTTTTTAAAACCTGTGGAAGCACAGCCCAGGTTTTGAGACTTTTCTGAGTTTCTGGGCCCCGATACTCAAAAGCAAAGATTTTCTCTGAATTGGGTGTTTATGGTATATAGAAAAAGTGTTTTGTTTTTTTGTTTGTCTTAATGCGACACTGAATACTAACTTGATTCCAGGGGCAAAGCATCCAGAAGTGTATGTGGATTCAGGACTGTAGGGTGAATGTCCTGAACAATCTCATTAATGACTCTTAAGTCTTAGACAAACTCATACTCTTTTGTGCCTGGCTTTCTTACTGGCAAATTATAAGTAGCAAGTTCAAATAAGACCATATTTCCAAAATTTGTCAATCAGAGGGCAATTTCTTCTAATGCCTCTTTTGTCAAATAATACTGATTCCTCTGAGGCTCTGGTGAGTTTGGTTTAAGAGTTATTTATGCCAGGGTTAGGTAGGGATTTCCCTGATCCACACTGAGGGTTAACTTGTTCCTCTGTTTCTGATGGCCAAGATCTGGATTATGGGGCTGGTTTACCATCTGCCAGATGTGTTCATGGGGCAAAATTAGCTGAAGATGGTTGGCAACTGAGGAAGAGGTTATATGTGCTTTCAATTTTATAGAAATGAGCCACCACTCCTGGCACCACCTGAAGATTTATATCTACCAAGGGGAGACCCTGATACTTACCATAAACCTCCAGGCTGGTTCCATTTAAATCACCAAATATGTAAGCAGGGTGATGGTACCAGTAGTCAAATACTTATGCAGATTAAAATTGGCTTTTATTAACAATATCTAGAATCTGGTGAAGACATTGTTTTTAAAGCCCATCTTACTTTTTGAGAACTTTATAAGGTTTTTATGTTTTTTTCCCCAAAGTTATTACTTAGCTATATATTATTAAGTCCTTTTGTCTCAAGTTGTAAGACACTATCACTAAATCCTCTTGTCTCAAGCAGTAGGACATTAACTATACACCATTAACCTTCTTATTTTAAGTGATAGGAAACTATTTATGCATCACAAAATCCTCTTAGGTCAAGTTTTAAGATACTTAACACCATTTGTCACATTTCTAAATTTCTCATGCTTTTATCTGTTGTTTTATCTCAAAATGGTATTCACAGCACTCGCATCTTTGACTGTCTGCTAACTAGTTAGATCATTAAGTGACTTTACAGATAACGGAGGGGGGTTAAGTTTTTTCTTTCTTGTTTACACTATTAAGCACAGGAATTTATAGTGTTGGTTGGGGTGACATATATATACTACCAATGAAAAACTGGAATACTACTCCATACGTGGAGGTAAGGAAAAATATGTTTGGAATACAGTCTGATATTCATGGGACTATCAATTAAGTTGACAGAGAAATTATACTTCTTCTAGGTCTTTCTGAAAGTTTTGACCTATTGACATATAGCGGGTGCAACAAAGTAAGACTCCAATAGACACTGTACACTGTTCAATTCCAAATTTCATTTTAGTGACACAAATTCCAATTCATTCTTCTGTTTCTCTCTGTGAGTTTGAGTCACAATGTTCCTTATTCACTATCATGTTGCCCATTAGATCCATATAGCCAGGGGTGGAGTCGTGATGGGGTAACTGCAGGAGAAATGAAATATTTTTGAGGAAAAACTCATAGTTAAACAAGAAAATTTATTCTCCGAAATACGATAATCTGAAGGATATTGACCAATACTTGGAAGCACATCACCTTTCAAGACTTAGCCAGAATCCATACAAAATCTTTCTAAAAAGAAAAGCCCGGGACCAGATGACTTCACTTCAGAATTCTACCAAACCTTAAAAAGGAATTAGTACCTATATTACTCAACCTGTTCCAAAATGTAGAAAAAGAAAAAAGACTACCCACCACATTCTAAAAAGCAAACATCACCAAGATCCCCAAACCAGGAAAAGACCCAACAAGAAAAGAAAATTATAGACCAATATCACTAATGAATATACATGAAAAAATATTCAACAGATCCTAACAAACAAAATCCAGAAACACATCAAACAAATTATACATTATGACCAAGTTGGTTTTATCCCAGGGTCTCGATGCTGGTTCAATATATGTAAAGTATAATTACAATATATGTAAAGTATAAGTATAATTCAGCACATAAAAACTAAAAAACAAAGACCATATTATTCTCCCAATTGATGAACAAAAAGCTTTTGATAATATCCAGCATCCCTTCATGATCAGAACACTTAAGAAAATTGGTATGGAAGGGACATTTCTTAAAGTGATAGAGGCCACCTACAGCAAACCCACAGCCAATATCATATTGAATAAAGTTAAATCAAAATCATTTCCACTCACATCAGGAGACAGACAAGGCTGCCCATTGTCTCCACTGCTCTTTAACATTGTAATGGAAGTTTTGGCCATCACGATCAGGGAAGAAAAGGCGATTAAAAGTATCCATATAGGGTGAGAAGAGATCAAACATTCACTGTTCGCAGATGATACAATTGCATATCTGGAAAACAACAGGGATTCTACTACAAAACTCTTACAAGTGATCAAGGAATACAGCAGTGTCTCAGGTTACAAAATCAACACTCATAAATCGGTAGCCTTTATATATACCAACAATAGTCGAACTGAAAAAACAGTTCAGGACTCTATTCCATTCACAGTAGTGCCAAAAAAGATGAAATATTTAGGGTGTTTATCTAACAAAGGACGTGAAAGATCTCTATAAAGAGAACTATGAAACTCTAAAAAGAGAAATAGGTGAAAATGTTTACAAATGGAGAAATATACCATGCTCAAGGCTGGGAAGAATCAACATTGTTAAAATGTCCATACTACCCAAAGCAATATACAATTTTAATGCAATACCTATTAAAGTGTCACTGTCAAACTTTAAAGATCTTGAAAAAAATAATACTTCATTTTATATGGAATCAGAAAAAACCTCGAATAGCCAAGATAATACTCAGAAATAAAAAGAAAGCAGGAGGAATCATGTTATCAGACCTCAGACTATACTAATAAATCAATAGAGATCAAAACAGCATGGTACTAGCACAAAAACAGAGAAGTAGATGTCTGGAACAGAATAAAGAATAAATAAAGATGAGTCAAGCTACTTACCGTTATTTGATCTTTGACAAGCCAATTAAAAACATTCAGTGGGGAAAAGATTCCCTATTTAACAAATGGTGCTGGGTGACCTGGCTGGCAACCTGCAGAAGACTGAAACTGGACCCACACCTTTCACCATTAACTAAGATAGACTCTAACTGGATTAAAGATTTAAACTTAAGACATGAAACTATAAAAATACTAGAAAAGAGAGTGCGGGAAAAACCCTTGAAGAAATCAGTCTGGGCGAGTATTTTATGAGGAGGACCCCCCAGGCAATTGAAGCAGCTTCAAAAATAGACTACTAGGAACTGATCAAACTAAAAAGCTTCTGCACAGCCAAGAACACCGTAAGTAAAGCAAGCAAACAGCCCTCAGAGTGGGAGAAGACATTTGCAGTTTATGTCTCCGACAAGGGTTTAACAACTAGAATCCACAGAAAACTCAAACATATAAGCAAGAAAAGAACAAGTGATCCCATTTCAGGCTGGGGAAGGGATTTGAAGAGAAACTTCTCTGAAGAAGACAAGCACATGGCCTACAGACACATGAAAAAATGCTCATCATCTTTTATGATCAGAGAAATGCAAATCAAAACTACCTTGAGATACCATCTAACTCCAGTAAGTTTAGCCCATATCACAAAATACCAAGACCAAAGATGTTGGCTTGGATGTGGAGAAAAGGGAACACTTCTACACTGCTGGTGGGAATGCAAATTAATACATTCCTTTTGGAAAGATGTTTGGAGAACACTAAGAGATCTAAAAATAGATCTTCCATCGAATCCTATAATTCCTCTACTAGGTATATTCCCAGAAGACCAAAAATCACATTATAACAAAGATATTTGTACAAGAATGTTTATTGCAGCCCAATTCACAATTGCTAAGTCATGGAAAAAGCCCAAGTGCTCATGGATCCACGAATGGATCAATAAATTGTGGTACATGTACAACATGGAATATTTTGCAGCTTTAAAGAAAGATGGGGACTTTACCTCTTTCATTTTAACATGTATACAGCTGGAACATATTCTTCTTAGTAAAGTATCTCAAGAATGGAAGAAAAGGCATACAATGTACTCAGCCCAACTATGAAACTAATTTATGGCTTTCATAGGAAAGCTATAACCCAGTTATAACCTAAGAATATGGGGAAGGGGGAGAGGGAGGTGAGGGAGGGGGAGGTTGGGTAGAGGGAGGGTGATTGATGGGATTACACCTGCAGTGCATCTTACAAGGGTACATGTGAAACTTAGTGAGTGCAGAATATGATTATCCTAACACAATAACTAAGAAAATGCCAGGAATGCTATGTTAACCAGTGTGATGAAAATGTGTCAAACTGTTTATAAAACCAGTGCATGGTGCCCCATGATCGCATTAATGTACACAGCTATGATCTAATACTAATAAAAAAAAAATCAAAGCTCATAGTTATTAAACATGGCTCATCACATGCAGAAAAATGTTACAAAGTTTATGGAAATTATATGGAAGAATAGATACAAGGCAGAGTATGTGAAGAGAAGAAGGGCAGTGGTACTGAAACTGAAAACAGTTGTCAGCTTTCCCATTGCCTCATATCATTGCTTTAGGAGAATTTCCAGGCTGTGGTGTAAAGTGAATTTTGGAAGACTCTCTGAGTTGATAAGAAGATGGGACTTAAAGTCTGTAGAATGGTAATAATGCTGGATAGTAAGAAACAGGAAGTTTATTCATGCCAGTGCCTATGCAGGCTGAGTACCATCATTAGCCCCTGAGATTTGATTTATAGAGTAGGTGCAGTACAGATAAAAACAAAAGAACAACAACAACAAAACCCACAAAAACATAAAAGGAAGCCATTTGAACCAACTTGGCCTTCAGCCCTTTTATTTATGACTGTAAAACCTCAAAGTCCTTTACATGACACAGTCATCTTGCTACAAGCATAAGGATGTTGGGACAGTCCTTAGAGATAAGTAAATGATAGGTATAAGAAGATTGAATGGGGGGGCGGAGCATGATGGCAGACAGGACGGACGTGTAGCCCACCTGTCCCAAGACATCAGGTGAGAGGAAAGGGGCCTGGACCTTCCCGGTGTGTGGATTATTGCAGCGGACAGACAGCTGGAGAAACTCAGCGAACTGGAGATTGCTATATATGAGCGGTAATTTAAAACCACAGAATCTGTTGTAGAGATTCTTCCCTGCTCGGCCATGCTGGCCAACAGGCCCCTCACCTACGGAGGTCAGAAGCTTGTAAATGCTGACAAAACCCAATTGACAAATATTTATTCCTGAACTGAGGGAGGCATCTGAAAGGAGAGCCACTCAAAACCATGGGGAGCTGGGAAACCTGTTAGACAATTGAAGGGAAGGGATCCTGCCTGGGAAACAGACATTTTGAACTACCCAAAAGGGCGGGCACCTTTCCCCCAGGTGTTGGAGGGGGATGGCAGTTCAGGCTGAGGGGCGATCTGGCGGGTGCTGATCCAAATGGAAAATGCTCAACCATAAAACTCAGAATAAGGTCCCCGAGCACTCCAACCATGGGAACCAGCTGAATCCGCCAACCTGGCGCCACCCGGCTACCGCCACTGAAACTGCTAAAGCCGTGGACAGAGCCGTGGGAGCCAGCTCCAGCCAGCTGGAGCTACAAGCCTGCCAACGACCGCAGGAACACAGCACCACTCTCCCCACAGCCAATTGCAGTCACCAGTTTGCAGGAGGACCTGGGAGCAGAGTAGAAAGACTTAAGGGGCCTGGACACTTGCAATGAGTGGGAAGGTTGGTCGCAAGTGCTGTCTGGAAGGGAACAGCAGAAGTTACACAATTCTTGGGCGACAAACTTTTACAGAAATTATAAAATGGCGATTGGCCATGGAAGGTGTTTACCATGGTAACAACATAAACTGAGAATCAGGTATAAGCCTCGGAATCACTCACAGCGCCATCTGGTGTCCAGAAAGTATATTGCGGTATGAATATATTCCTACGAAAGTTGATCCCTACAGCAGACATATAGATGTATATGGGTATATTTCTACACGCAAAGATATTTTTGTAGTTGGTGCCTTTTTTTTCTTTTTTCTGGTTGTTGTTTTGGGGGGGGTTTGTTTTGTTTTGTCCTGTTTTTTCCTCACCATTTTCTTGGACGAGCTTTCAATAATTTTTTATTATTACTTTATATATAGATATCTTTTTTATTTCTATGTTTTCTAATTTTAATTTCTTCTTTCTTCTCTTTTAAGATCTCTACTAACACCACTTTTTTCCCTCGTTTTTTCTTTCTTTCAATTATTTTACAATTATCACTATTTTATTGCAGTTGTTTTTATATTGCTGTTGTCATGGGTGTTGTCTGTATGTCTGTGTGTTTCTGTCTGTTTCTGTATCTATGGGCCCATGTACCTGATGACCTTTGTATCTGTTTGTTTGTTCATTTGGTCTCAATGAGCTTAGTGTTACGACCTGCAACTCTGAGCTGCCAGCACTCCCCTCCAATCTCACTCCGTGATCTGAAGACCTGCCCCCCCAGGAGTCCAGATTCTTGGGTTAACTTTCAAGAGGTGTAGACAGGAACTGGACTGCAGCTGGCCAGTGCTGATTCTGTAGCTCAGGAGTGAGAAGACGACGGTCGGCTAAGAGGGAATCACACTGGAGCAGTGGTGCCCCAAGGTGCAGAGCATCAGCCATCTGAAACAATAACAAGGCCCACTCCCAGATATCCCACAGCCTCTCCTCCTGTCTCCCTGGGCAAACAGATGAGGCCGAGCATCTTCTCTGATGGCAACCACCACGGAACAGACCTGGGACTGAAACACAGGCCCCGTGAGTAAAGGGTTTGCCTGAGGCGGTATTGACCTGGGTGGAACATGTGGACTAGAAAACACACCCACAGAGCCAGAAAACTCCCAGGGTGGGGCTGATCCAGGCTCTACTGAGCCTAAGATGCACCTGGCCCTCAGGGAATCACCAGCCTACAGACAAAGGAGACCAAGAGGCTACAGCCGACAACTAATCGTGCTGCAAATACAAACCAGCAGGAGTAAAGACAGGGCCTGAGGCACAGGTTCTGGGAACACAAATCAGCCTCTACTCTGCTGAGGAATCTAGCAAGGTCAGAAAAAACACACAGGGTTGTTCTGTTCACCCAGTAACATAAACTAAGGGTGGGACTGGAACTGAGTGAACACCTCCAGCCTCCATCAAGTGCCTGAGGTCGACAGGCCACACCACACCCTGCTGGATAAAGACAGAGAGCAGAGATGTAGATGAGCAGACACAGACCACCCTGTGACATAGGCAGGTGCAAACCTCTCGATTATCTGCTTACTGCAGACAACTGACTAGGTAACAGCCCTGTGGGGCTAGCAGCAACTGGGTGTGACAGAGCTTCAATCTGGGGAAGGAGGCATCAACCTTCCCAGACTGATCTATTTAGTGGGTGGCTCCTCCTGACCCCTCACAGCACTGGAGCAAGCCATAGTAGAGCAGTCATCAGACCCCTGTGATCCAGTTCCCAGGGACCTCTTGAACTCTCCCACCCAAGACAGCTGCTGACTGAGACAATTGATTTGGACCTTTTGAACTGAGCCAATAACCTGGGGACTATCCAGGTGGTACCCTGGGTGTGTGATTGTAGGAAGGTTTGATTTTCCTTTTCCATTCATTGCCTGTGGTGGGTGGGGTGAATTAATTGCTGGTATTTCTCCACAGCTGAGACTTCAACCCACAGTAACTGTTTCACTTGGGTCAAATAGAAACCAGTTGAAAACAAGACAGAATCACTTAGCCCCTCTACACCAAATAGGGCCCCAGTTTATCAGGCCACAGCACTGTACGGGTCCTCGACAAAGCACCAGGGGGGAAATCTAAAGGAGTAAAACAATCAAGGGGTGGAATCAGTGGAAAAAGTCTGGTAAAATGAATAACCAGAATAGATCAACGCCCCCAAGGAAGGATATGGCAGATGAAATTGAAGATCCCATTCATAAACAACTGGCCGAGATGTCAGAAAACAAATTCAGAATTTGGATGGCAAACAAGATTAACAAAATGGAACTAGAAATTCGAGGAGAAATTCAAAAGCTGTCTCAAGAATTTAACGAATTTAAAGACAAAACTAGCAAAGATTTAGACACACTGAAGCAAGAATTTGCAGCCCTCAAACATCTGAAAAATACAGTAGAATGCCTCACCAACAGAATGGAGCAAGCAGAAGAAATAATTTCCGACATTGAAGATAAAGCCTATGAACGCTCTCAAATTCTCAAAGAGGAACAGAAATGGAGAGCAAAAACAGATCATTCTCTCAGAGAGTTCTGGGATAATTCGAAGAAGGGAAATATCTGAATCATTGGAATTTCTGAAACCGATGAAGTGGCCTCGCTGGGCACAGAGGCCCTTCTACAGGAAATTATGAAAGAGAACTTTCCAGACATGCTTAGAGATTCTGAAATACAGATAGAAGACAGCTTCAGAACCCCAGAAAGACTGAATCCAAATAAGACATCCCCCAGGCATATCATAATTAGCTTCACTAAAGTTAATATGAAGGAGAAAGTTCTCAAAGCTGCCAGGCGAAAGAAAGTTATTATGTACAAAGGCAGGAATATTAGAATGACTGCAGACCTCTCTGCTGAAATTTTTCAAGCCAGAAGAGGTTGGTCATCGACTTTTAATCTCCTAAATCAAACTAACTTACAACCCCAGATCTTGTATCCAGCTAAACTGAGTTTCATCAATGATGGAGAAATTAAATACTTTAATGACATTCATATGTTGAAGAAATTTGCCATAACCAAACCAGCTCTTCAGGATATTCTCAGACCTATCATCCATAAAGACCAACCGAATCCTATACCACAAAAGTAAACTCACTCAGAAACTTCTGATCAAACTCCAACTTCCACACTGGTGAACAGATTCAAAATGCCCATGGGACTTTTGAAAAACTCGATACACAAAACTTCACCAGACTTATCAATATTCTCCATTAATGTGAATGGCTTAAACTGTCTTCTAAAGACGCATAGGCTAGCTGACTGGATACAAAAACTCAGGACAGATATTTGCTGCATACAAGAATCACATCTTAACTTAAAAGACAAATACAGACTCAGGGTGAAAGGATGGTCATCCATATTTTAGGCAAATGGTAATAAGAAAAAAGCAGGTGTTCAATCTTATTTGTTGATACAATATGCTTTAAACCAACAAAAGTAAAGAAGGACAAGAATGGTCACTACATACTTGTTAAGGGTAAGACTCAATATGATAAGATTTCAGTCATTAATATCTATGTACCCAACCAGAATGTACCTCAATTTATAACAGAAACTTTAACAGACATGAGCAACTTGATGTCCTCCAGCTCCATAATAGTCAGAGATTTCAACACCCGTTTCGCAATCCTCCCACAAGAAGCTGAATAAAGAAATCTTAGATTTAAACCTAACCATCCAACTTTTGGATTTAGCAGATATCTACAGAACATTTCATCCCAACAAAACTGAATACACATACTTCTCATCACCCCACGGAACTTACTCCAAAATTGATCACATCTTAGGTCACAAGTCTAACCTCAGTAAATTTAAAGGAATAGAAATTATTCCATGCATCTTCTCAGACCATCATGGGACAAAACTTGAGCTGAGTAACAACAAGAATCTGCAAAACATACAAAACAAGAATCATACAAAACATACAACAAGAATCATACAAAAACATGGAAGTTAAATAACCTTATGTTGAAGGATAGCTGGGTCAGAGATGAGATTAAGAAAGAAATCACCAATTTTTTGAAACAAAATGATAATGAAGACACGAACTATCAGAACCTCTGGGACACCGCAAAGGCAGTTCTAAGAGGGAAATTTATAGCACAGCAAGCCTTCCTCAAGAGAACGGAAAGAGAGGAAGTTAACAACTTAATGGGACATCTCAAGCAACTAGAAAAGTAGAACATTCCAACCCCACACCCAGTAGAAGAAAAGAAATAACCAAAATTAGAGCAGAATTAAATGAAATTGAAAACAAAAGAATAATACAACAGATCAATAAATCAAAAAGCTCGTTTTTGGAAAAGGTCAATAAAATAGATAAAACTTTGGCCAAGCTAATCAGGAAAAAAAGAGTAAAATCTCTAATCTCATCAATCAGAAACAACAAAGGTGAAATAACAACAGACACCTCAGAAATCCAAAAAATTCTTAATGACTATTACAAGAAACTTTATTCTCAGAAATATGACAATTTGAAGTAAAATAACCAATACTTAGAAGCACGTCACCTTCCAAGACTTAGCCAGAATCAAGTGGAAATGTTGAACAGGCCCATATCAAGTTCAGAAATAGCATCAACCATACAAAATCTCCCTAAAAAGAAAAGCCCGGGACCAGATGGTTTCACGTCAGAATTCTACCAAATCTTTAAAGAGGAATTAGTACCTATGTTATTCAACCTGTTCCAAAAGGTAGAAAAAGAAGGAAGACTATGCAACACGTTCTATGAAGCAAACATAACCCTGATCCCCAAATCAGGAAAAGACCCAACAAGAAAAGAAAACTATAGACCAATATCACTAATGAATATAGATGCAAAAATATTCAACAACTTCCTAAGAAACAGAATCCAGCAACACATCAAAAATATACATCATGACCACATCGATTTTATCCATGGGTCTTAATGCTGGTTCAATATACTTAAATCTATAAATGAAATTCAGCACATAAACAAATTAAAACACAGAGACCATACGATTCTCTCAATCGATTTAGAAAAAGCCTTCGATAATATCCAGCATCCCTTCATGATCAGAACACTTAAGAAAATTGGTATAGAATGGACATTTCTCAATCTGATAGATACCATTTACAGCAAACACACAGCCAACATCATATTGATTGGAATTATTTCCACTCAGATCTGGAACAAAACAATGCTGCCCATTGTCTCCATTGCTTTTCAACATTGTAATGGAAATTTTAGCCACCACAATTAGGGAAGAAAAGGTGATCAAGGGTATCCATATAGGGTCAGAAGAGATTAAACTTTCGCTCCTCGCAGATGATATGATTGTATATCTGGAAAACACTAGGGACTCTACTACAAAACTCTTAGAATTGATCAAGGAATACAGCAGTGTCTCAGGTTACAAGATCAACATTCATAAACCGGTAGCCTTTATATATACCAACAATAGTCAATTTGAAAAAACAATTAAGGACTCTATGCCATTCACAGTAGTGCCAAAAAAGATGAAATACTTGGGAGTTTATCTAGCAAAGGACGTGAAAGATCTGTATAAAGAAAACTATGAAACTCTAAGAAAAGGAATAGATGAAAATGTTAACAAATGGAAAAACATACCATGCTCATGGCTGGGAAGAATCAACATTGTTAAAATGTCCATGCTACGCAAAGCAATATATAATTTCAATGCAATCCCCATTAAAGCTCCACTGTTATAATTTAATGATCTCAAGAAAACAATACTTCGTTTTGTATGTAATCAGAAAAAAACTTGAATAGCCAAGACATTACTCAGAAATAAAAACAAAGCAGGAGGAATCATGCTACCAAACCTCAGACTATACTACAAATCGATAGTGATCAAAACAGCATGGTATTGGCACAAAAATAGAGAATTAGATATCTGGAACAGAATAGAGAATCAAGAGATGAATCCAGCTACTTACCGTTATTTAATCTTTGACAAGCCAATTAAAAATATTCAGTGGGGAAAATATTCCATATTTAACAAATGGTGCTGGGTGAACTGGCTGGCAACCTGCAGAAGACTGAAACTGGACCCACACTTTTCACCATTAACTAAGATAGACTCTCACTTGATTAAAGATTTAAACCTAAGACATGAAACTATAAAAATACTAAAGGAGAGTGCAGGGGAAACCCTTGAAGAAATCTGTCTGGGCGAGTATTTTATGAAGAATACCCCCCGGGCAATTGAAGCAGCTTCAAAAATACACTACTGGGATTTGATCAAACTAAAAAGCTTCTGCACAACCAAGAACGCTGTAAGTAAAGCAAGCAAAGAGCCCTTTGAATGGGAGAAGATATTTGCAGGTTATTTCTCTGACAAAGTTTTAATAACCAGAATCCACAGAGAACTCAAACGCATTAGCAAGAAACAACAAGGGATCCCATCGCAGGCTGGGCAAAGGACTTGAAGAGAAATTTCTCTGAAGAAGACAGGCGCATGGCCTTCAGACATATGAAGATATGCTCATCATCTTTAATCGTCAGAGAAATGCAAATCAAACCTACTTTGAGACATCATCTAACTCCAGTAAGACTAGCCTATATCACAAAATCCCAAGACCAGAGATGTTGGTGTGGATGCGGAGAAAAGGGAACACTTTTGCACTGCTGGTGGGAATGCAAATTATTACATTCATTTTGGAAAGATATATGAAGAACACTTAGAGATTTAAAAATAGAACTGCCATTCAATCCTGTAATTCCTCTACTTGGCATATACCCAGAAGACAAAAAATCACATCATAACAAAGATATTTGTACCAGAATGTTTATTGCAGCCCAATTCATAATTGCTAAGTCGTGGAAAAAGCCCAAGTGCCCATCGATCCACGAATGGATTAATAAATTGTGGTATATGTGCACCATATAATATTATGCAGCCTTAAAGAAAGATGGAGACTTTACCTCTTTCATGTTTACATGGATGGAACTGGAAAATATTCTTCTTAGTAAAGTATCTCAAGAATGGAAAAAAAAGTACCCAATGTACTCACCCCTACTATGAAACTAATTTAGGGCTCTCACATGAAAGCTATAACCCAGTTACAACCTAACAACAGGGGGAAGGGGGATCGGGAGGGGAGGGAGGGGGGATGTGGCTAGAGGTAGGGGTACCTGTGGGATCACACCTGCGGTGCAGCTTACTTGGATATATGTGAAACTTAGTAAATGTAGAATGTAAGTGTCTTAGCCCAATAACTGAAAAACGCCAGGAGGCTATATCAACCAGTGTGATGAAAATGTGTCAAACGGTTTATGAAGCTAGTGTGTGGTGCCCCATGATCATATCAATGTACACAGCTATGATTTAATAATAAAAAAAAATGCAAAGAGGGAAAAAAGAAATAAAAGAAGAAGATTGAACCACCTCTGTGGACACCAACCTACCCTTTCTATGTTATTTTGTTATGTGTTGCTGATAAATTAAAGTACTCCCCTGGGCCATCAGGTGACATAGTGATATTCGACAATGCAACATGTGGCACTTTTTCTAACATGAGTTCACAAACTTAACTGTCAGAACTCATATCTTCTATGTGGTTTACATGGAGTGTAGTGTTGCTTTTTATATACATTTAAATTAAATTAAATTATACCTAGGCTGTCATACAGTATATGACAGATGCTATTTTTTTCAATTAAATATTGAAAATTGAAATTCTCTGTGTACCATATCAAAGAATAGAGACTCTGACTGAAGCCTATGGCTTATCTGAAGAAATAAATGCCCAATTATTAAGTTAGAGTATTAGTAGCAATAAAATAATAGTGTTCTTAGTTCATTGTTTGTTCATAGGTCATAAGCCTTGAAGAAATGACCGCAATCCTTGTGTAAGTGTTTTTAGCCTAGTAGCCTAAAGATTTACATACTTATGCAGTAGACAGATGCCACTGATTCTCAGAGATTCATACTGCATGAATGTATCCTTCACAAAAGCATGTGTATTTCATTCAGTCATGTTGGCAGTAGGGCATTCCTAATTCCAAACCCTAAATAAATCCTGTCTGGAATCCTGAATGTTTTCTTCTCTCATCTTAATGCCTTTTTGTTGTTGTTGTTTGTTTGTTTAAGGTAAAGAAATCCTTGTTAAACCCAGGTTCTGGAATCCTGCTTCATTAGCCAACATAGCCCTTTGTTCACACAGGAATGGTGTCAAGGACTGTGAAAGGTTCAGTATAAACCTGTGAAAACCGTAGGATCAATTAAATAATTAGAAGCTGGGTAAAATTTTGGCTCAGACAACACAAATGAAAATATCATAAGAATGATTTTTTAAAAAATTAAGCTAGATGAAAATAATAAATTAAATATTACAATTTCCTCTCTATATGCCAATATCATGAAAATATTTGAAGAGACATATACATTTTTGAAATAGTATTTTTTTATATTACTAAGTACTAAAAATAACTTTAGTAATCACTCATTAAAAATCAGGTGATACAAGTGAAGGGCAAGATGGTGGACTGAGAGCTGCTTCCGAGGGAGGCTCCTGTCCAAAAGGAAAGATAACATCCATAAACAGCCCAATTAAGCTGAAGACTGGGAGCCCAGCCAAGAGAGAGATGATAACTGCAGGTCACCTCTGCTAAGGCAAGCTGTGACACCAAGAAACCAAGCTTCAGTTACAAAATTCATCTGGAAAGAGGAGTGTCCATCCCCTCCCACAAGAAAGCTGTGGTTTTTCTTTGTTTTTCTGTCTCCTTTCTTTTCTCTCTTCATTTGCTCCTGCAGGTTTTCTACAGACAAGTGGCGAACTGTGGACCTCTTGCCTCACCCCACGGGTGAGTGCTATCAGAAATGGGGACTACTTACTCAGAATAACCTTGCCATGACTCTGAACACTCTTGCTAGGCAAAAATATTGAAGATCTTCCCTACCATTCTGAAATTCCAGTACACCCTTCCCCCCCTTACCCGATGAACCAGAAGCCTAACCCCTGCTGAGACTGAGGGAGGAGGTTCTTGAGCAGTGCCCCCTATACCTCTGATAGACCAAGCACCCCCTAAGCAAGAGACTCTGGGGACCATGCCACACACACCCATAGGAACTCCACAGGCAGACGCGCAGCCTCACAAACCTCACCCCATGCACTGCGTCTACCCAGACCTCTGAAAGAGCTGCACCATGACCCATAACTCGTGCCCACCTAGACCTCCATACAACTGCCCACATGACCTGCACCCCACGCCCACCAGGACCTCCATACGAGTGGTGCCACGACGTGCGACCCACACCCACCTGGACATCCATATTCCCGCCTTGGGCAGGGACTCACTGGCTTCCAAGCAGCACCCTCCCAGACATTAGTATTCCCGCCCCAAGCAGGGACTCCCTGGTGGCCGAGCGGCGCCACAACCCACCATACACGCCCACCAAAACCTCTGTATGAGCAGTGCCATGACTTCAACCTGTGACCCGCACCTGCTCAGACTTCCAAATGCCCACCCCAGCCAGGGACTCACTGGATGCCAAGCAACACCTGCCTGGGCCTCCATATTCCTGTCCCAGCCAGGTACTTGATGGAGGCTGAGCAGTGCCATGACCCGCAACCAGTGCCCGCCTGGGCATCCATATGCCCACCCCGGCCAGGGACTTGCCACAGCCATGCGAAACCATGACCTGTGCCCGTGGCTGCCGGGCCTCTGCACACCCTAACCAGGAACACCAGGAGTCTTGTAAAACTGCATCCTCCCTCCCATACCCTCCCTTCCTCCACAACGGCCTGCTCATCTGGCCAGAAACTCTGGTAGCCACCAACCCTCTGGAGCCCTTCCTGACTCTGCCTGGAGCCCTTCTCCTGGCCAGAGACTGCTGGAGCCTTGGGCTCTCTGTGCAAAAGTGACCGGGCACTAGGCACTCCAAGAACCGTATGCACCACCACCACCACCCTATTGCCAAATCTGGGTGTGTCACACTCTGGAGCTTCTGGAACAACCAGAACTCCCTGGCTGGTGCAGTCCCAGAGGAGCTACATAGGGTCACTCCATAAAAAGACCCAGCAACAATAGAGTGATCCCGCTGGGGTCTAATCTAGAAGAGACATCTCCCCAACTCTGAGGACAGCCAGGGGAATGGTGAAAAACAATCATGAGGCAAAATCATTGGAAAAAATCTGGCAATATGAATAATCAGAGTAGATCAAATCCCAAATAAAACAACAAGGCAGACACAGCACAAGATTCCATGCACAAACAAATAGCTGAGATGTCAGAAATCAAATTTGGAATCTGGATAGCAAATAAGATTGAATTAGAATTTCAAGCAGTAACCCAAAAGATGTATCAAAAATTCAACGAGTTCAAAGGCCAAATGACCAAAGGGTTTGACACATTGAGACAAGAAGTTGCAGCCTCAAAGATCTGAGAAATAAAGTAGAATCCCTCAGTAACAGAGTGGAGCAAGCAGAAGAAAAGATTTCTGACATTGAAGACAAAGTTTTCAAACACTCCCAAACTCTCAGAGAGGAAGAAAAATGGAGGGTAAAAACAGATCACTCTCACAGAGAGCTCTGGGATAATTCAAATAAAAACAATATTTGTCTTATAGGGATCCCAGAAAGCAAAAAAGTGGCTTGACAAGGCACAGAGTCTTTTCTTCATGAGATTATGAAAGATAACTTTCCAGACATGCCAAGAGATTCTGAAATTCAGATAGCAGACAGTTTCAGAACTCCAGCACGACTATACCTCAATAAGACATCAACCATAAACATCATAATCAATTTCACTAAAGTTAATATGAAGGAGAAAATTCTGATAGCAGCCAGACAAAAGAACACCATAACCTACAAGGGGAAGAATATTAGAATAACTGCAGAAACCTCCTGCTAGAAAGTTTCAGAAATCTCTCTGCTGAAACCTCCCAGCTAAAAGAGAATGGTCATCGACTTTTAATCTCCTAAAACAAAATAACTGTCAACACAGGATCCTGTATCCACCTAAACTGAGTTTCATTTATGATAGATAAATTAAATACTTTAATGAAATTCACATGTTGAAGAAATTTGCCATAAGATCTCCAGGATATTATCAGACCTATCCTCCATAAAGACCAACGTAATCCTCCACCACAAAAGTAAACTCATTCAGAAACTTTTGATCAAATTTCAACTTCCACAGTCACAAAAGAATTAAAAATGTCCACAGGACTCTCAAACAGCTTATCAATATTCTCAATTAATGTGAATGGTTGAAAATGTCCTCTAAAGAGGCACAGGTTGGCTGACTGGATACAAAACCTCAAGCCAGATACCTGCGGCATACAAGAATCTCATCGTACCTTAAAAGATCAATAGAGACTCAAGGTGAAAGGATGGTCATCTATACCCCAGGAAAATGGAAAGCAGAATAAAGCAGGCAATGCAATCCTATTCGCAGATACAATAGACTTTAAACCAACCAAAATAAGGAAGTATAAGGATAGACACTTCATATTTGTTAAAAGTAATACTCAATATAATGAGATTTCAAGTAATAATATTTATGCACACAACCAAAATGCACCTCAATTTATAAGAGAAACTATAACAGACATGAGCAACTTGATTTCCTCCAGTTACATAATAGTTGCAGATTTTAACACCCCTTTAGCAGTGCTGGATAGATCCTCCAAAAAGAAGCAAAGCAAAGAAATTTTAGATTTAAACTTAACCATTCAACATCTGGACTTAACAGACATCTACAGAACATTGCATCCTAACAAAACTGAATACACATTCATCTCATCAGCCCACAAAACATACTGCAAAATTGAACACATCCTAGGTCACAAATCTAACATCAGCAAATTGAAAAAAAAAGAAATTGTTCCTTGCATCTTCTCAGACCATCATGGAATAAAGTTGAACTCAATAACAACAGAAATCTACATACACATACAAAAACATGGAAGCTAAATAACCTTATGCTGAAGGATAGATGGGTTATAGATGAGATTAAGAAGAAAATCACCAAATTGTTAGAACAAAACAACAATGATGATGTGAATTATCAGAACCTCTGGGATACTGCAAAGGCAGTCCTAAGAGGGAAATTTATAGCACTGCAAGCCTTCCTCAAGAGAATGGAAAGAGAGGAAGTTAATAACTTAATGGGACATCTCAAGCAAGTGGAGAAGGAACAACATTCCAACCCCAAACCCAGCAGAAGAAAAGAAATAACCAAAATCAGAACAGAATTAAATGAGATTGAAAACAAAAGAATTAGACAACAGATCAATAAATCCAAAAGCTGCTTTTTGAAAAGATTAATAAAATGCATGAACCTTTGGCCAACCTAACCAGGAAAAAAAGAGTAAAATCTCTAATTTCATCGATCAGAAATGGTAACGATGAAATAACAACATACACCTCAGAAATTTAAATAATTCTTAACAAATATTACAAGAAACTTTACTCTCAGAAATATGAAAATCTGAAGGAAATCGACCAATACTTGGAAGTACGCCACCTACCAAGACGTAGCCAGAATGAAGTGGAAATGTTGAACAGGCCTATACCAACTTCTGAAATAGCATGAACTATACAAAATCTCCCTAAAAAGAAAAGCCCAGGACCAGATGGCTTCACGTCAGAATTCTACCAAACCTTTAAAGAAGAACTAATACCTATACTACTAAACCTCTTCCAAAATATAGAAAAAGAAGGAATGCTACCCAACACATTCTATGAAGCAAAAGTCACCTTGATCCCTAAACCAGGGAAAGACCCAACAAGAAAAGAAAATTATAAACCAATAACACTAATGAGTATTGATGCAAAAATACTCAATAAGATCCTAACAAACGGAATCCAATGACACATCAAAAAAATTATATACCATCACCAAGTGAGATTTTTCTTAGGGTCTCAAGGCTGGTTCAATATACGTAAATCTATTAATGTAATTGAGCACATAACCAAAATAAAAAATAATGACCATATGATTCTCTCAATTGATGCAGAAAAAGTTCTTGATTATATCCAGCATCCCTTCATGATCAGAACACTTAAGAAAATTGGTATAGAAGGGACTTTTCTTAAACTGATAGAGGCCATCTACAGCAAATTCACAGCCAATATCTAATTGAATGGAGCTAAATTGAAATCATTTCCACTTAGATCAGGAACCAGGCAAGATTGCCCATTGTCTCCATTGCTCTTTAACATTGTAATGGAAGTTTTATCCATTGCAATTAGGGGAGAAAAAGTGATCAAGGGTGTCCACATAGGGTCAGAAGAGATCAAACTTTCACTCTTCTCAGATGATATGATCGTATATCTGGAAAACAGTAGGGATTCTACTACAAACTTTTAGAAGTGATCAAGGAATACAACAATGTCTCGGGCTACAAAATCAACACCCATAAAAAAACAGTCAAGGACTCTGTTCCTTTCATAGTATGGCAAAGAAGATGAAATATTTGGGAGTATACCTAACAAAGAATATTAAAGATCTCTATAAAGAGAACTATGAAACTTTAAGAAAAGAAATAGCTCAAGATGTTAACAAATGGAAAAACATATCATGCTCATGACTGGGAAGAATGAACATTCTCAAAGTATCTATACTACCCAGAGCAATATATAATTTTAATGTAATTCCTATTAAAGCTCCACTGTCATGTTTTAATACTGAAAAATAATACTTTGTTTTATATGGAATCAGAGAAAACCTCCAATAGCGAAAACATTACTCAGAAATACAAACAAAGCAGGAGGAAACATGCTACCTACCTGAGACTGTACTATAAATCGATAGTGATCAAAACAGCATGGTACTGACACAAAAACAGAGAAGTATATGTCTGGACAGAATAGAGAACCAAGAGATGAATCTAGTTACTTACCGTTATTTGATTTTGACAAGCCAATGAAAACGTTCAGTGGGGAAAAGATTCCCTATTTAACAAATGGTGCTGGGTGAACTGGCTGGCGACCTGTAAAAGACTGAAACTGGACCTACACCTTTCACCATTACTAAAGATAGACTCTCACTGGATAAAAGATTTAAACTTAAGACATTAAACTATAAAAATACTTGAAGAGAGTGCTGGGAAAACTCTTGAAGGAATCGGCCTGGATGAATATTTCATGAGGAGGACTCCCCAGGCAATTGAAGCAGCTTCAAAAATACATTACTGGGACCTGGTCAAACTAAAAAGCTTCTGCACAGCCAAGAACATAGTAAGTAAAGCAAGCAGACAGCACTCAGTATGAGAGAAAATATTTGCAGGTTATAACTCTGACACAGGGTACTAACCAGAATCCACAGAGAACTCAAACGTATTAGCAAGAAAAGAACAAGTGATCCCATCTCAGTGTAGGCAAAGAAATTGAAGAGAAACTTCTCTAAATAAGGCAGATGCACAATCTACAGATTCATGAAAAAAAGCTCATCATCCTTAATCATCAGAGAAATGCAAATCAAAACTACTTTGAGATATCACTTAACCCCAGTAAGAGTAGTCCACATAATAAAATCCCAAAACCAGAGATGTTGACGTGGATGTGGAGAAAAGGGCACACTTCTACACTGCTGGTGGGAATGCAAACATGGAAATTTTCATTTTTTTTAATTCACTATGGAGCTTGGTAAGGAGAGCACTGTCAACACTGTTGCTGCCCCATGTGGGTTTCTTGCCATTTCCATCCTCTTTGTTACCCAGGTGATAATTACTATTATCTTAAATTTTTATTTTACCATTAGAAATTTCTTCCTTGTTTTTTCTCTAAATTTATCTTTGTAAATAATATCCTATTTAATTTTTCTTGTCTGCATCCATACATAATTACGTGTTTAACTCTATGTTTCCTGTAAAATTATTAAAAAAAAAAAAAAAACGGGTGGTGCCTGTGGCTCAAAGGAATAGGGCTCTGGCCCCATGTATTGGAGATGGTGAGTTCAAACTTGGCCCTGGCCAAAAACTGCAAGAAAAAATAAAAAATTAAAATAAATAAAAAAATCATCAGAATAACCATCCCATGAAACATTCTGAAAAATAACTCACCAGTTCTTTTCATAAAGGTTGAGATCATGCAAAAGAAGTGTAGACCTAGAACCTGCTCCAGATTGGACAGAAGATGACATGGCAGAAAACCCCTGACATGGTGCCGAGTGATTCCCACCTCTTGGTGTACAAAATACACAAGAACTTGTATTCTAATCCTTTTGATGTAAATTTGGGAAGAATCATTCTAATAACCCAGGCCAAGTAATGTCATGTGTGTGGCTATATGTTACATGAGACTTGGATTTCTCTATTGCTACAAATCTCTTTGTTGGTGGAGTTGATGAATATTTCTGCCATGTGGGAGGAGCCAAGATGGGAAAGGATTTAATGGAGACTGTGGTCAACATCCGGCTAGGACCTGAGGACCTTGGTCCCATGGCCTGCCTACAGTTTATAAATTATACATGTAATGAATATAAGTACCCTTTTAAAAAAGTGTATATAATTTCAGAGATAGTTTGAATACCTTATAATAGCAGAAAAATCCAAAATTTTCCCTCCTGTCTATTGTATCTTTTCTACCATTCACTTCACTTTTACACTTGCATAGTATGTATGTATGGTGAACATTTAAGCATGTAATAAAATTCATTATTGCTATTTAATATTTAACAAATTAACATTTGTTAGATTAATTAATAATATGAAAAATAAAAGTTAGGATCACCACTTAAAAATTTTAAAAGAAGTCTGTTATGCCAAGAAAGACAGGAAAATCAGGCAAAATTCAGAATGAACAAACTCAAAAAGTAGGAAATGAGTGGAAGACAAAAATCAATTCAAAGATAGCACAAGAACTACAAGATAGTAACAAATATGGTGGATAAAATCAACTACATAAAAAACTACTTTGACAGCCAATGCTTTAAAAGCATCAATGAAAAATCATAGGTTGCCAGAGTGGATGGGAAAATAACTCCAACTATGCTGTCTATCAGAAACAAAATTTAAATATATAAACACTCCTGGATTAAAGAGGAATAGAGGAAAAAATATAACACGCTACCATTACTTGAAGAAATCCAGACCACTTATATTAATTTTTTTCAGAGAAGACTGTAAAGCAAGTAAACAGATCTGGAATTAAAAAGAGCATCAAGTAAGAATAAAAAGGATAATTTACCAAGAAGATAAAAATTGTCCTTAACATGTACATTGGTATATTAATGGGGTGACAAATTAGGTGAGGGAGAAACTGAGAACTTAAAAAAGAAATAGTTTATTATTATTATTGGAGTTTTCAACACCCTCTATCAGATATTAACAGATACATCAGGTAGTAAATCAGTGAGCACATAGTTTATCTAAACAACACCACGAGTCAACTCAATATATTTTATAAATTTAAGCTACTTAATCCAGTCATGGGTAAATGCACATAATTCACTAGTCCACAAGGATTTCTCCACAAGAATGACCATACTCCATGTCTCGAAATGCACCTTATTAAAATGAATGTACACTATCAGCCTAATGAAATTAAATAAGTCAATAACAGAAATAGAACTAGAATATTACAAAAACATAAGAGTAAATAATATATTTCTAAACACAACATGGCCCAAAGAAGAAATTTGAAGATCTATTGAACTATTTTAGATGAAATTATGATGAAAACAGAACAAATCAAAATTTATGCATTAACAATATAAGAACTTAAAGAAAATTTTATTGAGGGCATTTCTCTCCATTTGAAAGGAAGAAAAATCTAAGTTTTCACCATAGGAAAAGAGAAGAGGAAAACATTAAATTCAAAGCAAGCAGTAGAATAGATGTACTGTTGTAAAACTGGTACAAAACAAAATAAAAGATAAAACAACATATTGTTCAAAGGCTTAATGATAGCAATAGTTTTAGAATGTACAAGTATCCAAAAATTAAGAAAGAAAACACAATAGGCCACAGAAAACACTAGCATAAGTACGTGCAGAGGTGCCTCTGACTAAAAGGATGACATGCTAGTTTTCAAAAGTGATCAAGGAGGAGGTAAGATTGCTGACTGAATCCAGCTTTCAACAGAAGCTCCTGTCCAGAGGAAGGGATATTGGTCAATATGAACACAGTATTGCTGAAGGTTGGGAGCTGAGCTGAGAGAGAAGATTGATAAGTGCACGTCACCCCTGCTGAGGCACCATGCAACTCCAAGGAAGCAAATTACAGATACAAAACCCATCCTAAAGAAGGTGAGAGTCCATTCCTTCCCTCAAGAGAGTGGTTTGCTGTGTGCTTTCTACAAGTGAGCAGTGAACAGACGACCTCTTGTTTCAACCCACAGGAGAGAACCGCTGAAGGCTAGAACTCCTTCTCCAGAAAGATCCCGCTGTGAGCCTGGGAATACTCTTGCCTGGCATAAAGGTTGAACAAAAATTTTCCCTGCTATTCTGAACTCCAAGTCCACCTTTCCTTACTTGCCTAGTGGTCTGGAAGCCTACCCCTGAAGAGTCCAAGTGTCTGGTGGTTCCTTGTTAGAGCTGGGCATTGCATGGGCTGCAGCACAGCTGCACTGAAACTATGACTTGAGTAGAAGTGGAGAGACTCATAAGGAGGGGGACTGACCTGGCACTGCAAAAGTGTGGAGCAGCAGCAGGACAGAGGCAGCAGTATGAGGGAAGGTGCAGGCACACACGGCAGCACTTGTGATGCAGCAGCAGAGCCAGTGGCAAACTCCCACTGGGGTCAAATTTTGGAAAGACACCTCCCCAATTCTGTGGTTGGCCAGAGGGAGACAGACAGACCTTGCCATGCAGGGGTACCAGAGGAGTGTGGCTGGGGTAGAGCTGCAGTCTCTGAGGGAGAGAAACACACACTGTGACAGTGACCCCCAGCTCAGAACAGACTCGGGAGGAACACTCCTCAGTTTCCAATGAGCACCAGAAGGAGTCAGGCTTGAGTTCCTCCTGCCTATGTTGGCAGAGAGCAGCAGTCTGGTTGAGGAGACACTGATTCCACTTTGACTCTGGCAGGCATAAATCCCTTGCACATTTGCTCATTGGAAGGAAGTGGGCCACAGCCCCACAGGGTTACAAGTGACTGGGTGTGGCTGGTGTGCAAGGTGAGGAAGGAGGTGTGAACCCTCCTGGACAAACTCTTGCTGGGCAGGCTTTTCTGACTCCACAGAGCACCGGAGCAATTAAAAATTGAGCTGCCTGTTGTTCCCTGCTGTCTCATTGCTGGAGACATTTTGAACTCTCCCACTTGAACAGCAATTGTGCTACTTGAGACAATTGATTTGGAGCTCTTGACCTGGGCCAGCCACCTGGGTACCTGTCAAGGTAGAGCCCTGGTTGTGTTGTACAGGGAGGGACTGAGTCTCCTCTTCCAGTTATTGCCCATAATGGGTGGCTTGTCTTAATTGCTTGTATCTCTCCTCAGTTGGTATTTCAACCCAAAGCTGCCGATTCATTAGGATTTGATAGAGTTGGCTGAATACAAGACAGAACCACCTAACCCCATCACAACAATCAGGTCCCCAGAGTCACAGGCTGCAGAACTGAAAAGGACCTTTGTAAAGCTGTAGGGAAAAAGCCACAGTCATTAGTCCCAGTTCTTTGATAAAGGGCTGGTTACCTACAACTCCAGGAGCCCTCAATCCAAAGTCACCTTACAAGCTTCATTAGCCAAACTGTGAAATAATCATGAGGTTGAACAGCAGAAAAACTCTGGCAACATGAATAATCAGAATAGATCAACTCCTCCAAGGAACAACAAAGGAGATACACCAGAAGATACCATTCGTAAACAAATGGCTAAAATTTCAGAAATAAAATTCAGAATATGGATGGCAAATAAGATTAATAGAATAAAAGTAAAGTTGGAAGTAGAAATTCAACAAGTAGTTCAAAAGTTGTCTCAAGAAATCAATGAATTCAAAAACAAAATCTCCAAGGATTTGGACATAATGAGAAAGAAATAGTAGAGATTAAAGAAATGAGAAAGTTGTTAAAGGACCTAAAAAAACAGTAGAATCCCTCAGTAATAGAGTGGAGCAAGCAGAAGAAAGGATCTCAGAAGTTGAAGAAAAAGCTTTTAAATGTTCCCCAGAGGCAGAGAAGTGGAGAGAAAAAACACATCATTCACTGAGAGAGTTGTGGGATAATTCCGAAAGATCAAACATTCATCTTACAGGAATTCCTGAAAGAGAAGAGGATGGTCCTAAAGGTACAAATGCTCTACTTCAAGATATAATGGAGGAGAATTTCCCAAGCATGGCAAGAGATACAGAAATTCAGATAGCAGAAAGTTTCAGAAACCCAGCATGACTCAATCCAAATAAAATATCTCCTAAATACATTGTAATTAATTTTGCCAAAATTAATATGAAGGAAAAAATTCTGAAAGCAGCCAGACATAAGAAAAGTATAACCTACAAGGGGAAGAATATAAGAATGACTGCAGATCTCTCAGCTGAAATTTTTCAAGCCAAAAGAGGATGGTCATAAACCTTCATTCTCCTAAAGCAAAACCACTTTCAGCCCAGGATCCTGTATTCAGCTAAAATGAGTTTCACATCTGTTGAAGAAATCAAATATTTTACTGACTTACACATGTTGAAGAATTTTCCCATAACTAAACCAGATTTCCAGGATATTAAAAATATCCACTGAACACTTGAAAAACATGACAACCAAAACACTACCATGCTTATCAATACTCTTAATTAATGTGAATGGCTTAAATTGTCCTCTAAAGAGGCGCAGGTTGGCTGACTGGATACAAAAACTCAGGCCAGATATCTGTTGCGTACAATAATCTCATCTTACTTTAAAGGATAAAAATAGACTCAAGTTGAAGGGATAGACATCTATAATTCAGGCAAATAGAAACCAGAAAAAAATCAGAGGTTGCAATTTTATTTGCAGATACAATAGGCTTTAAACCAACAAAGGTAAGGAAAGATAAGGATGGTCACTTCATATTTGTCAAGGGAAACACTCAACATGAAGAGTTAGAAATTATTAACATTTATGCACCCAACCAGTATGATCCTCAATTTATAAAGGAAACCCTAGCAGATATGAACAATTTGATATCTCCTTGCACTATAATAGTTGGGAGATTTTAACAGCCCTTTGGCAGTATTGGATAGGTCCTCCAAGAATAAAAAAAAGAAATATTAGACTTAAACTTGACCCTACTATAAATGGACTTAACAGAAATCTACACAACATTTCATCCTAATAAAACTGAATACACTTTCTTCTCATCAGCCCATGGATCATCCTCCATAATTGATCACATCTTAGGTCGGTGTAACCTCAGCAAATTTAAAAGAATAAAAATTATTTCATGTACTTTCTCTGACAATCAAAAAATAAAAGTTGAACTCAACAACAACAGGAATCTTCATACTCAAACAAAATCATGGAAACTAAATTACCTTATGCCACTTTATTTAGATGAGATTAAGAAGGGAATTACCAAATTTTTGGAACAAAATGACAATGAAGACACAAATTATTAAAACCTGTGGAATACTGCAAAGGTGATCCTAACAGGGAAATTTATAGCCTTGCAAGCTTTCCTCAAAAGAACAGAGAGGAAGTCAACAATGTAATAGGTCATCTAAGCAACTGTAAAATGAAGAACACTTCAACCCCAAATCCCACAGAAGAAAAGAAACAACCAAAATTAAAGCAGAATTAAATGAAATTGAAAAATAATCATTCAGAAAATCAAGGAATCAAAAAGTTGGTTTTTTGAAAAGATTAACAATATTGATAAACCTTTGGCTAACTTAACCAGGAACAGAAAGCTAAAATCCCTAATATCATCAGAAATGATACAGGAAAATTAACAACAGACACCTCAGAAAATTTTTAAAAAATCCTTAATTATTACTACAAAAATCTCTACTGTCAGAAATATAAAAATCTGTAGGAAATAGACAAATGGGAGCATGCCACTTACCTAGACTCAGACTGAACGAAATGGAAATGTTGTATCAAGCACTGAAATAGCATATACAAAATCTCCCCAAAAAGAAAAAAAAATTCCAGGATAAGATGGCTTCACATCAGAATTCTACCAAAACTCTGAAGAGGAACTAGTAACAATATTACATAACCTTTTCCAAAACATAGAAGAAGAAGGAATACTTCCCAAACATTCTATTAAGCAAATATCACCCTGATCCCCAAATCAGGAAAGGATCTAACAAAGAAAGAAAAATTATAGACCAATATCATTGATGAATATTGATGCAAAAATATTCAATAAAATTCTAGCAAACAGAATTCAGCAGCACATCAAAAAAATTATACACCATGACCAAGTTGGTTTTATCCCATGGTTACAAGTTTCGCTCAACATACATACATCTGTAAATATAACACAACACCTAAAAACCAACAATATGATTCCCTCAATTGATGCAGAAAAAGCTTTTGATAATATCCAGCATCCTATCATGATCAGAACACTTAAGAAAATAGTATTAATGTAATCAATTTTGATATGAGGACAATTAATGGGTGGGAGGAAAAGCAGAAAGAGGGACGGAGGGAGGGGTGGGGCCTTGGTGTGTGTCACACTTTATGGGGGCAAGACATGATTGCAAGAGGGATGTTACCTAACAATTGCAATCAGTGTAACCTGGCTTATTGTACCCTCAATGAATCCCAAACAATAAAAAAAAAAAAATAGTATTAGATGGGTCATTTCGTAAACTGATAGAGGCCATCTAAAACAAACCCACAGTTTCCATAGGCTGGGGATAAAAGGTTGAGAAACTTGACATTGTCTTCTGCAGAGTGCGTGTAGCAACAGATCAAAGAAAAATGGGATGAAACCGTGCTCTTTCCCACCCTGTAGACTTCCTCCAGTTGCTTTTGTCTTGTGGGCTTCTGTTGGGTTTGGTGTTTCCGCTCCAAAGACGCAGCCTGGGTTCCGATGCAGCTCACTCCCTGCCATATGGGTCATGGAATTCTAAACATGAGGCAGGAAAATCATTAGGGAGAGAGACAAGTTGGCGGACTGAAGCCAGCTTTCAACAGAGGCTCCCTTCCAGAAGGAGAGTTAAGGGACAGGAATTTAGTAAGTATCCTGGTGGATTTGAGCCACACCAACAGAGAAGATTGAAGAACGCACATCAACACCGCTGAGGCAAGCTGTGATCACAAGGACGCAAACAAAAGGTACAAAATCCACCACCAAGCGGATGGGAATAGCCCTCCCCCATGAGACCGGCTCAAGAGCCCCACAATTAAACAAACAGGCAGAAATTAAAGGCACTCCCACTACACTCTATGGGAGAGACCTTCTAAAAACTGGACCTACCTCCCCTACTAGGGTGCCATGGTGTTCTCCTGCCAGGCATAAAATTGTATAAAACTTTAAAACTTCTTTGCCGGCAACCCTGAACCCCCAACACTCCTCTCCCACTCATGGAGGTCTGGAGGCCTGTCCCCCAAGAGTTCAGATTCTTGGGTGATTTCTCAAGGGGAGTGGACAGTCCCCGAGCTGCAAATGGTCAGCGGTGACTCTGAGGCACACAGGTGTGGAGAGGGCACCCGGCTAAGGGGGAGTCATGCCACGGGAGCACTTCCCTGAGGTGCAGTGCAGCAGCCCTCCCCATGCATCAATACGGGCAGGCATAAAACTGAATGAAATTCTAGCTTCCTCCCACTCCCACTCGGGGTCTGGGGGCCTGTCCCTCAGGAGTTCAGATCCTTGGGTGATTTCTCGAGGAGAGTGCACAGTGCCTGAGATGCGACTGGTCAGCACTGAGTCTGAGGCACGCGAGTGAGGAGAGGGCACTCCACTGAGAAAGTCACGCCTTGGCGGCACTTCCCAGTGGTGCGGTAAAGCAGCCCTCCCTGGGCAAAAATACGGTCAGGCATCAAACTGAATGAAACTCTAGCTTCCCCACACTCTCACTCAGGGGTCTGTTGGCCTGCCCCCCAGGAGTCTGGATTCTTAGGAGATCTCTCAAGGGGTGTGGACATAGCATAAACTACAGCTGCTCAGTGCTGACTCTGGGGCACGAGACAGAGGACAAAGGGGTCAGCTGGGTGCCCACACAAGAGCGGCAGTTTCTGGAGGCAAATCAACAGCCCCTTTTTCTTTAACAGCAAAACGGCTCACTTCTGGATATTCTGAAGCCACAACCCCTGTCTCCCTGGGCAACCAGAGGAGGCCACCAGTGAGCAAAGGATTTGCCTGACACTGCTCACAAACTGGGGAAGCTTCCAGGGCAGGGCCAACACAGAGTGGTAATTGGACACAAACCTCCAGCAGCAAAGACGTTTGAACTCAGAACAGCCCGTCTTCTGTAGGCGATTTTAGCAGAAACCGAGACAGAACCCTGCAAAGTTGTATGTTCTGTTCTGTTCTGTTAGCAACATCAATCAGGGACGGGGCTAAGCCTGAGTGAACACCTCCCTCCCACCACCTGCATCAAGCACTCAAAGATGTCAGGCCCCATATCCTCCTGCTAAATAGTGGCAGGCTGCAGGGGCCTGGCAGACTTCCTTGCAATTCAGGCAGGTGCAAACCCCTGGAGTATATTTTCACTATAGGCAACTGGGTTAGCCATCTGCAGAGATACCAGTGACTGGGTCCAACGGAGGGGCAAAGTGGGGAAGGAGACATCAACCTTCCCAGACTGATCTATTTGCTAGATGGCTCCTCCTGACTCCACACAGCACTGGAGTAAGCCATATCAGAGGAGTCACCAGACCGCTGTGATCCAGTTCCCAGAGAACACTAGAACTCTCCCACCCGAGACAGGTGCCGATTGAGACAATCGATTTGGACCTTTTGAAATAAACTAATAGACTGAGAACTTTTCAGGTGGTGCCCTGGGTATACGGTTGTAAGAAGGTTTGATTTTCCTTTTCCAACTAGTGCCAGAGGTGGGAAGGCGGGGTGACTTAATTGCTGGTTTTTCCACACAGCTGAGACTTCAAGCCACAGTAAAAGTTACAATAGGATCGAACAGAAACCAACTGAAAACAAGACAGAACCACTTAGCCACACCACACAAGACTGGGCCCCAGTTTCTCAGGCCACAACACTGTACGGGACCTCGATAAAGCCCCAGGGGAAAAATGAAAGAGAGTAAAATACCCATGGGGCAGAATCAGTGGAAAAACTCTGGTAACATGAATAACCAGAATAGATCAACTCCCCCAAGAAAGGATACGGCAGATGTGATTGAAGATCCCATTCATAAAAAACTGGCTGAGATCTTAGAAATCGAATTCAGAATTTGGATTGCAGACAAGATTAATAAAATGGAATTAGGAATTCGAGGAGAAATTCAAAAGTTGTCTCAAGATTTTAACGAATTTAAAGACAAAACCACCAAAGACTTAGACACACTGAAGCAAGAATTTACAGCCATCAAAGCTATGAAAAATACAATAAAATTCCTCAGCAACAGAAGGGAGGAAGCAGAAGAAAAGATTTCTGAAATTGAAGACAAAGTCTTCAAACGCTCCCAATCTCTCAAAGAGAAAGAGAAATGGAGAGCAAAAACTGATCACTCACTCAGAGAACTCTCAGATAATTTAAAGAAAAGCAATATATGAACAATTGGGATTTCGGAGAATGATGAACTGGCCTCGAAGGGCACAGAGGCCCTTCTGCATGAAATTATGAAAGAAAACTTTCCAGACATGCCTAGAGAATCTGAAATTCAGATAGCAGACAGCTTCAGAACGCCAGCACGATTCAACCCCAATAAGTCACCCCCAGGCATATCATAAGTAGTTTCACTAAAGTTAACATGAAAGAGAACATTCTAAAAGCAGCCCGGCGAAAGAAAACTATTACGTACAAAGGAAAGAATACTAGAATAACTGCAGATCTCTCTGCTGAAACTTTTCAAGCAAGAAGAGTCTGCTCATCAACTTTTAATCTCCTAAAGCAAAATAACTTTCAACTCAGGATCTTGTATCCACCTAAACTGAGTTTCATTCATGATGGAGAAATTAAATACTTCAATGACATTCATATGTTAAAGAAATTTGCCATAAGTAAACCAGCTCTTCAGGATATTATCAGACCTACCCTCTACAATGACCAACCCAATCCTATACCACAAAAGTAAACTCACTCAATACTCTCCATTAATGTGAATGGCTTAAACTGTCCTCTAAAGAGGCATAGGTTAGCTGACTAGATACAAAAACTCAAGCCAGATATTTCTTGCATACAAGACTCACATCTTAACTTAAAAGACAAATACAGACTCAGGGTGAAAGAATGGTCATTAATTTTTGAGGCAAATGGTAATCAGAAAAAAGCAGGTGTTGCAATTTTATTTGCAGATACAGTAGGCTTCTAACCATCAAAAGTAAGGAAGGACAAGAATGGTCACTTCACATTTGTTAAGGGTAATACTCAATATGATGAGATCTCAATTATTAATATCTATGCACCCAACCAGAATGCACCTCAATTTATAAGAGAAACTCTAACAGACATGAGTAACTTGATTTCCTCCAGTTCCAAAATTGTCGGAGGTTTCAACACTCCTTTAGGATTCTTGGATTGATCCTCCAGTAAGAAGCTGAGCAAAGAAATCTTGGACTTAGACCTAACCATCCAATTTTAGATTTAGCAGACATGTACAGAAAACTTCATCCCAACAAAACCGAATACACATACTTCTCATCAGCCCAAGGAACTTACTCCAAAATTGACCACATTTTAGGTCACAAGTCTAACCTCAGTAAATTTAAAGGAATAGAAATTATTCCATGCATCTTCTCGGACCATCATGGAATAAAACTTGAATTGACTAACAACAGGAATCTGCATACCCATACAAAAACATGGAAGTCAAATAACCTTATGCTGAATGATAGCTGGGTCAGAGACGAGATTAAGAAAGAAATCGCCAATTTTTTGGAACAAAACGACAATGAAGACACAAACTATCAGAACCTCTGGGACACCGCAAAGGCAGTTCTAAGAGGGAAATTCATAGCACTGCAAGCCTTCCTTAAGAGAACGGAAAGAGAGGAAATTAACAACTTAATGGGACATCTCAAGCAACTAGAAAAGGAAGAACATTCCAACCCCAAACCCAGTAGAAGAAAAGAAATAACCAAAATTAGAGCAGAATTAAATGAAATTGAAAACAGAAGAATAATACAACAGATCACTAAATCAAAAACCTGGTTTTTGAAAAGGTCAATAAAATAGATAAACCTCTGGCCAACCTAATCGTAAAAAAAGAGTAAAATCTCTAATATCATCAATCAGAAACAACAAAGACGAAATAACAACAGACTCCTCAGAAATCAAAAAAATCCTTAATGAATACCTTAAGAAACTTTATTCTCAGAAATCTGAAAATCTGAAGGAAATTGACTGATACTTGGAAGCACGCCACCTTCCAAGAGTTAGCCAGAAACAAGTGGAAATGTTGAACAGACCCATATCAAGTTCAGAAATATCATCAACTATACAAAACCTCCCTAAAAAGAAAAGCCCAGGACCAGATGGTTTCACGTCAGAATTCTACCAAACCTTTAAAGAGGAATCAGTACCTATACTACTCAACCTGTTCCAAAAGGTAGAAAAAGAAGGAAGACTACCCAACACATTCTATGAAGCAAACATCACCCTGATCCCCAAACCAGGAAAAGACCCAACAACAAAAGAATATTATAGACCAATATCACAAATGTATATAGATGCAAAAATATTCAGCAAAATCCTAACAAACAGAATCCAGCAACACATCAAAAAAATTATACATCATGACCAATTTGGTTTTATCCCAGGGTCTCAAGTCTGGTTCAATATACGTAAATCTATAAATGTAATTCAGCACAAAAACAAATTAAAAAACAAAGACCATATGCATCAGCAAGAAAAAAACAAGGGATCCCATCGCAGACTAGGCAAGGGATTTGAAGAGAAACTTCTCTGAAGAAGACAGGCACACGGCCTTCAGACATATGAAAAAATGATCATCATCTTTAATCATCAGAGAAATGCAAATCAAAACTACTTTGAGATATCATCTAACTCCAGTGAGACTAACCGATATCACAAAATCTCAAGACCAGAGATTTTGGCGTGTATGTGGAGAAAAGGGAACACTTCTGCACTGCTGGTGGAAATGCAAATCAATACATTCCTTTTGGACTGATATATGGAGAACACTCAGAGATCTAAAAATAGATCTGCCATTCAATCCTGTAATTCCTCTGCTGGGCATATACTCAGAAGACCAAAAATCACAACATAACAAAGATATTTGTACCAGAATGTTTCTTGCAGCCCAATTCATAATTGCTAAGTCATGGAAAAAGCCCAAGTGCCCATCATTCCATGAATGGATTAATAAATTGTGGTATATGTACACCATGGAATATTATGCAGCCTTAAAGAAAGATGGAGACTTTACCTCTTTCATGTTTACATGGATGGAGCTGGAACATATTCTTCTTAGTAAAGTATCTCAAGAATGGAAGAAAAAGTACCCAATGTACTCAGCCCTACTATGAAACTAATTTGGGGCTCTCACATGAAAGCTATAACCCAGTTACAACCTAACAATAGCGGGAAGTGGGAACGGGAGGGGAGGGAGGGGTAGAGGGAGGAGTTTTGTGGGATCATACCTGTGGTGCATCTTACAGGGGTATTTGAGAAACTTGGTAAATGTAGAATGTAAATATTTTGGCACAGTAACTGAGATAATGCCAGGAAGGCTATGTTAACCATTGTGATGAAAATGTGTCAAATGGTCTATGAAGCGAGTGTATGATGCCCCATGATCATATCAATGTATACAGTTATGATTTAATAAAAAAATAATAAAAAATAAAACAAACCCACAGTCAATATTATATAGAAAGGAGTAAAATTGAAAACATTTCTCCTCAGATCTGGCACTACACAAAGATGTCATTGTTCTACTATGATGCAACATAGTAATGAACGTCTTAGCCATTGCAGTCAGTTAAGAGAAGGCAATCAAGGGTACCCAAAGAAGGTCAGAAGAAATCAACCTCTCTCTCTGTGCAGATGATATGATCTTATACCTGCAAAACCCAGGGACTCAACTACAAAACTCTTAGAAATGATCAAGGAATATAGCAGCATCTCAGGGTGCTCAGGACCAAGTCAGTAGCTTTTATATGGACCAACAATAGTTGAGCTGAAAAAAGTAGTCAAGGACTCTATTCCTTTAACAGTAGTGCCAAAGAAGATGAAATATTTGGGGAATTACCTAACAAAGGACGTGAAAGATCTCTGTAAAGAGAACTATGAAACTCTGAGAAAAGAAACAGCTGAAGATGTTAGCAAATGGAAAAACATACTGTGCTCATGGATGGGAAGAATCAAAATTGTTAACATGTCCACACTACTCAAAGCAATATACAAATTGAATGTAATTCCTATTAAAGTACCACTGTCACATTTTAAAGATCTGGAAAAAAAATAGTACTTCCTTTTATAAGAAATCAGAAAAAAACTCAAATAGCCAAGACATTATTCAGAAATAAAAACAAATCAGGAAGAATCATGCTATCAGACTTCAGGTTATACTACAAATCTATAGTTATCAAAACAGCATGCTACTGGCACAAAAATAAAGAAATAGATGTATAGAACAGAATAGAGATCCAAGAAATGAACCCATCCACTTATCATCATTTGATATTTGATAAGCCTATCAAAAACCTAAATTGGGTGAAATATTATCTATTAACAAATGGTGCTGAGAGAATTGGCTGATGACTTGTAGAAGACTGAAACTGGATCCTCACCTTTCACCATTAACAAAAATTGATTCTCACTGGATAAAAGATTTAAACTTAAGAATGAAACTATAAAGATACTGAGGCAGAGCATGATGGTGGATGGGACAGATGTGTAACCCACCTCTCCCAAGTCATCAGGTGAGAGGAAGAGGGGTCTGGACCCTTTCCCCGTGTGGATTATTGGTGTGGACAGAAAGCTGGAGATGTGCAGTGAATTGGAGGATTGTTGTATATGAGGTGTAATTTAAAATCATGAACTCTGTTGTAGAGATTTTCCCTGCTTGGCCGTGCTCCAGCCTTGTCCTCCAGCGGGCCCTTCCCTCATGGAGGACAGCAGCCTGCAACTCCTAGCAAAACCCAATTGATGAAAATTTATTCCTGAGCTAAGTGTGGCACCCCAAATAGGAGCCAGTCAGAATCACAAGGTGCTAAGCAACCCGTTAGAAAATTGAAGAGAAGGGATCCCACCTGGGAAACACACATTTTGAATTATCCAAAATGATGGACCCCTTCTTCCAGAACAACAGGAGTGATTAAATAGACCGGACCATTCCTGGTGTAGAATATTGGAATAGGCTGGCAGGTCAGGCTGCACTGAACTGGTGGGTGGCTGGACTCAAAACTCCAGATTCAAGTGAGACTTGAGCCACAAAAACTGAGGATAAGGTTTACATGTGCTGCAGCTGCAGGGCCAGCGGTGGCTGCGGGAGCCAGCAGCAGCTAAAGCCGGTGGTAGCCAGCACCCTCCCCCACAGCTGATTGCAGTTGTCAGTCTGAAGGAGAACGTGGGAACAGAGTAGAAAGATTCGTGAAGCGTGGACTCTTGCACTGAGTTGGGACATCGGATAGGAGTGCTCTATGGAACAGAGCAGCTAAGGTTACACAACAATTAGATAATAAACTTTTACAGAAACTCCAAAATGGCGACCAGCGAGGTAGGGTGATTACTGGGGTAACAGTATAAACTGTGAATCAGGTATAAGCCTGGGAACCACTCACAGTGCCACCTGGTGTCCAGAAAGTATATTGCATTATAAATATATTCCTATGAAAGTCAATCCCTACATCATACATATAGATTTATATTCCTACCTATATACAAGAGTAATACTTTTGTGGTTGCTGCCTTTTTTTTCTTTCTCACTATTTCTTGGAGGAACTATTGTTAATTTTTATTATAATTTGTATATATATACTTTTTATTTTTATTTTTTCTATTTTTAATTTTTTCTTTCTTCTTTTTTAACAATTTTATGAACACCACTTTTTTTTTCTCTTACTTCTCTCTTCCTCTTCTTCCCTCCTTATGGATTTTGAAAGTGCTTACATCAGATTTTTAGAGGGTTTTTTTGTTTGTTCGTTTTGTTTGTATCATTTTTACCTTTATTTCTCAATTATTTTACAATTGTCATTATATTTTTAATTTCTTTATTTTTATTGTTAAATCATAGCTGTGTACATTAGTGCAATCAAGGGGTACAATATGCTGGTTTCAAATACAGTCTGAAATATTCTCATCAAACTGTTCAATGTAGCTTTCATGGCATTTTCTTAGTTATTGTATGTAGACATTTGTATTCTTATTGTAGTTGTTTTTTGCTGTTGTTGTCATTGTTGTTGTCTGTATGTCTATGTGTTTCTGATTATTTGTGCATCTATGGGCTTTTGTGTCTGGTAGCCTTTTTATTTGCTTATTTGCTCATTTGGTCTCAATGAGTTTGGTGTTTTGACCTGCAATTCTGAGCCCCCAACACTCCCCTTAACTCTCATTCTGAGGTCTGGAGGCCTGTCCCCCAGGAGTCCAGATTCTTGGGTGATTTGTTGAGGGCTGTGAAAAGAGCCTGGACTGCAGCTGGTCAATGCTGATTCTGTGGCACAGGAGTGAGGAGACGATGATCGGCTGAGAGGGAATCATGCCGGAATGGCAGTGCCCTGAGGTGTGGAGCAACAGCCATTTTTGACAACAATAAGGGTCCACCCCCAGATATCCTGAAGCCACACCCCCTGTCTCCCTGGGAAACCAGAGGAGGCCGGGCATCTTCTCAGATGGCAACCACCATGGAACAGACCTGGGATTGAAACACAGGCTCCGTGAGTGAAGGTTTTGCCTGAGGTGGTATCGGCCTGGGTAGAGTGCGGGGACTAGAAAACACACACAGAGCCAGGAAATTTCAAGGCTGGGGCTGACCCAGAGGACTGCTTTACTGAGCCTAAGATGCACCTGGCCCTCAGGGGATCATCAGCCTATAGACAAAGTCAAGAGGCTTGAGCTGACAGCTAATCGTGTTGCAAATACAAACCTGCAGTAGTAAAGACAGGGCCTGAGGCACAGGTTCTGGGAACTCAAATCAGTTCCTCTTCTGATTGAGAATGAAGTGGAATGTAGCAGGGACAAAGAACAACTCTCTCAAAGAACAACTCTCACAAAGTTGTTCTGTTCTGCTAGTAACATCAATCAGAGGCAGGGCTGGAACTGAGTGAACACTCCCCAGCCTCCATCAAGTGCCTGAGGTTATCAGGCCTCAATGCCCCCTACTAGATAGAGGCAGAGAGCAGCAGCCTGACACAATAGATACAGATTTTCTTGTGATTCAGCCAGGTGCAAACTTCTGGGGTATCTGCTCACTGTAGACAACTGGGTCACAGCCCTGCACGGCTATCAGTGACTGTGTGTGACAGAGGTGCAAGGTGGGGAAGGAGGCATCAACCTTCCCAGACTAATCTACTTGTTGTGTGGGTCCTCCTGACTTCACAGAGCACCGGAGCAAGTCATATCTGGGTTGTCACCAGACCCCTGCAATCCAGTTGCCAGAGACATTTGAAAATCTCCCACCTGAGACAGGTGCTGACGGAGACAATTGATTTAGACCTTTTGATCTGAGCCAATCGCCTAAGAACTATTCAAGTGGTGCTATGGGTATATGGCTTTTTGATTTTTGGAAGGTTTGATTTTCCTCTTCCAGTTGCTGCCTGTGGGGGACGGGTTGACTTAAATGCTGGGATTAATCCTCAGCTGAGACTTCAACCCAGAGTAACTGTTTCACTAGGGTTGAACAGAGACCAGCTGAAATCAAGACAGAACCATTTAGCCCCACCACACCAAATAGGTTCACAGTTTCTCAGGCCGTAACACTGTATGGTCCTCGAAAAAGCTCCAGGGGAAATGTCAAATGGTGTAAAATAATCATTTGGCGGAATCAGCGGAAAATCTCTGATAACATGTATAACCAGAATGATCAACCCCCCCAAGAAAAGATATGGCAAATGTAATTGAGGTTCTCATCCATAAACAGCTGACCGAGATGTGAGAAATCGAATTCAGAATTTGAACGGAAAACAAGATTAACGGAATGTAGGAAAATTTGGAATTAGAAATTCGAAGACCAATTCAAAATTCAGAATTAGAAATTTGAATAGAAATTCAAAAGTTGTCTCAAGAATTTAATAAATTTAAAGACAAAACCACCAAAGATTTGAAAGCATATTTTATATCACGACAAAGTCAGTTTTATCCCAGGGTCTCAAGGCTGCTTTAATATACGTAAATCTATAAGTATAACCAGTACATAAACAAATTAAAAAATAAAGACCATATGATTCTCTCAATTGATGCAGAAAAAGCCTTTGATAATATCCAGCATGCCTTCATGATTAGAACACTTAGGAAAATTGGTATAGAAAGGACATTCTTAAATTGATAGACGCCATCTACAGCAAACCCACAGCCAATATTGTATTGAATGGAGTTAAACTGACATCATTTCCACTCAGATAAGGAATCAAACAAGGCTTCCCATTGTCTTCACTGCTCTTTAACATTGTAATGGAAGTTTTAGCATTGCAATTAGGAAAGAAAAGGTGATCAAGTGTATCCATATAGGGTCAGAAGATATCAAACTTTCACTCTTCCCAGATGATATGACAGTATATCTATCTGAAAAACCCCAGGGATTCTACTACAAAACTCTTAGAAGTGATCAAAGAATACAGCAGCATCTCAGGTTACAAAATCAACATTCATAAATTGGTAGTGTTTATATATACCAACAACAGTCAAGCTGAAAAATTAGTTAAAGACACTATTCCACTCACAAAAGTGCCAAAGAAGATGAAATATTTGGGAGTTTATCTAACAAAGGACGTGAAAGATCTCTATAAAGAGAACTATGAAACTCTAAGAAAAGAAATAGCTGAAAATGCTAACAAATGGAAAAACATACCATGCTCATGGCTGGGAAGAATCAACATTGTTAAAATGTCCAAACTACCCAAAGCAGTATATAATTTTAATGCAAATCCTATTAAAGCTCCACTGTCATACTTTAAAGATCTTGAAAAAATAATACTTTTTTTTATATGGAATCAGAAAAAAACTCAAATAGCCAAGACATTACTCAGAAATAAAAGCAAAGCAGGAGGAATCATGCTACCAGACCTCAGACTATATTATAACTCGATAGTGATCAAAACAGCATGGCAGTGGCACAGAAACAGAGAAGTACATGTCTGGAACAGAATAGAGAACCAAGAGATAAATCCAGGTACTTACCGTTATCTGATCTTTGACAAGTCAATTAAAAACATTCAGTGGGGAAAAGATTCCCTATTTATGGGAGGCGTCTGTGGCTAAGTCGGTAAGGCACTGGCCCCATATACCGAGGGTGGCGGGTTCAAAACTCGGCCCTCGGCAGTTTTTGGAACTGCAACCAAAAAATAGCTGGGCGTTGTGGCGGGTGCCTATAATCCCAGCTACATGGGAGGCTGAGGCAAGAGAATCGCTTAAGCCCAGGAGTTGGAGGTTGCTGTGAGCTGTGTGATGTCATGGCACTCTACCAAGGGCCATAAAGTGATACTCTGTATCTACGAAAAAAAAAAAAGAAAAGAAAAAGAAAAAGATTCCCTATTTAACAACTGGAGCTGAGTGAACTGGTTGGCTACCTGTAGAAGACGGAAACTGGACCCTCACCTTTCACCATTAACTAAGATAGACTCTCACTGGATTAAAGATTTAAACGTAAGACATGAAGTATAAAAATGCTAGAAGAGAGTGCAGGGAAAACCCTTGAGGAAATCGGTCTGGGCAAGCATTTTAGGAGGAGGATCCCCCGGGCAATTGAAGCAGCTTCAAACATACACTACTGTGACCTGATCAAACTAAAAAGCTTCTGCACAGCCAAGAACACAGAAAGTAAAACAAGCAGACAGCCCTCAGAATGGGAGAAGATATTTGCAGGTTATGTCTCCACAAAGGTTTAATAACCAGAATCCACAGAGAACTCAAATGTATAAGCAAGAAAAGAACAAGTGATCCCATCACAGGGTGGGCAAGGGACTTGAAGAGAAACTTCTCTGAAGAAGACAGGTACACGGCCTACAGACATATGAAAAAATGCTTAAGTTATTTAGTCATCAGAGAAATGCAAATCAAAACTACCTTGAGCTACCATCTAACTCCAGTGAGATTTGCCCATATCACAAAATCCCAAGACCAGAGATGTTGGTGTGGATGTGGAGAAAAGGGTAGACTTCTACACTGCTGGTGGGAATGTAAATTAATACATTCCTTTTGGAAAGATGTGTGGAGAACTCTTAGAGATCAAAAAATAGATCTGCCATTCAGTCCTATAATTCCTCTACTAGGTATATACCCAGAAGACCAAAAATCACATTATAACAAAGGTTTTTGTACCAGAATGTTTATTGCAGCCCAATTCATAATTGCTAAGTCATGAAAAAAGCCCAAGTGCCCATGGATCCACAAATGGATTAATAAACTGTGGTATATGTACACCATAGAATATTAGGCAGCCTTAAAGAAAGATGGAGACTTTACCTCTTTCATGTTTACATGGATGGAGCTGGAACATCTTCTTCTTAGTAAAGTATCTTAAGAATGGAAGAAAAGGTATCCAATGTACTCATCCCTTCTATGAAGCTGATTTATGGCTTTCTTATGAAAGCTATAACCTAGTTATAACCTAAGAATATGGGGAAGAGGGAGAAGGAGGGGTGGGAGGGTTGAGGATGGGCAGAGAGAGGGTGATTGGTGCAATTACACCTGCAGTGCCTCTTACAAGGATACATGTGAAACTCAGTAAATGTATAATATAATTTTCCTAACACAATAACTAAGAAAATGCCAGGAAGGCTTTGCCAACCAGTGTGATGAAAATGTGTCAAACTGTGTATAAAACCAGTGTATGATGCCACAAGATCACATAAATGTACACAGCTATGATTTAATAAAAAAAAACGTATGAAACTATAAATATACTTGGAAAGAGTGTAGGAAAAACACTTGAAGAAATTTGTCTGGAAGAATATTTTATGAACTCGACCTCCCGAGCAATTGATGCAACACCAAAAATATATTACTGGGATTTGAACAAACTAAAAATCGTCTACACAGCCAAGAACACTGTAACTAAAGCAAGCAGACAGTGCTCAAAATGAGAGAGGATATTTGCAGATTATATGTATGACAAAGTTGATAACTAGAATCCACAGAGAAATCAAACTGATTAGTAAGAAAAGAACAAGTGATGCCATTTCTTTATGGGCAAGAGACTTGAACAGAAGCTTCTCTGAAGAAGACAGGTGCATGAGCAAATGAAAAAATGCTCATCATCCTTAATTATCAGAGAAATTCAAATCAAAATTATTTTGAGAAATCTTGTAATTTCGGTAAGAGTAGCCCACATAACAAAATACTGAAACTACAAAATTTGGCATGGATGTGGAGAAAAGGAAACACTTCTTCACTGCTAGTGGGAATTCAAGCTAATACATTCCTTTTGGAAGGAAGTTCTGAGAACACTTAGGGAACTTAAAATAGACCTGCCATTTGATCTTGCAATTCCTGTACTAGGTATACATCCAGAAAACCAAAACTCATTTTACAACAAAGATATTTGCACCAGATTGTTTTTTGCAGCCCAATTCATAATTGCCAAGTCATGAACACAGCCCAAGTGCACATCGACACATGAATGGATTATTAAATTGTGGTATATGTATACCATGGAATATTATGCAGCCTTAAAAAAGATAGAGATTTTACTTACCTTTTTTATATTTACATGGATGAAGCTGGAACATATTTTTCTTAGAAAAGTATCTCAAGAATGGAAGAAAAAGTATTCAAGGTACACAGTACTATTATGAAACCAATATATAATCACCCACACTTTCATATGAAAGATAAAACTCACCTATAGCCCAGAATGAAGGAGGGAATAGGAGGGTGAGGGTAGGGTAGGGGGAAAGCCAGGTGTTGTGAGGGTAATCATTTGGACCTCACCTATGATGCATATTGCAAGGGTACATGTCAAAACTATTAAGAGTAGAATATAAATGTCTTAACACAATAAGTAAGTGAGGTGAAGGCTATGCTAAACATTTTGATACAAGAATTCCAAATTGTATATAAAATCAGCACATTGTACCCCATAAATGCATGAATGTGCACAGTTATGACTTAATTTAAAAAAGTAAAAATTAAATAAAATCATTAAATACATATTTATATATCTCATTTACAGGGTGTGAAATTTGTTACCCCCAAAATTACTTTAAATGATAATTACAACCTTAGTAAACTGCTAAGATAAATAAGTTTGAATAACAATATATGTTTAAAACCAGCAAATATACATTCTGCCTCTGTCTGTATATCTTTCTGTTTGTACATCTACATAAATTGTGTGCCTGTGATATTACACCACTCAAAGTACACAAAGGGCTCTAATTGATTGGCTTAAAAAAATAAAAAGTAAGCACTTAGTATTTTATCAGGAAAACAGAAATGAATTCAAATGCTGTTTTGTTAATATGACTTTGGTAGGCTTTGATAAATAAAACTAGTTTTACAATTGTTATTAAAGTTGAAATGTTTAAAGGTTATAAAATTTCTACCTCCGTGCTATTTGTAAATTTTGCTACATTTCACTATGAGCTTATTTTCTTAATTTCAAGCCTCTGAATTCTGAGGTCTAGATAGGTAGCTGTGGGGAGGCCTATGAACTTGTTCTCAGTACTTATACCAGCAGCTACAGGGCACAGTATAGCTCACATGGTCCCTTCCCTGATGTAGCTTTTGCCCAGTTATTCCAGGAGAAGTTGAATCCTCCAGTTATCATGTTTTCTATCTTTTCACCCGGTAAATGAATTAAGGACACAGATAAGTCCTGTCCTTTACAGTCATCCTTAATGCCACATGGCCAGGTGAGACTTTGGAGGACAAGGAAAATCATCAGCGATAGTACCCAAATTGTGGTTTCAGAGCTCTTGTCAGTATCTTAAAGCATTCAAGTCTGTTATGTTAATCTAGGATGCAAATCATAAAATGACTGAATCATTTGCAAGATGCAATACTTTGGCTGTCTATGATTGTTTCAGAAACTGAATCTTTTCTCTGTCAAAGATTAAGATTTTTCCCTCGTAATTCTTCTAATTATCAGTTTGGCAAAGTGAATTATTAACTTTTTAGTAAACTTTTATGCTATTTTATGAAAAATAAGGGAGGATAAAAAGATTAGACAAAGGGGGGATAAAAATATTAGACAAAGGGGTAGTGCTTGTGGCTCAAAGGGGTGGGGTGCCAGCCCCATATGCTGGAGGTGGCAGGTTCAAACCCAGCCCCAGCCAGAAACTGCAGGAGAAAAAAAAAAAAAAGATTGGACAAAAATATGGGGAATAAGAAAGAGTAGACAAAGAGAAATAGCATTGTTTTAGAAAGGATACAGGATGGTATACTTTTGTCCTGAAATAGAATGAATGGGGGAGGCAGGCAAGATGATGGCCAACTGAAGCCAGTTTTCAATGAAGGGTCTCATTCAGAGGGAGAAATGATGACCAGAAATAACCCAATGAAGTGGAAGATTGGGAGCTGAGCTGAGAGAGAGGATCGATAGGTTCACATCACCCCTGCTGCAATAAGCTGAAACTCTAAGGAAACAAATTACAGGTACAAAACTCATCCCAAAGAGGACAGGAATCCTTCCCCTCCACCCCCACAGGAGAGCAGCTTGAGGTGAGTAGAGAACAGAGGATCTTTTGTTTCACCAAAGGGGAGAGAACACTAAGGGCCAGGACTCCATCCACAAAGAGATACCACTACAAGCCCCAGCAGTCTCTTGACTGGGCCAAAAGTTGATCTAATATTCTCCCTACCTTCTTGAACTCCCAATCCACCCCTCCCCCCCTCTCCTGGCAGTCTGGAAGACTACCCACTGCAAAATCCGGAGTGTTTGGCAGATTTTTGCTAGGGCGGGGCACCTTATGAGTTGTGGGACAGTTGCACTGAAACTATAACTTTAATAAAGGCGGGGAGTCACAAGGGAGAGAGATTTTCCCCATATTGGAAAAAGCATAGCTCAGGACCTGCTCTACCAAATACTGGGGACTGCAGCTCACTGGTTCTTTCCCTTGGCAGCTCGCAGTGGGCAGCTCAGCTCCCCAGTAACAGGCAGCTAAGGTAGCAACTCCCACCCAGCTCCTGTGACCCATGCAGCCCATGGCCAGAGACTCTGCCCCTGGCTCCTCACCTAGCTCCTGCAACCCAAAGCCAGGGGTGGCGAACCCACCCTTGGGCTTCTGGCCAGCCTCCTGAGACCTGTCTTCAGGCCAGGGACTCCTGCTTGGTTCCTGCAACTCCTGGTGACTCCACCCTCCAGATTCTCACCGGGCTTCAGCAGCATGAGGATGGGGGTGCATGGCCCTGCCCTCAGGTTTCCTGCTCATGTCCTGTGACCCTTGCAGCTGGTACCAACACCCTCCAGCTCCCCACCAGCTCTTGCAACTTGCACACAGCAGTACTCCAGACCCAAAGCACCAACTCCAACAGTGGCAGTGCTGCCCCTGACAGTGTTGGTGGTTCCGTGGTCCCTCTCACTGGGGTCAAATTGAGCTGCCAGTGGACCCCCATTGCCTATATGCTAAAGACTTTTTGAACTCTCCCCCCAATCAGTGTTTGCATTGACCAGGACAATTGATTTAGGACTCTTGACCTGGTCCAATCACCCAAGAACACAATAGGGTTGTATCCTGGTTGTGTTGTTGTGGGAGTGTGGGATTCTACCCTTCCAGTTGTCACCTGTGGGGTGTTGTGGAATGTCTTAGTTGCTTATATATTTCCACAGCTAAGATATTTCAACCCAAAGGAACTGATTCACTAGGATTGGTAAGAGACTAGCTGAATACCAGTCAGCGCCATCTAGCCCCACCACACCAACGTCCCCAGAGTTTAAGTCTGCTGTACTGAATGGGACCTTTTTAAAGCTCTTAGGTAAAAGTCTCAATCACCACTCCCAGTTCATTGGTAATGGGCTGGTTAATTACAATTCCGGGAGCCCGCTATTCAATTTTAACTTGTCAGCTTCTCTAACCAAATGGTGAAAAATAATAATGGGTAATAATCAGCATAAAACGCTAGCAACATAAACAATCAGAGTAGACCAACTCCACCAAGGAAAGACAAAGGAGACAGAACAGAAGATCCCATTCATAAACAAATGGCTGACAATTCAGAAATCAAATCCAGAATTTTTATTGCAAATAAGAATAACAGAATGGAAGTAAAGATGGAATTAGAAATTCAAGGAGAAATTCAAAACTTATCTCAAGAATTCAATGAATCCAAAGACAAAATCATCAAAGATTTTGACACATTGAGGCAATAACTTGCAGCCCTCAAAGATCTGAGAAATACAGTAGAATCCCTCAGTAACAGAATGGAGCAGGCAGAAGAAAGTATCTCTGATATTAAAGACAAAGCTTTTGAATGCTCCCAAACCCTCAAAGAGGAAGACAAGTGGAGAGCAAAAATGGATCATTCCCTGAGAGAATTGTGGGACCACTCCAAAAGAGCAAATGTTCACCTCATAGGAATCTCTGAAGAAGAAGATGGTCTAAAAGGCACAAATACTTTCTCCTCAATGTTATTTGAGGAGAAATTCCCAAACATGGCAAGAGATACTGAAATTCAGATAGCAGACAGTTTCAGAATCCCAGCACACTCAATCCAAATAATGCATCTTATAGACATAGTGTAAATAACTTTGCCAAAGTTAATATGAAGGAGAAAATCCAACAAGCAGCCAGACATAATAAAAGCATCACCTACAAGGAGAAGAATATTAGAGTGACTGCAGATCTCTCCGCTGAAACTTTTCAAGCCAGAAGAGGATGGCCATCGACCTTCAATCTCCTAAAACAAAACAACTTTCAGCCCAGGATCCTGTATCCAGCAAAATTGGGCTTCATTTATGACAGAGAAGTTAAATACTTTAATGACATACACACATTGAAGAAATTTTCCATAACCAAACAAGGTCTTCAGGATATCCTCAATCCCATCCTCAAAACCATCCTCCATAATGATCAGCACAATGCTCTACCACCAAAGTAAACTCACTCTGAAATTCTTGACCAAACCCAATTTCCAAAGTGGTGAAAAGATTCAAAATCTCCACTGGACTTTTGAAAAACTTGACAGCCAAAATACTGCTAGGCTTATCAATAATTAATGTGAATGGCTTAAACTGTCCTCTAAAGAGGCACAGGTTAACTGACTGGATACATAAACTAAGGGCAGATAGCTATTGAATACAAGAATCTCATCTTACCATAAAGGATAAATATAGACTCAGGGTGAAGAGATGGACATCTGTAATCCAGGCAAACAGATATCAGAAACAAGCTGAGGTGGCAATGTTATTTGCAGATACACTACACTTTAAACCAACAGAAGTAAGGAAAGATAAGGATAGTCACTTCATATTTTAAGGGAAACATTCAACATGATGAGATGTAAATTATTAACATTTATGTGCCCAACCAGAATGTTCTTCAATTTATAAGGGAGACCCTAACAGACATAAAAAATTTAATATCTTCCAGCACTCATAATAGTTGGAGATTTTAACACTCCTTTGGCAGTGTTGGATAGATCCTCCAATAAGAAACTAAGAAAAGTAATTTTGGACTTTACCTATGCAAGAATTGCATCTAACAGACATCTAAAGAACATTTCATCCTAACAAAACTGAATGCACATTCTTCTCATCAGCCCATGGAACATCCTCCAAAATTGATCACATGTTAGGCCACAAGACTAACCTCAACAAATTTAAACATATAAAAATTATTCCTTGTATTTTCTTGGATCATCACACAATATATTTGAACTCACCAATAACAGGTATCTTCATATTCATACAAAGACATGGAAACTAAATAACCTTATGATGAATGACAGCTGTGTCATAGATGAGATTAAGAAGGAAAATGCCAAATTCTTGGAACAAAGCAATGATGAAGACATGAATTATCAGAACTTGTGAGATACTGCAAAGGCAGTCCTAAGAGGGAAATTTATAGCATTGCAAGCCTTCCTTAAGAGAACAAAAAGAGAGGAAGTCAATAACTTAATGGGACATCTCAAGCAACTGGAAAAGTAAGAACATTCCAACCCAAAACCCAGCAGAAGAAAAGAAATAACTAAAATTAGAGCAGAATTAAATAAAATCAAAAACAAAAGAATTATTGAAAATATCAATGAATCAAAAAGTTGTTTTTTAAAAAATTCAGCAAAATTGATAAACCTTTGGCCAACCTAACCAAAAATGTAAAATTAAAGTCCCTAATATCATCAATCAGAAATGACAAATGCATAATAACAGACACCTCCGAAATTAAAAAAATCCTTAATGAATACAACAAACTTTATTCTTAGAAATATGAAAATCTGAAAGAAATTGACCAATACTTAGAAAAACGCCAACTTCCTAGACTTAAGAAGAAAGAATTGGAAATGCTGAATTGACCTATACCAAGTACTGAAATAGAATCAACTATTTGAAATCTCCCAAAAAATAAGACTCCAGGACCAGATGACTTCATATCAGAATTCTTCCAAATCATTAAAGAGGAACTAGTACCTATATTACTTAACCATTTCCAAAACATCAGAAAAGAATGAATACTTCCCAACACATTCTACAAATCAAATATCACCCTAATTCTCAAACCAGGAAAAGACCCAACAAGAAAAGCAAACTATAGACCAATATCTTTAATGAACATAGATGTAAAAATATTCAATAAGATCCTAGCAAACAGAATCCAGCAATACATCAAATGAATTATACATCATGACCAAGTGGATTTTATCCCAGGGTCTCAGGTTGGTTCTATATATTTAAATCTATAAATATAATACATCACATAAACAAAATAAACAAAGATCACATGATTCTCTCAATCAATGCATAAAAAGCTTTTGACAATATCCATTATTCTTTCATGATCAGAACACTTAATAGGTATAGAAGGGACTTTTCTTAAACTGATAGAGGCCACCTATAGCAAACCCACAGCCAATATTGTATTGAATACAATTAAATTGAAAACATTTCCACTTAGATCAGGAACCAGGTAAGGTTTCCCATTGTTCCCACATGCTTTTTAACATTGTAATGGATGTCTTAGCCATTGCAATCAGGCACGAGAAGGCCATCGAGGGTATACCAATAGGGTCAGAGGAGATCAAACTCTCATTCTTCACAGATGATATGATTTTATACCTGGAAAACCCCAGGGACTCAACCACAAAACTCTCATAAGTGATCGAGGAATACAGTAGTGTCTCAGGATAAAAATCAATACTGTTGGTTTTATATATACCAACAATAGTCAAACTGAAAAAACAGTCAAGTACTCTATCCCCTTTCACAGTAGTGCCAAAGAAGATTAAATATTTGGGAATTTACCTAACAAAGGACATGAAAGATCTCTATAAAGAGAATTATGAAACTCTGAGGAAAGAAATAGTTGAAGATGTTAACAAATGGAAAAAAACATACCATGCTCATGGCTGTGAAGGATCAATATTGTTAAAATGTCCATACTACCTAAAGTAATCTACAGATTTAATGCAATCCTTATTAAAATACCACTGTCATACTTTAAAGAGCTTGAAAAATTAGTGCTTTGTTTTACATGGAGACAGAAAAAAACTTGAATAGAAAATACATAAATCAGAAATAAAAAAAATCAGGAAGTATCATGTTACCAGACTTCAGACTATCCTATAAATCTATAGTGATTAAAACAGCATGGTACTGGCACAAAAACAGAGAGGTAGATTTATGGAACAGAATATATAACCAAGAGATTAAAACAGCTACTTATTGTCAGTTGATCTTTGACAAGCCTATCAAAAATATTGAGAGGGGGAAAGACTCCCTATTTAACAAATCGTGCTGGGTGAACTGGCTGGCGACCTGTAGAAGACTAATACAGGACTCCCACCTTTCACCACTAGAAAAAACTGATTCTCACTGGATAAAAGATTTAAACTTAAGACACGAAACTATAAAAATACTAGAAGAGAGTGCAGGGAAAACACTTGAAGAAATCAGTTTTGGAGAGTATTTTCTGAGGAGTACCCTCTAGGAAATTGAAGCAACACCAGAAATACATTACTGGTATCTGATCAAACTAAAAAGCTTTTGCATAGCCAAGAGCACAATAAGTAAAGCAAACAGACAACCTTCAGAACGGGAGAAGATTCTTTCAGGTTATGCTTCCAACAAAGGTCTGATAACTAGAAACCACAGAGAACTCAGACTAATCAATAAGAAAAGAACAAATAACCCTATTTTTATGTCAGCAAGAGACTTGAACAGAAACTTCTCTGATAAAGAAAGACACATGGCCTGCAAACACATGAAAAAATTCTCATCTTCCTTAATCATCAGAGAAATGCAAATCAAAACAACTTTGAGATATCATCTAACTCCAGTAAGATTAGCTGACATAACAAAATCCCAAAATTACAGATGTTGGCATTGATGCAGAGAGAAGGGAACACTTCTACACTGCTGGTGGGAATGCAATCTAATACGACCTTTTTGGAAAGAAGTTTGGAGAATACTCAAGAAACTAAAAGTAGACCTACCATTCAATCCCACAATTCCTCTAATAGGTATATACTCAGATGATCAAATATTATTTTACAACAAAGACATTTGCACCAGAATGTTTATGGCAGCCCCATTCATAATTTCCAAGACATGGAAACAGCCCAAGTGTCCACAGCCCCATGAATGAATTAACAAATTGTGGATATGTACACAATGGAATACTATGCAGCCATAAAAATCATGGAGACTTCACATCTTTTATGGTTTCCTGGATGGAGCTGGAACATATTCTTCTTAGTAAAGTATCTCACAAATGAAAAAAAAGTATCCAATATACACAATACTACTATGAAATCAATATATAATCATCTATACATTCCTATGAATGGTAAAACATAACTATTATCCAGACAGGAAGGGTAGAAAGGAAGAGGAAAAAGAAGGGAGGTGAGGGGTAGGTGCACGGAGGGTGGGTATTTGAGGGTCCTCACCTAATGTTCAGGATGCAATGGTACATTTCAAAACTATTAAGAAATGAGTATAATTGTGATGGATTTTGTACTCAGTTCAAGTATTTCACACTGTATATCAAATCAGTACTCTGAAACCCATAAATGCATCAATATACACAGTTATGATTTAATAAAAATTTTAAATATTTTATGATTCAAAGTACACAAGCAAAAGTAAAGACTGTCCCCACAAATTGGAGAAAGATCTTTGCTGTCATATAGCTGAAAAAAAGACTATTATCTAGCCAGCCATTGTGATGGGCACCTGTAGTCCAGCTTCTTGGGAAGCTGAGGCAAAAGGATCACTTAAGCCTAAGAGTTGGAAGTTTCTGTGAGCCCATGATGCCACGGCACTCTACCAAGGGTGACATAGTGAGACTCTGTCTCAAAAAAAAAAAAAAAAAACAGACTATTATCTAGAATATATGAAAATATTTTCTAATGTTTCAGAAATAGAAAAGTAAATACCTTAATCAAACCTTGAATCTTATTTAAACAGCCATTTCCACAAAGAATCTTCTATAATCATAAACGTACTTTATGCTTAAAACCCTTTGTCATTAGGGAAAGTCAAATGTAATCAACTAGGAGATACCATCCAAAACTAAAAATTATATTTCTAAAACATTGTTAGAAACAAAATTGAAAATGGAAAAATACTACATAATTCCACTAATGTGTAAATATGAAAAGAAATAAAGATACAGAAATGTAACACATTTAGTATTTACCAGGATCCTGGGAAGAGGAAGGTCAAATTTGTGAGTACAGCAAGTTTATCCTGACCAGTGAAATTCTTTCACATCTTACTGTAATGGTGGATATATGTTTTTCAAATCTTATAGGACATTATAACACTAAAAGTTCACTTAAAAGTATGCAAATTAAACACCTTTTTTAGTAGGTAAAGTGATAACTACAGACAAAATGATATAAATTAAAGAAATAACCTCCCTGAAGGAAGATGGGGAAAAGGGGTTGAGTTAAATAACTTAGGAAATAGGAGAAAGTGCTGAATCCAAAGGGATTTAAACATAAGCATATTACTTTAGGTGGTAAAGTTGTTTCTCCTGGGAATATAAGTAGCCAATTCTAGAACCACTAAACATGTATTTTATATGATGTGATTAAATAAACAACTTCCTCACTGTTAAAATGCTGGAATACATACATATAGCTTGGAATAGGGAGATAGATTGATGTGGTATTGCCTTAGATCAGGTGGTGCTGGAGTATAAGAATTCATATTGAATTGAAGATATACAGATACATTATATATATATATATATATATGTTTATACATAATTCAGTGTATGCAAACATATTTCTTTGCTTTGTCAGCTGACAAGGACTTGAAAACAAATTACCAGGAAAAATGAACGTACATCTGGTGTCCAAACCTTTCTTATTAATTCCATTTTTCAATCAAAAGAACCAGGGCTCCAAGAATAAATGATGAGTATTAGGCTTGGAAAGGAATGAAAATAGTTAGTGTGCAACCACTTGGAGTGATGAACAAATGAAAATACCAAATTCCAAGGCAAACTGCCAACCAACAATAATACCAAACCCTAATCATGGATGTACTTTAAAATAACAGGGGATATAAATGAAAGACTTCCAATGACCAACATTGGAATAATTTTACCAATACAATGAATTAAGCAATACAAGAGTACAATAAATATGTATATTTTCATAAGGTTATAAACAATTGAATAAATAAATGATAAATGAAGGTAAACAGACACATGTTCACAGTGAAGTTCCATATGGCTTTTGTAGACACTCTGCCCACAAATCTAGTCTCATCATAAAAAGAAATATCAGAGTAATCCCCACTGAGGAATGCCAATGTCATCTAAAACAAGGAAACAGAAACTGCCACATTTAAGAAGCAAAGGAGACATCATATCTAAATGTGATGAGATATCATATGTGGATGTTAGAAAAGAAAATGTAAAGTGAAAACTAGAAAAACAAAATCAACTGTGGATAGCATTTAATGATCATATATATTAGTTATTGTTGATTGTGACTAACATCCCCCACCAATGTTAGAGGTTAATCAAAGGGGACACAATATGTGGTGCATATGGATATGCTCTACTACATTTTCAATTGTTCAATAAATATAAACTTACTATTTATAACAAATGTTTCTTCTCTTGTGGGTTGTTTTTTCTTTCTTTGTGACAATTGCAAACTTTAAAAACATATCAGTAGGGAGGGGAGACAAGATGGCGGACTGAAGCCAGCTTTCAACAAAGGCTCCCGTCCAGAAGGAGAGTTAAGGGACAGGAATTTAGTAAGTATCCTGGTGGACTTGAGCCTCACCAAGAGAGAAGGCTGAAGAACGCACATCAACACCGCTGAGGCAAGTTGTGATCACAAGGACGCAAACAAAAGGTACAAAATCCACCACCAAGCGGACGGGAGTCCCCCTCCCCCAGGAGACCGGCTCAAGAGCCCCACAATTGAACAAGCGGGCAGAAATTAAAGGCCCTCCCACTACACTCCACGGGAGAGACCTTCTAAAAACTGGACCTACCTCCCCTACTGGGGTGCCGTGGCGTTCTCCTGCCGGACATAGGGCTGAATAAAACTTTGGGAATCCTTTGCCGGCAACCCTGAATCCCCGGCGCTCCCCTCCCGCCCACTGAGGTCTGCAGGCCTGTCCCTCAGGACTTCGGATCCTTGGGTGATTTCTCAAGGGGAGTGGACAGTCCCCGAGTTGCGACTGGTCAGCATTGACTCTGAGGCGCGCAAGTGAGGAGAGGGCACCGGGCTGAGGGGGAGTCACGCCTCGCAGCACTTCCCTGCAGTGCAGTGCACCAACCCTCCCCGGGAATAAGGGGCCCAAGACTGAATAAGACTCTGGCCTCCCCGCTGAGAGCTGAGAATCCCTACTCTCACTCGGGGTCTAAGGGTCTATCCCCCAGGAGTTCGGATCTTTGGGTGATTTCTCGAGGGGAGTGCACAGTGCCTGAGCTGTGTCAGGTCAGCGCTGACTCTGGGATACGTGAGCGAGGAGAGGGCACTCTGCTGAGGGGAAATCAAGCTTTGGCGGCACTTCCCTGCGGTGCAGTGCAGGAGCTCTCCCCGGACCGTAGTATTGCATAAAACTGAATGAAACCCTAGCTTCGCCCCCCCACTCCCAATCGGGGTCTGGGAGCCCATCCCCCAAGAGTTCTGATTCCTGGGGGATCTCTTAAGGGGAGTGAACCCAGCACAAACTGCAGCCGCTCAGTGCTGACTCTGGGGCGCGGGACAGAGGAGAAAAGGGTCGCCTGAGTGCCCACACCAGAGCAGCAGTTCCCTGGAGGTAGATGAACAGCCGTTTTTTCTTTAACGGCAGAACGCTCACTTCTGGATATTCTGAGGCCACACCCCCTGTCTCCCTGGGCAACCAGAGGAGGCCACCGGCGACACGGCTCACAAACCCGGGAAGATTCCAGGGCGGGGCCGACCCAGAAAGGTGTTCAGACGCAATTCTCCAACAGCAAAGACGTTTGAACTCAAAACAGCCCGTCTTCTGTAGGCGACGACAGGAACAGACACAGAACCTCACAAAGTTGTCTGTTCTGTTCTGTTAGCAGCATCCATCAGGGACGGGGCTAAGCCTGAGTGAACACCTCCTTCCCATCACCTGCATCAAACACTCAAAGATGTCAGGCCCCATCTCCTCCTGCTAGATAGCGGCAGTCTGCGGGGGCCTGGCAGACTTCCTTGCGATTCAGGCAGGTGCAAACCCCTGGAGTGTCTGTTCACTGCAGGCAACTGGGTTAGCCATCTGCAGAGATACCAGTGACTGGGTCCGACGGAGGGGCAAAGTGGGGAAGGAGACGTCAACCTTCCCAGACTGCTCTGTTTGCTGGGTGGCTCCTCCTGACTCCACGCTGCACTGGGGTGAGCTGTGTCAGAGGAGTCACCAGGCCCCTGTGATCCAGTTCCCAGAGACCTTTTGAACTCTTCCACCCGAGACAAGTGCCGATTGACACAGTTGATTCGGACCTTTTGAACTGGGCTAATAGACTGAGGACTTTTCAGGCGGTGCCCTGGGTGTGCGATTGTAGGAAGGTTTGATTCTCCTTTTCCAACTGGGGCCAGAGGTGGGCAGGCGGGGTGACTTAATTGCTGATTTTTCCACACAGCTGAGACTTCAAGCCAGAGTAGAAGTTGCAATAGGATCGAACAGAAACCAGCTGAAAACAAGACAGAACCACTTTGCTCCACCACACCAGACAGGGCCCCAGTTTCTCAGGCCACAACACTGTACGGGTCCTCGATAAAACCCCAGGGGAAAAACCAAAGGGAGTAAACCATGGGGCGGAATCAGCGGAAAAACTCTGGTAACATGAATAACCAGAATAGATCAACCCCCCCAAGAAAAGATACAGCAGATGTGATTGAAGATCCCATTCATAAACAATGGCTGAGATGTCAGAAGTCAAATTCAGAATTTGGTTTGCAGACAAGATTAATAAAATGGAATTAGGAATTCGAGGAGAAATTAAAAATTTTCTCAAGAATTTAACGAATTTAAAGACAAAACCACCAAAGACTTAGACACACTGAAACAAGAACTTACAGCCCTCAAAGATATGAAAAATACAGTAGAATCCCTCAGTAACAGAATGGAGCAAGCAGAAGAAAGGATTTCTGACATTGAAAATAAAGTTTTTGAACGCTCCCAATCTTTCAAAGAGGAAGAGAAATGGAGAGCAAAAATGGATCACTCACTCAGAGAACTCTCAGATAATTGGAAAAAAAACAACATAAGGGTTATAGGAATTTCGGAGAACGATGAAGTGGCTGCCAAGGGCACAGAGGCCCTTCTACATGAAATTATGAAAGAAAATTTTCCAGACATGCCTAGAGAATCTGAAATTCAGATAGCAGACAGCTTCAGAACCCCAGCACGATTCAACCCCAATAAGCCATCTCCCAGACATATCATAATTAGCTTCACTAAATTTAACATGAAAGAGAAGATTCTCAAAGCAGCCCGGAGAAAGAAAACTATAACATACAAAGGTAAGAATATTAGAATAACTGCAGATCTCTCTGCTGAAACTTTTCAAGCAAGAAGAGTCTGCTCATCAACTTTTAATCTCCTAAAGCAAAAAAACTTTCAACCCAGGATCTTGTATCCAGCTAAACTGAGTTTCATCTATGATGGAGAAATTAAATACTTCAATGACATTCATATGTTGAAAAAATTGGCCATAAGTAAACCAGCTCTTCAGGATGTTCTCAGACCTATCCTCCACAATCACCAACCCAATCATATACCACAAAAGTAAACTCACTCAGAAACTTCGGATCAAACTCCAACTTCCACACTGGCGAAAGGATTAAAAATGTCCACTGGACCTTTGAAAAACTCGATACCAAAATTCCACCAGACTTATCAATACTCTCCATCAATGTGAGTGGCTTAAACTGTCCTCTAAAGAGGCATAGGTTAGCTGACTGGATACAAAAACTCAAGCCAGATATTTGTTGCATACAAGAGTCACATCTCAACTTAAAAGACAAATACAGACTCAGGGTGAAAGGATGGTCATCCATATTTCAGGCAAATGGTAATCAGTAAAAAGCAGGTGTTGCAATTTTATTTGCAGATACACTAGGCTTTAAACCATCAAAAGTAAGGAAGGACAAGAATGGTCACTTCATATTTGTTAAGGGTAATACTCAATATGACGAGATCTCAATTATTAATATCTATGCACCCAACCAGAATGCACCTCAATTTATAAGAGAAACTCTAACAGACATGAGTAACTTGATTTCCTCCAGCTCCATAATTATCGGAGATTTCAAAACTCCCTTGGCAGTGTTGGATCGATCCTCCAGAAAGAAGCTGAGCAAAGAAATCTTAGATTTAAACCTAACCATCCAATATTTAGATTTAGCAGACATCTACAGAACATTTCATCCCAACAAAACTGAATACACATACTTCTCATCAGCCCACGGAACTTACTCCAAAATTGACCACATTTTAGGTCACAAGTCTAACATCAGTAAATTTAAAGGAATAGAAATTATTCCATGCATCTTCTCGGACCATCATGGAATAAAACTTGAATTGAGTAACAACAGGAATCTGCATACCCATACAAAAACATGGAAGTTAAATAACCTTATGCTGAATGATAGCTGGGTCAGAGATGAGATTAAGAAAGAAATCACCAATTTTTTGGAACAAAACGACAATGAAGACACAAACTATCAGAACCTCTGGGACACTGCAAAGGCAGTTTTAAGAGGGAAATTTATAGCACTGCAAGCCTTCCTCAAGAGAACGGAAAGAGAGGAAGTTAACAATTTATTGGGACATCTCACGCAACTGGAAAAGGAAGAACATTCCAACCCCAAACCCAGTAGAAGTAAAGAAATAACCAAAATTAGAGCAGAATTAAATGAAATTGAAAACAAAAGAATAATACAACAGATCAATAAATCAAAAAGCTGGTTTTTTGAAAAGGTCAATAAAATAGATAAACCTCTGGCCAACCTAATCAGGAAAAAAAGAGTAAAATCTCTAATATCATCAATCAGAAACAACAAAGACGAAATAACCACAGACTCATCAGAAATCCAAAAAATCCTTAATGAATATTACAAGAAACTTTATTCTCAGAAATATGAAAATCTGAAGGAAATAGACCGATACTTGGAAGCACGCCACCTTCCAAGACTTAACCAGAATCAAGTGGAAATGTTGAACAGACCCATATCAAGTTCAGAAATAGCATCAACTATACAAAACCTCCCTAAAAAGAAAAGCCCGGGACCAGATGGTTTCACGTCAGAATTCTACCAAACATTTAAAGAGGAATTAGTACCTATATTACTCAACCTGTTCCAAAATGTAGAAAAAGAAGGAAGACTACCCAACACGTTCTATGAAGCAAACATCACCCTGATCCCCAAACCAGGAAAAGACCCAACAAGAAAAGAAAATTATAGACCAATATCACTAATGAATATAGATGCAAAAATATTCAACAAGATCCTAACAAACAGAATCCAGCAACACATCAAACAAATTATACATCATGACCAAGTTGGTTTTATCCCAGGGTCTCAAGGCTGGTTCAATATACGTAAATCTATAAATGTAATTCAGCACATAAACAAATTAAAAAACAAAGACCATATGATTCTCTCAATTGATGCAGAAAAAGCTTTTGATAATATCCAGCATCACTTCATGATCAGAACACTCAAGAAAATTGGTTTAGAAGGGACTTTTCTTAATCTGATAGAGGCTATCTACAGCAAACACACAGCCAATATCATATTGAATGGAGTTAAATTGGAATCATTTCCACTCAGATCAGGAACCAGACAAGGCTGCCCATTGTCTCCATTGCTTTTCAACATTGTAATGGAAGTTTTAGCCACCGCAATTAGGGAAGAAAAGGCGATCAAGGGTATCCATATAGGGTCAGAAGAGATCAAACTCTCGCTCTTCGCAGATGATATGATTGTGTATCTGGAAAACACTAGGGACTCTACTACAAAACTCCTAGAAGTGATCAAGGAATACAGCAGCGTCTCAGGTTACAAAATCAACATTCATAAATCAGTAGCCTTTATATACACCAACAACAGTCAAATTAAAAAAGCAGTTAAGGACTCTATCCCATTCACAGTAGTGCCAAAGAAGATGAAATATTTGGGAATTTACCTAACAAAAGACGTGAAAGATCTCTATAAAGAGAACTATGAAACTCTAAGAAAAGAAATAGCTGAAAATGTTAACAAATGGAAAAACATACCATGCTCATGGCTGGGAAGAATCAACATTATCAAAATGTCCATACTACCCAAAGCAATATATAATTTCAATGCACTCCCTATTAAAGCTCCACTGTCATATTTTAAAGATCTTGAAAAAACATTACTTCGTTTTATATGGAATCAGAAAAAACCTCGAATAGCCAAGACATTACTCAGAAATAAAAACAAAACAGGAGGAATCACACTACCAGACCTCAGACTTTACTACAAATCGATAGTGATCAAAACAGCATGGTATTGGCACAAAAACAGAGAAGTAGATATCTGGAACAGAATAGAGAACCAGGAGATGAATCCAGCTACTTACCGCTATTTGATTTTTGACAAGCCAATTAAAAACATTCAGTGGGGAAAAGATTCCCTATTTAACAAATGGTGCTGGGTGAACTGGCTGGCAACCTGCAGAAGACTGAAATTGGACCCACACCTTTCACCATTAACTAAGATAGACTCTCATTGGATTAAAGATTTAAACTTAAAACATGAAACTATAAAAATACTAGAGGAGAATGCAGGGAAAACCCTTGAAGTAATTGGTCTGGGTGAGTATTTCATGAGGAGAACCCCCCCCCGGGCAATTGAAGCAGCTTCAAAAATACACTTCTGGGACTTGATCAAACTAAAAAGCTTCTGCACAGCTAAGAACACAGTAAGCAGAGCAAGCAGACAGCCCTCAGAATGGGAGAAGATATTTGCAGGGTATCTCTGACAAAGGTTTAATAACCAGAATCCACAGAGAACTCAAATGCATCAGCAAGAAAAAAACAAGGGATCCCATCGCAGGCTGGCCAAGGGATTTGAAGAGAAACTTCTCTGAAGAAGACAGGCGCACGGCCTTCAGACATATGAAAAAATGCTCATCATCTTTAATCATCAGAGAAATGCAAATCAAAACTACTTTGAGATATCATCTAACTCCAATGAGACTAGCCTATATCACAAAATCTCAATACCAGAGATGTTGGCGTGGATGTGGAGAAAAGGGAACACTTCTGCACTGCTGGTGGGAATGCAAATTAATACATTCCTTTTGGAAAGATATATGGCGAACACTCAGAGATCTAAAAATAGTTCTGCCATTCAATCCTGTAATTCCTCTGCTGGGCATATACCCAGAAGACCAAAAATCACAACATAACAAAGATATTTGTACCAGAATGTTTATTGCAGCCCAATTCATAATAGCTAAGTCATGGAAAAAGCCCAAGTGCCCATCGATCCACGAATGGATTAATAAATTGTGGTATATGTATACCATGGAATACTATGCAGCCTTAAAGAAAGATGGAGACTTTACCTCTTTCATGTTTACATGGATGGAGCTGGAACATATTCTTCTTAGTAAAGTATCCCAAGAATGGAAGAAAAAGTACCCAATGTACACAGCCCTACTATGATACTAATTTGGGACTCTCACATGAAAGCTACAACTTAACAATAGGGGGAAGTGGGAAAGGGGGGGGGTAGAGGGAGGGGATCGGTGGGATCACACCTGTGGTGCATATTACAGGGGTATTTGCAAAACTTGGTAAATGTAGAATGTAAATGTTTTGACACAGTAACTGAGATAACGCCGGAAAGGCTATGTTAACCACTGTGATAAAAATGTGTCAAATGGTTTATGAAGTGAGTGTATGATGCCCATTAATCATATCATTGTATACAGTTATGATTTAATTAAAAAAATAATAAAAAAATAAAAAATATATTTATTTAAAAAAAAAAACATATCAGTAGCAATACTGCTGACACTCTTCAGACTTCATAGTCTTCCTAACCACTGAATTTAACTATTAATTTGAATTCTCTTTGTTAATATGTAAATTTTATATTTTTCTAAGTTTCTCTTTGTATATGCGGTATTGTATAATTTGCATGTCTTCAAACAGACACATGTTTAATTTATCTATTTGTAATCTAATCCTAAGAAACCCTCAGAAGAATATATAATGTGAGATATCCTACAAAATACATCACCAGTCCTTTTCAAAAGGGTCAAGGTCATAAACAAGAAGTGAAGACTGAGAGACTATTACTGAGACAAAGAGGCAGACCCAAGAAGCTGTTTGCTCATTCTCTTTCCCTCAGGTTTTCACAAAGCCTGACTCAGTGACTGAGATCAGCCCTCTGGAAGAATGTCCTAAAGACAATAAGCAGGGCAGAGAGAACAGGGTTCCCACTCTCCTACCTGAATCAGTATTTACACAAGATAAACTCACTAAATCAAGCCTTTTCTTCCTCCTTTACTACACAGCACTAGACAAGAATAGTGATTATACCTCTGAAATCTACAAGCATATGTGCCCTAACACTCAATCTTTGATATTTCAGTCTAATTTAACTTCTGAGCACATACAGAACCACCACAAGCAGAATATTAACTATGAGCTGAGCCTTGACTGTTCAACAGTCTAATAGGAAATCTCTGAGAAACCCTCTCCTGTTGGAATTGCCACTAAAATTTCTGAATAAAACTGTATTTGATTGCTTGATACTTTTCAACACTTGACATGTTTCATATAGAACATCTGATGTCTCAGGTAGACCTTAAGATGATGATACTCATCTGTTCCCATATACAATCTTATATTCTAAACCCATTCCAGAAAGTGTAATCAGCAATTATAACTCACTTTGAAATACCACCATAGTAAAAAGGTAGTGAAATATCATTTGAGTTATATTATATAAGAGTAGAATTTCTGTATTGCTAGCAATTTCTCTCTCATGATGCATTTTTGCTTTATGAGAGAATCTCACTTGGCAAGGCATTTTATGTAGTCCAACTAGGGATTTCTGTGCAATAGCCTAACCTATAGGTCAAAATGTTACATTCAAAACCAATACAACACACTTTTAAAATGACACTGTATTCCCTGACAAGTAGTGTTAGCATTTTATAACAAAAAATAAATCATAATTCATTTCTACTTTCCTTTATATTATTGTTGTCACTCAATGAATATATATATATACACACATGCACATGAGTATGCATTGGTGTGTATCTATAAATGTATACATGTGTAAAACTCATATAACAATAAAATATTAAGTACAGTAGTTCTATTACTGCCAAGGAAGTCTTTTCCCTTAGAGTACATTGAAACTATGATAAAATGTTAAATTAATAAAAAGTTAAAGTGATCTAAACTTGATAAGCAAAGAAAGAAGGCAAAATGGAACATAAAGTGCCAAATGAAAAAAATGCACAAAATTATTTAAATACAAAATAGAATGAATGTTCAAAGGCAAAAAGAGAAAATAATCATATATATGATAGATATTAACCCAACTATATCAATTATCACATAGAATGCTAATAACTAAATGCACTTTTTAAAAGAAACAGGTTGACAGTAGATTGGGAAACAAACCAATATATTTCCTAAAGGAATCCCCTTTAAACATAAAAACATATATAATTTAAAATGAAATAGGTGTAACAAAATATACTATGCTAACTCTCATGGATGAAAGCAAGCATGGCTATCTTACAACAAAGTACGAACAACATAAGGCAGATGCTAACAAAACTGTGAGGAAAGAGATGAATCCAGTATTACAGCTGTAAGATCAATACCCTCTATCAGTAAACTACAAATGAAGAAGGCAGAAAATCAGTAAGGACATTGGTGAACTAAAAAGCATCACCAGTCAACTAGATACGACTGATATCTACAAATTAATTCATTTAATACATCCAGATAATGCATTCTTCTCCAATTCCTATGTAATATTCAACAACCCGGGAACATAAAAATACCATAACAAACACAAGTATGGATATCATACAATTTTACTCTCAGATCACAACAGAATTTAATTAGAAATCAAAATACAGCTGGAAATATAACTGCAATATCCAATAAGGCATAAAAATTAAACAGCACAATTCAAAATAACTTAAAAGACAAAAACACATCTCCAGAGATACTTTAAAATAGTTTGAGCTACATGAAAATTCAAACACAATTTATCAAGATTTATGTGAAGTAAGAAAGGATAGCATTGAGAAAAATATATTATCATTGGATGTACAGATAGGGAAAGATGAAAGCTCTCAAGTTAATTTAAGATTCCTACTTCGGTACTTACAGAAGAGCATATGAAGTCAAAAGTAAATAATAGAAAAGTTACAGCACGGTCAGGAGAATAAAAACAAAGGGAAAGCTAAAGTCACTGGATTTTTCAAAGAAATTCTTGCTTAATAATAATGGTTCTCAGAACAGAGAAATATCCAAAATTAAAAGGAAAGGAGAGCATCCTGTATATAACCCTTGCATGAGGGCAAGCAGGGGGCATTCGCCTCTGAAATGGGGATACATCAATTTTCAGAAACAAAGGCAAACAAAAGCCATTTCATATTGTCATTGTTTTATATTTTACAACTGTTAAAATAATAGATTTTAAATGTTCTCACCATAAAATTGCTTGTGAGGTTATTACAATTTACGCAATCTTTCACACCCCAGCGGTTCTCAACCTGTGAGTCGTGACCGCTTTGGAACAATGAAAATACATCGTGGCATTAGGAAGGTTGAGAACCCCTCAACCTTAAATTTATAGGCTGCAATGTAATCTATAAATTGTAAACAACCATTGTCAATTAAAAAGAAAAATCTGACAATATGTTATCCATGAATCATACACAAATAAAACATTAAGGTAATCACTGCCATGTGCACAAAAGGGCACACGTGCCAGGACAAATGTGGTTAGAATATAATATACAATACAGCTTAAGAAACAAAGAACGCTTAAGGGCTGTAGAAGAAAACACACGGAAGACAGAGGACAGGCAGACACCGGGGGTGACAGAGCACGTGCTGCGGATAAATTTCCTGTGAAGCCGCCCCCTGCGGACTCAGCAGATATCCCCTCCCCGGTGTACCCCCACTCCCCCCATCCCCTGCCCTGCGCCACATCCCCCACCAGCGTCCCCCTCTCACCACCCGCCATCCTCGCCGGCTCTCCACCTCTGCTCTCCTCACTGCGCAGCTGCGGACTCCCCTCACCGCGCTGCCTGTCCCTGCGCTCAGCCTCTAGCTGGAAGCCAGTTAGAAATGAGCCTGCCCACGCTCTGAATTCCTATCCCCGCATCCCACCTGCACCAGAGGAGTCACTGAGGCACAGGAACCTGACTTCCAGGTGGGAAGTCTCAGCAAAGGAGAAGGGAGGAAAACAGGAGCGTCCTAGGTCCCTGAGCCCAGGAGTCCCGCAGCTTTTGTGTCCTCTCCCCTCTCCACCCTCGCTCCTCCCCAGAGACAGCCCATCCTGCTGATGCCCAGGAACCTGCCCAATAGCCAGGGACCATCCTCCTTCATTCTTTCTTTGAGACAGGTGGCCCTCATGGGCTGTGGTACCATTTCAAGAAACAATACATAGACTCTTAAAACCCCAGCAAGGGCTCCTCCAGAGAACTGCCCTCTCTCACCTGCCCTGTCCCACCTTGGTCTTCTGCTTTTCCTACCCCTGTTGTCCTTGACACGCCGCAGGTTCCAGCGGTCCTTCCAGTCCACTGCCCTCTTCTCATGCCCTGGTCTGTGCCATGTATGCACTTTTTCATCTTCTCTTTTCTTCCTCTGTTTCCCAGACTCACTACTCTTCACTCTTCAGAATCTCCTCAGTGTCCCTCCTCCCTGAGGCCTTTCCTGTCTGTCCCATTCCAGGTCTGAGTCCTGTACTATCTGTTCCAAAGAAGAAACCCCATACAGCTTAGATTTATGTTAGTTTTCTTAATACTTATAGGACAAAAATTCTTATAGAAATAAAAATGTTCTGTGTGTTTCTTTCCTGTGAGGAGGCCCACAAATGTAGCAGACAAAAAGCTTCACAGAAGATTCAATGATAATCATAAAAGGAGCAAACATGGAAACAGTATAAAAATATATTCTAGTTAATAATAAATAGAAAAGTGAATATTATTTGTAACCACTTGTTTTAAAGACCATTTAATAAAAGTATATGCTACAGGTATATATATATATATGTATATTATTATATATAAATATAAATTTTAGTTTATGTATTTTGTTTGGTTTTGTGTTTTTGCTATTTTTACTTAAAAATGAAAGCAATTTTACTACTAATTTATTGAGGAATAATAAAAATATGCATACCTATTTTAGGAGCCATCGTTACAAGGATATGTCATCCATACATTAAAAAAAAAAAAAAAGAAAAACTGAGTGGAAGGAAGCAGAGACTCCAGGGACTTTTTGTATGGGAGAAAATCAAACAATATTCTGTAACACGATCTTGCATATTAAAAAACGGTGGCTGGTCTTGTGCTTGGGGAAAGAATGTCAGTGCATGAACTACTACACTAATTAATACTTTGCAAATCTTACAAATCAGAGTGAACTAACTATATGATATGAACATAATCTCCTTTTAAGCATTAAACTCTAGCAAATTTGTTTTGTAGATCCTAAAAGTCCCTTTTCTCTTCTTTTCAACTGGAGGTAGGTCAAAGAAAATTTCTGGAAATTTCATATACAAAAAATTTGTGTGTAAGCTCTATCTTCACTAATAAAAATTCTATTCCTATTTAATTTTGTAATGGGTGATACATTAAAAGATGTAAATAATTTGAAATATATTTTCAACAATGATTATAAATATATTGTTGAATATAAGATGAAAGACATTAATACACAATACAAAAATGCAAGTTTGGTTACAGATGATAGTGAGCTAGTAGAAAGATACTTCAACAAAATCTTTATAAGAAAAAGCTTAATTTCCCAACCTACACAAGAGAGAGGTCAGGAATGCTGGCCATTCCTATGTAGAACCCACAAAGAGTCTCACACCTCACTTGTGTCTGCTGCAGCCCAGCTATGGGGCATGGTCTGGAGAAAGTTGACAGAGCCCTGTTGAGTTGAGTGTAGGAGTCCAGGTTCCTTGAACCCAGTTGACCTGATTTAATTACTTGACTGAACTAGAAAGTTTAACTGAGGCACAGAGGTAACCAAAATCAAAAGTGAGCAAAAACTGACAATAAAACCAGGTGGCACAGGCAGTGTGGATAGAAAGTAAAAGTAACTTACACAAGTTTCAGCATAACAAAGGGATTTTATTTAGGAAGAACAAAGGGAAAGTTTAGAGCACTTCCAAAGAGAGTTGGAAGCAAGTCCTTCCCATGAAGGAGAAAAGATGAGACAAAAGGAGACAAAGGCCTGCAGGCATATAAATACCCTCTCCATATGAGATTGTCTGAAAGTTTTTCATTGGCCTCTCTGCACCTCCAGGCAGTATTGCCTTTTCTTATTGGACTTTGATGACCTCTCTTGGAAATGGGTTGCTCTTATGAAGGAGAGAAGGTGAGAGAGATGAGATGCAAAGATCAGCAGCAGTATAAATATTCTCCTTTAAATTGGTTGCAAATCTTTCATTGGCTTCTCTCTACCTCCAGGCAGTCTTGCCCTTTTCTATTGGTCACTGATTGTCTCTTTCTATTGGTCAGTAGTTACCTAGGTTACTTCATATCCATACTCTCATGGTTCTTCCAGACTTCCTGGTCCAGCAGGCCAAGTTTTACTCCTATCTCCTGGCATCTCCTTTCTTTTTTTTTTTTTTTTGTAGAGACAGAGTTTCACTTTATTGCCCTGGGTAGAGTGCCGTGGCATCACACAGCTCACAGCAACCTCCAACTCCTGGGCATAGGCGATTCTCCTGCCTCAGCCTCCCGAGTAGCTGGGACTACAGGCGCCCACCACAATGCCCGGCTATTTTTTTGTTGCAGTTTGGCCAGGGCTGGGTTTGAACCCGCCACCCTCAGAACATGGGGGCAGCCCCCTACCCACTGAGCCACAAGCACCACCCTCAAGAAAGAATTTGGAACCAAATTTTGAAAAGTATCACCCCCGTGACATAGAATAAGAATTCATAAACTACATCACAAAATTATTTACAGATAAGAGAGATTTATTGACACTGGTGATGTGAGCAAGAACTCTTGCAGACAGACAATCAAGATCAAGATTCCTTTTTCCTTTCTTGAGGGGTTTCAGTGGTGATAGCAATGCCTGCCTGTTAGGATGGGATTGAATAAAGTAATAATGGAAAAATGTATACCTTAATAAGTCTTTATTTATTTTTGAGACAGAGTCTCAAACTGTCACACTGGGTAGAGTGCAATGGCATCATAGATCACAGCAACTTCCAACTTGGGCACAAGCAATACTCTTGCCTCAGTTTACTATTTTTAGTAGAGACTAGCTTTTGCTCAGGCTTGTCTTGTGAGTTCCAGCAATCCACCCACCTGGGCCTCCCAGAAAGCTATGATTACAGGCGTGAGCTGTATCTCATATGTATTGAAAACAATTTTTTGTTTTATTTTTGAGACATGGTCCAAAACAGTCCAAGGGAATATTGAACTTAAAGGGTGTCAGAGAAACTGAAGGTGGGGATCTGAGCAGAGACAGAACAAAGTGAGGTGCACACCATCCCTACTGAGACAACTGTCATGACCAAGAAAGACAAAAAAAGGCAACAACAATCAGGTATGGAGCCCATTGCCAAAAGGATGGAGCTTCCACCTACAAATGGAAGGTCCATAGTGGAGTTTCCATGAGTGATCAGGGAACAAAGGACCTCTCACCTTACCCCACAGGAGGGAGCCATTAAATCCCAGTCCTCTCAAAAGCACCAAAGATGGCCAACTGGAAACAGCTTCCAAAAGAGGCTCCTAAAGGAAAAATAACATCCAGATACAGCCCAATTATGCTGAAGACTGGGAGCCCAGCCGAGAGAGAAATGATAACTGCAGGTCACATCTGCTGAGACAAGCTGCGACTCCAGGAAACCAACATTCATGTACAAAATTTATCTGAAAGGAAAAGTGTCCATCCCCTCTCCCAAGAAAGCTGTGTGGGAGGGTTGTTTTTCTGTGTCCTCTCTTTTTTGTTTCTCTTCATTTGCTCCTGCAGGTTTTCTACAGACAAGTGGTGAACTGTGGACTTCTTGTCCCACCCTATGGGTGAGTGCTGTGGGAACTGGGGTCTACTTCCTCAGAAGGATCCTGCTGTGACTCTGAACACTCTCTTGCTAGGCACAAAAACTGAACTAAAGTCTTCCCTGCCATTCTGAACACCCAGTACACCCTTCCACTCTTATCTGATGAACCAGAAGCCTAACTCCTGCTGAGACTGAGGGAAGAAGTCCTTGGGAAGTGCCTCGCCTCCCTGTCTGCCAGACCAAGCACCCCCACCAAGAGACTCCGGGGGCTGCCGAGCCTCCAAATACCCCCCACCAGGGACTCTGCTGGCAACCGCAGGGCCCCAAGCCTGGCACCTGCCACAGCCCAGGACTCTGACAGCAACCATGCAGCCCCACACCCCACACCTGCCTGGCCTCCACATGCCCACCACAGCCAGGGACTCTGCCAGCAACCGTGCTCATCTGTGCCCCACGCCTACTGGGCCACCACACACTCGCCCCAGCCAGGGACCCTACCAGTAACTGCATACCTCATGCCCCACGCCCACTGGGCCTCCATCCACCCTGGCCAGGAACTCCAGGAGCCACACAAGCCACATCCTCCTTCCCATACCCTCCCTCCCTCCACACCAGCCCCGCCTATCTGGCCATGACCTCTGGAAGCCATGTGACTGGTGCCCTCCCTCTGGAGTCCTCCCTGCCTCTGCACAGAGCCCTCCTCCTGGCCAGAGACTGCTGGAGCCACAGGCTCTCTGTGCCAAAGTCACGGGGCCCCAGGTACTCCCAGAACCGTGTGCACCATCCCCCACCCTATTGCTGGATCAAGGTGTGCACACTCCAGAGCTGCTCCCACAGCCAGAACTCCCTAGCTAGGACAGTCCCATAGGAGGTACATAGGATCACTACATACAAATATCCAGCAAGAATAGAGTGATCCCACTGGGGTCTAATCTTGGAAAGACACCTCCCCAACTCTGAGGATGGACAGAGGCAATGGTGAAAAACAATAATGTGGTGGAATCAATGGAAAAACTCTGGCAATATGAATAATCAGAGTAGATCAACTCACCCAAGCAACAACAAAGCAGACACAGCACAAGATCCCATGCATAAACAAATGGCTGACATGTCAGAAATCGGATTCAGAATCTGTATAGAAAATAAGATCGAATTAGAATTTCAAGCAGCAATGCAAAAGACATCTCAAGAATTCAATGAATTCAAATAACAAATGACCAAAGATTTTGACACATTGAGACAATAAGTTGCAGCCTTCAAAAGATCTGAGAAATACACTAGAATCCCTCAGTAACAGAATAGAGCAAGCAGAAAAAAGGATTTCAGACATTGAAGACAAACCTTTCAAATGCCCCCAAACTTTCAAAGAGTAAGATAAATGGAAGGCAAAAATTGATCACTCTCTCAGAGAGCTCTGGGATAATTAAAAGAAAATCAATATTTGCCTTATAGGAATGCCAAAAAGTGATGAAGTGGCTTCACAAGGCTTGGAGTCTCTTCTTCATGAGATTATGAAAGAGAACTTTCTAGACATGCCAAGAGATTCTGAAATTCAGATAGCAGACAGTTTCAGAACTCCAGCATGACAACCTGAATAAGACATCACCCAGACAAAGCATAATCAATTTCACTAAAGTTAATATGAAGGAGAAAATTCTGAAAGCAGCCACATGAAAGAAAACCATAACCTACAAGGAAAAGAATATTAGAATAACTGCAAATCTCTCTGCTGAAACCTTTCAAGCTAGAAGAGGATGGTCATCGACTTTTAATCTCCCAAAACAAAATAACTTTCAACCCAGGATCCTGTATCCAGCTAAACTGAGTTTCATCTATGATAGAGAAATTGAATACTTTAATGGCATTCACATGTTGAAGAAATTTCCCATAAATAAACCAGCGCTCCAGGATATTCTCAGACCTATCCTCCATAATGGTTAGCATAATCCTTCACCACAAAAGTAAACTCACCGAGAAACTTTTGATCAAATTCCAACTTCCATAATCACAAAATGATTACAAATGTCCACCGGACTTTCAAAAGGCTTATCAATATTCTCAATTAATGTGAATGGTTTAAATCGTCCTCTAAAGAGGCACAGGTTTGCGGACTCGGTACAAAAACTCAGGCAGGATATCTGCTGCATACAAGAATCTCATCATACCTTAAAAGATAAATAGAGACTCATGGTGAAGGGATGGTTATCTATATTCCAGGCAAACGACAAGCAGAAAAAAGCAAGGTGTTGCAATCCTATTCACAGATACAATAGGCTTTAAACCAACCAAAATAAGGAAAACTAAGGATGGACACTTCATATTTGTTAAAGGTAATATTCAATATGATGAGATTTCAATTATTAATATTTATGCACCCAACCAGAATGTGCCTCAATTAATAAGATAAACTCTAACAGACATGAGCAACTTGATTTCATCCAGTTCCATAGTAGAGACTTTAACACCCCTTTAGCAGTGTAGGATAGATCCTACAAAAAGAAGGATCTAAGCAAAGAAATTTTATATTTAAACCTAACCATCCAACATTTGGATTTAGCAGACATCTACAGAACATTTCATCCCAACAAAACTGAATACACATACTTCTCATCAGCTCATGGAACTTACTCCAAAATAAATCACATCTTAGGTCACAAGTCTAAACTCAGCAAATTTAAAAAAATAGAATTATTCCTTGCATCTTCTCAGACCACCATGGAATAAAATTTGAACTCAATAATAATAGAAATCTGCATACTAATACAAACACATGGAAGCTAAATAACCTTAGGCTGAAGGATAGATGGGTTATAGACGAGATTAAGAAGGAAATTACCTAATTTCTGGAACAAAACAACAATGAGGACACAAATTATCAGAACCTCTGGGACACTGCAAAGGCAGTCCTAAGAGGGAAATTTATGGCAATGACAGCCTTCTTTAAGACAATGAAAAGAGAGGAAGTTAACAACTTAATGGAACACCTCAAGTAACTGGAGAAGGAAAAACATTCCAACCCCAAATCAAGCAGAAGAAAAGAAATAACCAAAATCAGAGCTGAATTATATGAAATTGAAAACAAAAGAATTATACAACAGATCAATAAATCAAGTGTTGGTTTTTTGAAAAGATCAATAAAATAGATAAACCTTTGGCTAAACTAACCAGGAAAAACAGAGTAAAATCTCTAATTTCATCAATTAGAAATGATAAAGACAAAATAACAACAGACCTTTCAGAAATTAAAAAAAAACTTAACGAATATTACAACAAACTGTACTCTCAGAAATATAAAAATCTGAAGGAAATCGACCAATACTTGGAAGCAAGCCACCTACCAAGACTTAGCCAGAAGGAGTGAAAATGTTGAAAAGGCCCATAGCAAGCTCTAAAATCACATCAACTACACAAATCTCCCTAAAAAGAAAAGCCAGGGACCAGACGGCTTCATGTCAGAATTCTACCAAACCTTTAAAGAAGAAGTAGTGCCCATATAACTAAACCTATTCCAAAATATAGAAAAAAGAAGGAATACTACCCAACACATTCTATGAAGCAAACATCATCTTCATTCCTAAACCAGGGAAAGACCCACAAAAAAATAAAATTATAGACCACTATCACTAATGAATATTGAAGCAAAAATATTCAATAAGATCCTAACAAACAAAATCCAACAACACATAAAAAAAATTATAAACCATGACCAAGTGGGTCTTATCCCAGTGTCTAAAGGCTGGTTCTATATGTGTAAATCTATAAATGTAATTGAGCATATAAACAAACTAAGAAATAAAGACCATATGTTTCTCTCAATTGATGCAGAAAAAGCTTTTGACAATATGCAGCATCCTTTCAAGATCAGAACGCTTAAGAAAATTGGTATAGAAGGGACATTTCTTAAACTAATAGAGGCCATCTAGAGCAAACCCACAGCCAATATCACATTGAATGGAGTTAAATCAAAATCATTTCCACTGAGATCAGGAACCAGGCAAGGTTGCCCATTGTCTCCATTGCTCTTTAACATTGTAATGGAAGTTTTATCCATTGAAATCAGGGAAGAAAAGGCGATCAAGGGTAGCCACATAGAGTCAGAAGAGATCAAACTTTCACTTTTCGCAGATGATATGATTGCATACATGGAAAACACCAGGGATTCTACTACAAAACTTTTAGAAGTGATCAAGGAATACAGCAATGTCTCAGGCTACAAAATCAAGACCCATAAATTTCTAGCCTTTATATATACCAACAATAGCCAAGCCAAAAAAACAGTCAAGGACTCTATTCCTTTCACAGTAGTGTCAAAGAAGACGAAATATTTGGGAGTTTGCCTAAAAAGGATGTGAAAGATGTCTATAAAGAGAACTATGAAACTTTAAGAAAAGAAATAGCCGAAGATGTTAACAAATGGAAAAACATACCATGCTCATGACTGGGAAGAATCAACTTTGTTAAAATGTCTATACTACCCAAAGCAATATATAATTTTAATGCAATTCCTATTAAAGCTCCATGTAATATTTTAAAGATCTTGTAAAAATAATACTTCATTTTATATAGAATCATAAAAAAACCTTGAATAGCCAAAACTTTACTCAAAAAATAAAAACAAAGCAGGAGGAATCACACTACCAGACCTGAGACAGTACTATAACTTGATAGTGGTCAAAATAGCATGGTACTGGCACAAAAACAGAGAGGTAGATGCATGGAATAGAATAGAGAACCAAGAAATGAATCCAGCTACTTACCGTTATTTAATCTTTGACAAGCCAATTAAAAACATTCAGTGGGGAGAAGATTCTCTATTTAACAAATGGTGCTGGGTGAACTGGCTGGCAACCTGTAGAAGACTGAAACTGGACCCACACCTTTCACCATTAACTAAGATAGACTCTCACTGGATAAAAGATTTAAACTCAAGACATGAAACAATAAAAATACTAGAAGAAAGTGCAGGCAAAACTCTTAAAGGAATTGGCCTGGGTGAATATTTTCTGAGGAAGACTCCCCAGGCAATTGAAGCAGTATCAAAAATACACTACTGGGTCCTGATCAAACTAAAAAGCTTAAGCACAGCCAAGAACATAATAAGTATAGAAAGCAGACAGCCCTCAGAATTGGAGAAAATATTTTCAGGCTATACTTCCGACAAAGGTTTGATAACTAGAATCCACAGATAACTCAAACGTATTAGCAAGAAAAGAACAAGTGATCCCATCTCAGTGTAGGCAAAGGACTTGAAGAGAAACTTCTCTAAAGAAGACAGGTGCATGGCCTTCAGACACATGAAAAAATACTCATCATCCTTAATCATCAGAGAAATGCAAACAAAACTACTTTGAGATATCACTTAACTCCTATAAGGTTATCCCACATAAAAAAATCCAAAAACCAGAGATGTTGGCGTGGATGTGGAGAAAAGGGAACACTTCTACACTGCTGATAGGAATGCACACTAATACATTCCTTTTGGAAGGATGTTTGGAGAATACTCAGAGATCTAAAAATAGACCTGCCATTCGATCCTATAATTCCTTTATTAGAGATATACCCAGAAGACCAAAAATCACAATATAACAAAGACATCTGTACCAGAATGTTTATTTCAGCCCAATTCATAATTTCTAAGTCATGGAAGAAGCCCAAGTGCCCATCAACCCACGAATCGATTAAGAAATTGTGGTACATGTATACCATGGAATATTATGCAGCCTTAAAAAAAGATGGAGACTTTACCTCTTTCATGTTTACATAGATGGATCTAGAACATATTCTTCTTAGCAAAGTATCTCAAGAATGGAAGAAAATGTATTCAATGTACTCAGCCCTACTATGAAGCTAATTAATAGCTTTCACGTGAACGCTATAACCCAACTATGGCACAAGAATATGGGGAAAGGGCCAGTGGAGGGGAGAAGAGGGGGGCGGTTGGGGTGGAGGAAGGGTAATTGGTGGGGCCACACCTATGGTGCATCTTAGGATGGGTACAGGCAAAACTTACTAAGTGCAGAATACAAATGTCTCCATACAATAACTAAGAAAATGCCATGACGGCTATGTTAAACAGTTTGATGAGAATATTTCACATTGTATATGAAACCAGCACATTGTACCCCTTGACTGCACTAATGTACACAGGTATGATTTAATAATAATAATAATAATAATCCCAGTCCTCATTCACCAGAGAGCTCCCACCTCTGAGGTTAGGCCATATCCTGCCTGGCACAAAGGTGAACATATATTTTCTCTGCAATCCCAAGCACACACTCCTCCCCCATTGTAGTTGCCTAAAGGACTTCCTCATGCAGAGGCTGCTGTGTTTAGTGACTTCACTTAGAGGCCTGGGCTGCTGAGTTGGAGCAGAGAATTAGTGACATGGCAATTGTAACTTTGGAAGGGAAATGGTTGTACTTTCCTGGTAACTTTTCTGAATAGAAAAGACTCTTGTCCAGCCCCTTGAAGATTATCAGACAGGGATTTCTGTTTTGTGTCCACCTGGTGACCCTCTGAACTCATTTGGGTAGATCATGCTTGTGTTACCTGAACAAGTTTTCCTGGAATTCCCAGACAGAACTGTCTCCCAGGTGATCCTCTGAACATGTTTGGGTGTCTGATGCTCATGCTGCCTGATCAAGTTTGCTTAGAAATCCAAGCCAGAACTATCCTCCTGGTGACTTCCAAATTCATTTTGATGTGTGGTACCCATGCTGCCTGAGCAAGTTGACTGAAGTCTAGGCCAGTACTATCTAGCTTGTTACCCTCTGAACTAATTTGAGTGAATGGTGCTCACACTGCTATAGTGAGTTTGCCTAGAATGCCCATCCATAACTGTCCACCTGGCAACTCTCTGACATAATTTTGGTGGTCATTGCTTGCACTGCTTGAGGGAAACTGGATGCAACTCCCAACCAGAGCTGTATGCAGATTCTTGTTCTCCTTAAGCCATTGTCTGGGGCTGTAAGTTCACCACTTGTCTGTCTTTGTTTGAGCGGTGGTTGCATTGTAAGAGTGAGAGGGGGGGTTAGTGGGACAGTCTGCAGAATCCACTCCTACAGTTATCACCTGAGGGGGCAGAGCCATAGAGGTTTGTAATTTTGTCCAGCAGAGATTCCAAAAAATATGGTGACTCCTTAGGATTGAGTAGAGGGCAGACTGACATGAAAGCAGAGGCAATTTGTGCTATAGTACCAAGCCAGCACTCAGAATATCTGCTTGTAGCCCTGAAATGGACCTTTTCAGCTGGGGGTGAGAGGAAAGCCACAATCACAAGCCCCAGCTCATTGGAGAAGGGGTGGTTAGCTCCAGTTCATGAGGCCTTCAGATCCAGTCACACCTGGCCAGTATTTTTTGTTTGTTTGTTTGTTTTTACTATTTTTAGTTTATTTTTACATAAGTTGGGGTAAAGTGTATATAACATATAGTTACTGGCCAGTTTTAATTGCAAAATACAATAGTACTGTGTTTCCTAAGGATCACCAATTAGACTATCTCTTAGCAATTATTTAAGAACAACCTATCATTTCAACTAAAAAGTAAAATTAATATGCTGTTAAAATGCTGAAAATACTCATTGGGAAGAACCACCAGAAAATCACCGCAACATGAAAAATCAAAGCAGATCTCCCCCCCACCAGGGATTACAAAAGAGATACAACAGAAACACCATCCATATAGAAATTACTGAAATTTCAGAAATAAAATACAGAATATGAATGGCAAATAAGGTGATATAGATGGAGGAAAGTATTAAAATAGAAATACAAATAAATACAAATAGACAGTTCAAAAGATGTCTCAAGAAATTAATGAATTCAAAGACCAAGGATATGGACATAATTACAAAAAAAAAAGCAGTATAAAGAATTGAAAAAGGCATTTTAGAAGCTTTAAAACATAGTAGAGACCCTCAGTAATAGTTTAACAGAAAGAAAGAATCTCAGAAAAAGAAGACTTTTGAACTATCTCAAGCATCCAAAGAAACAGAAAAAAGTACAAGAATAGAATATTCCTTGAGAGAGTTGTGAGTTCATTGCAAAACATCAAATATATAAATTATAGGGATTCCTGAAAAAGAAGAGGAGGGCCCTAAAGGGATTGAAGCTCTGTTCCAAGACATTATTATGGAAAATTTCCCAAGCATTTCAAGAGACACAGAAATTCAGAGAGTAGATAGTTTTCAGAACCCCAGTGCAAATCAATACAAAGCATCTCCTAGACACACTGTAATTAACTTTGCCAATGTTAATATAAAGGAAAAAAAAAAAAAAAACTTGCACACAGCCAGGAATAAGAAAAGTCTTACCTACAAAGGAAAAATATCAGGATGACCATAGACAATTCAGACAAAAATTTTAAAGAAAGAAAATGATGATCATCAAACTTCAACCTTCTTAAACAAAACAATTTTCAGTCTAGCATCAAGTATCCAGCTAAACTGAGTTTCATTTGTGATAGGGAAATCAAATAATTTACTGACATCCATATTTAAGGAAATTTGCAATACTTAGACCATCTCTATAGGAAGTACTCAGACCCATTCTTCATAATGACAAGCAAAATGGTCTATCACCAAAGTAAAGTCACCCAGAAATTAAAAACAAAGTCTACTATCCACAATGGAGCAAGGAGTAAAAATAAACTCTGGACCTCTGAAAAACAAAATGACCAAAACTTCATCCCTACCAATTCTCTCAATTAATGTGAATTTCTTGAATTCTGATCCAGAGAGGCAAAGGCTGACTGACTGGATAAAAAAATCAGGCCAGATATATGTTGCCTCCAAGAAACACACCTAACCTCAGCTGATAAAACAAGACTCGGGGTAAAGGGACGAAAATAACAGGAAAAAAGCAGGGGTTTCAATTCTCTATGGAGATACAATTGGATCTAAACCAACAAAAACAAAGAAAGACAAGAATAGACACTAAATACTTTTGAAGGGAAGCCCACACAACATGAAAAGTTTTCGATAATTAACATTTATGGACCCTACCTTAACACTCTTTGATTTATAAAACAAACCCTAACTGATTTTAAAAATATGATATCTTCCTGTATTATAATAATTGGAGATTTTAATAATTCTCTAACTGATTTAAAAAATATGATATCTTCCTGTATTATAATAATTGGAGATTTTAATAATTCCTTGGCAGTACTGGACAGATCCTTCAAGCAGAAATAAAACAAAGATATAATAGACTTAAACATGGGCCATATTTAATAGACTTAAACATAATAGTACTTAAAATAATCAAAAAACATGAATATCTTCCTTTTTAAACATGGCCCTACAAAAAAATGGACTTCACATATACAGACCATTTTAGACTAACAAAAGTGAATATATATTCTTCTGATCGGCCCATACACCATCGTCCAAAATTGATCATATCGTAGGAAACAAGGCTAATCTCAACAAATTCAAAAAGAATATAAATTATTCCTTGTATCTTCTCAAAACATCACAAAATAAAAGTTGAACTAAACAGGAACAGAAATCATCATATGCAAATAAAGTCATGGAAAATAACCCTATGCTGAATGATACCTGAGTCAAAGATGAGATGCATCTTACAAGGGAATATGTGAATCCTAGTAAAGGTGGAATGTAAAGGTCTTAGCAAAATAACTAAGAAAATGCCACGAAAGCTATGTTAACTAGTGTGATGAAAATGTGTCAAACGGTCTTTGAACCAAGTGTATGGTGCCCCATGATCATACTAATGTACACAGCTATGATTTATTAAAAAAATAATTTAAAAAAAGAAGGAAATCTTCAGATTTTTGGAACAAAATGATGATGAAGACATAAACTATCAAAACTGGTGAGATACTGCAAAGGCAGTCCTAAGAGGTAAATTTATAACATTAGATGCCTTTGTCAGGAAAACAGAAATATAACAAGTTACCAACCTAATGAACCATATCAAGCAACTGGAAAAGGAAGAACCATCCAACCCCAAACCCAACAGAAGAAAAGAAGTATCCAAAATTAGAGTAGAAGTAAATGAATTTTTAAAACAAAAGAATCATTTGGAAAATCAGTGAAACAAAACATTTGTTCTTTGAACAGATTAACTAAATTGATAGACCCTTGACCAGACTAACCAGAAACAGAAAAGTAAGATATCTAATAACCTCAATCAGAAACAAAAAATTAAGAATAACAAAAAAAATCATATAAATGCAAAAGATTCTCAATGATTACTACAAAAAGCTCTATACCAGGGAGAAAAAATGTAGAGGAAATGGGCCAATACCTGGAAGCATGTCGCCTTCCTAAATTCAACCAGAAAATATTAGTTTTGAATAGACCTGTATCAAGCACTGAAATAGCACCAATTATACAAAATCTCCAAAAAAAAAAGAGAAGCCCTGGACCAGATGTTTTCACACCAGAATTTTAACAAACTTTCAAAGAAGAAGCAGTTCCTACATTACATAATCTATTCCAAAACATAGAGAAGAACACAACACATTCTATGAAGAAAATATCACCCCAACCCCAAATCAGGAAAGGACTCAACAAAAAAGAAAGAAAGAAAGAAAGAAAACTATAGACCAGGAGTGGTGGCCCAGGCTTATAATCCTAGCACTCTGGTAGGTCAAGGTAAGTGGATTGCCTGAGTTCAGAGATTTGAGGCCAGCCTGAGTAAGAGCGAAATCCCAATTCCAAAAAATAGCCCTGTGTTGTGGCAGGTGCCTATAGTCCTAGCTACTTGGAAGGCTGAAGCAAGACAATCAGTTGAGACCAAGAGTTTATGGTTACTGTGAATTGTGATACCATGGCATTCTACCAAGAATGACAATGCAAGACTCTGTCTCCAAATAATAAATAAATAAATAAATACGGTAGATCAATATTATCAATGAATATCAATGCAAAAATATTCAATAAAATCTTAGCTATCAGAGCCTGAGCCTCTCAGTCTAGCATGCAGAGTCCTATTTTGACCAGGTAAAGTAGAGTTTAGATTTTTTCAAATTCATTGAGGGATTTCAAGGCAAGGACCCCACATAGATATCAATTCTATATGGAAATACAAGTGCTATTTTGGCCATTAGGAACCCTCAGAAAAGAGCATTAAGTTTATTTAGGGTTCTGGGTAAGATGGCCAACTGGAACCAGCTTTTAACAGATACTCTCTTCCAGAGGGAGAGATAATGGACAAAATGAATTAGTGAAGCTGGAGGTTGAGAGATGAGCTAAGAAATAATTTTGATGAGTGCACATCACTCCTGCTGAGGCAAGCTGCAACTATAAAGAAATAAACCACAGGTATAAAACCCACCATCTAGAGGATGAGAGATTCCTTCTCCAAGAGAGTTGCTCTCTGTATATTCTCTACAAGTGAGCAGGGTTCAAGAGACCTCTTATTTTACCCCACAGAAGAGAGCTTCTAAACACCAGGAGTCCTTCTCCAGAGTAATCCTACTTGTGAGCCTACACATTCTCTTGCCTAGCATAAAATTGAACAAATATTTTCCCCACAATTCTGAACTCCCAGTCCACTCTTCCCACCTTAACCTCGTGGTCTAAAAGCCTGTCCCTGCACACCCAGAGTGTTTGGCAATGCCATGAGAGGCCTGGGCATTGCATGGGCTGCTACATAACTGCGCTGAAACAGTGACTGGAGTGGAAGATGAAGGACATGGGGAGAGAGAGTCAAGAAGGAGAGTGAGAAGCATAACATGACACTTTGCAGCAGCAGTTGGGCTCACATGCCAGATCAGATTTTGGAGAAACACTTCCCTGATTCTGTAGACCACCAGAGGGAGACTAGCCTCAATAACATGGGGGTGCCATAGGTGAAGTGTGGCTAGGGCAGAGACACAGAGTCTGTGGGAGAGAAATATGTGCCATGATGGTACCCACCTGAGGATGGAGGTGCTCATACCGTGGGACAAACTCGGGTTCCTGGTGGAACACTCCCCAGATTCTGTTGAACACCAAATGGAGTCAGGCTTCAGCTACTCAAGGTTGCCTGCTGGTAGCAGTGTGTGATGGAGGAGGAAGCACTGATTGTCCTTTGACTCTGGCATGTCCATTTCACTGGCACATTTGCTTACTGTAGGGAATCAGGACATAGCCCTCCATGGTTACCAGTGGTGGGGCATGTCTGTGGCATAAGGCAGGGAAGGAGGCACCAATCCCCCTGGACTGACTCTTTGACTGGGCAGGCCTTCCTGACACCATTCAGCACCAGAGGAAGCCACACACTAGCCTCTTAGGTTTTCAGAATAAAGCTGCCTGTAGATCCCTGCCGTCAGGTTGCTGGAGATCTTTTGAACTCTCTCAGTTGAGCAGTGATTGTTCTGCCTGAGAAAATTGGATTGGAACTCTTGACCTGGGCTGGCCACCTGGGACCATCCAAGGTTGAACTGTGTTTCTGTTATAGTGAAAGGGACTGATTCTCTTATCTTCCAATTGTTGGTGGAGGGCAGGACACGACAGTTGCTTGTATCTCTCCACAGCTGAGATATCAGCCCAAATATGTGACTCATTAAGATTTAATAAAGACTGGCTGAGGGCGGCGCCTGTGGCTCAGCGGGTAGGGCGCCGGTCCCATATGCCGGAGGTGGCGGGTTCAAACCCAGCCCCGGCCAAAAAAAAAGACTGGCTGAATATAAGATAGACCCAGCTAGCCCTATCACAATAATCAGGTCCTTAGAGTGTCTGGCTGTATGTGTGAAAGGGACCTTTGTAAAGCTGTAGGGGAAAAGGCACGATCACCAGTCCCAGCTCTTTGGTAAAGGACTGGTTAAATAAAATTTCTGGAGCTCACAATCCAATCTCACCCTACCAGTTTTACCAGCCAAACTGGATGGGGTTGGGGGGGGGAAGATAAGCGGAAGAATTCTGGCAACATGAATAATCAGAGTACATCAACTCCCCCAAGGAATGACAGAGGAGATACATCAGAAGCTGCCATTCATAAACAAATGTCTGAAATCTCAAAAATAGAATTCAGAATATAAATGGCAAATAAAATGAATAGAATGAAGGAAAAGATGGAAATAGAAATCCAAAGAGTTGAGCAAAACTTGTCTCAAGAAATCAATGAAATCAAAGACAAAATTACCAAGGATGTAAACGTAATGAGAAAAGAGATACCAGAGCTCAAAGAAATGAGAAAGTTATTTGAGAAATACAGCAGAATTCCTCAGTAATAGAGTTCAGGAAGTAGAAGAAAGGAACTCTGAAATTGAAGACAAAACTTTTGAAAGCTGCCAAAAGGCAAAGAGGCAGAGAATTGGAGAGCAAGAACTGAGATCATTCCCTGAGAGTGTTGTGGGACCACTCCAAAAGATCAAACATTAGTCTTATAGAAATTCCTGAAGGAGAAGAGGATGGTCCTAAAGGCACAGATGCTCCACTCCAATATGGAGGAGAATTTCCAAAACATTGCCAGAGATACAAAGTAGGTAGTGGACAGTTTCAGAACTCTAACAGACTCAATCCAAATAAAGCATCTCCTAGGCACATTGTAATTAACTTTGTCAAAATTAATACGAAGGAGAAAATTCTGCAAACATCCAGACATATGAAAAGTATTACCTATAAGGAGAGGAATATTAGAATGACTGCAGATTTTTCAGCTGAAACCTTCCAAACTAGAAAAGTATGATCATCAACATTCAATCTCCTAAAACAAAACTACTTGCTGTTCAATGTATTTATTCTTGTATATCAAATCAGTACACTGAAACCCATAAATGTAATGTGTACACAGTTATGATTTAATAAAATAAATAATTTTTTTAAAAGCTAGTTTCAATCCAGGTCCTCTATCCAGCTAAACAGAGTATCATTTCCCATGGAAAAATTAAATACTTTACTGAATTACACATGTTGAAGAAATATGGCATAAGTAAACTAGCTTTCCAGGATGCTCTCAGACTCATCCACCATAAGTCATTTATCAGCACAATGGTTTATCACCAAAGTAAACTCACACAGAACCTAACTTACACAATGATGAAAAGATTAAAAACATCTACAGGACATTTGAAAAACATCACATCCAAAACACTACCATGCTTCTGAATTCTCTCAATTAATATGAATGGCTTAAATTGTCCTCTAAAGAGACACAGGTTGGCTGACGGATACAAAAACTCAGACGATAAGTATGATCCCACCATTTACTCTCCCTCTATTATGGTGCATATTGCAAGGATACATGTCTGATCTATTAAATATAGAGTATAAATGTCTTAACACAATAATTAAGTAAATGAGGGTGAGGGATATATTAAGTTCGATGTAAGCATTCCAAATTGTATATGAAATCATCACATTATACCCCATAAATGCATTAATGTATACATGAAAAAAAAAACCCTCAGGCCAAACTCTGTTGTATACAAGTCTCATCTTACCTTACAGTTGGCATCCTCAAACTTTTTAAATAGGGGGCCAAGTCACTGTCCCTCAGACCATTGAAGGGCCAGACTATAGTTTAAAAAAAACAAAACTATAAACAAATTCCTATGCACACTGCACATATCTTATTTTGAAGTAAAAAAAAAAAAAAAGGGAACACATACAATCACACTGCCTCATGTGGCCCACGGGCTGCAGTTTGAGGACTCCTGCCTTAGAATATAAAAAAAGACTGAGGGTGAAAGGATGGACATCTATAATACAGGCAAATGGAAATAAGTACAAAGCAGGGGTTACAATTTTATTTGCAGATACAGTTTTAAAACAAAAATGCTAAAGAAAGATAAGGATGGACACTTTGTATTTGGCAAATGAAACACTCAACATGAAGAGATTTTGATAATTAATATTTTGCACTCTACCAGAATGCTCTTCAATTTAAAATGCAACCCCTAACAGATCTGAACAATTTGATATCTTCCTGCACTACAATAGTTGGAGATTTTAACACCCCATTGTCATATTTGGATAGGTCTTCCAAGAAGAAACTAAATAAATAAATAATAAACTTAAACATGATGCCAAAACAAATGAACTTAACAGATATCTACAGAAATTTCATCCTAGTAAAACTGAACACACATTCTTTTCATCAGCTCACAGATGATCCTCAAAAATTGATCACATCTTAGGATACAAGACTAACCTTAGTAAATTTAAAAGAATAGAAAATTTTCCTTTTCTCTTCTCAGACCATCACAGAATAAAAATGGAACTTGGCCGGGTGTGGTGGCTCACGCCTGTAATCCCAGCACTCTGGGAGGCTGAGGTGGGTGAATTGCATGAGCTCACGGGTTTGAGACCAGCCTGAGCAAGAGTGAGACCCCATCTCTACTAAAAATAGAGAAACTGAGGCAAGAGGGTCACTTGAGCCCATGAGTTAGAAGTTGTTGTGAACTATGACACCATGGCACTCTACCTAAGGTGACAGCTTGAGATTCCATCTCAAAAAAAAAGTAGAACTCACCAGCAACAGGCATCTTCAAACACGAATAAAATCAAGGAAACTAAATAACCTTATACTGAATGATAGCTGCTGAATCAAAGAAGAGATTAAGAAGGAAATAAGCACATTTTGGGGAAAAGTGATAATGAAAATACAAATTATCAAAACCTGTGGTACATGGCAAAGGCATTCCTAAGAGAGAAATTTATAGCATTGGAAGCCTTCATCAAGAAAACAGGAAGAGAGGAAATCAACAAATTAATGGGTCACCTCAAGCAACTGGGAAAGGAAGAACATTCCAACCTCAAACCCAGAAAAAGAAAAGAAATAGCCAAAATTAGGGCAGAATTAAATGAAATTGAAAAGGAAAGAATCATTTAGAAGATCAAAAAAAAACAGAAAGTTGATTTTTTGAAAAGATTAACAAAACTGATAAAACTTTGGCTAACCTAATCAGAAACAGAAAGATAAAATCTCTAATATTGCCAATCAGAAACGATAAAGGGAAAATAACGACATGTCAGAAATTTAAGAACTCCTCAATGATTACTACAAAAAAAAAAAAAAAAAACCTCTATTCTCAGAAATACGAAAATCTGGTGGAAATGGAAGCACATCACCTTCCTAGACTTAACCAGATAGAATTAGAAATTTGGAATAGAACTATATCAAGCACCAAAATAGCATCAACTATAAAAAATCTCCCAAAAAAGAAAAGTGCAGGACTAGGTAGATTTACATCAGAATTCTACCAAACTTTTAAAGAGGAACTATACTTCCAAAACAGAAAAAGAAGAAATCCTCCTCAACACATTCCATGAAGCAAATATTACCCTGATCCCCAAACCAGGAAAGGACCCAATAAAGAAATAAAATTTTAGGCCAGTGGTTCCCAACATTCCTAATGCTGCAACCCTTTAATACAGTTCCTCATGTTGTGGTGACCCCAACTATAAAATTATTTTCATTGCTACTTCATAACTGTAATTTTGCTACTGTTATGAAAGGTAATGTAAATATCTGACATGCAGATGTATTTAGATGACCACTGTGAAAGGGTCATTCAACCCCCAAAGGGGTTGCAAGCCACAGGTTGAGAACCACTGTTATAGACCAATATGGTTAATGAATATCGATGAAAAAATATTCAATAAGATCACCCTAGCAAACAGAATTCACTAACACTTCAAAAAAATTATACACCATTATCAAGTTGGTTTTATCCCAGGGTTACAAGGTTGGTTCAACACATGGAAATCTATAAATATACTATGCCACATAAATAAATTAAAAATCAAAGAGTTTATGATTCTATCAATTGATTATCCTATTGATAATTATCAAAATCCTTCTGATAATATCCAGTATCCTTTCATAATCAGAACACTTAAGAAAATAGGCTTAGATGGGTCATTTCTTAAACCGATAGAGGTCATCTACAGTAAACCCACAGTCAATATCATATTGAATGGAGTAAAATTGAAAACATTTCCACTCAGATCTAGAAATCTACAAACATGTCTATTGTCTCCACTGCTATTCAACATACTAATGGAAGTCTTAGCCATCATAATCAGGCAAGAGAAGGTGATCAATTGTATTCATATGGGGTTAGAGGAGATCAAATTCTCACTCTTCATGGATGGTATGATCTTTTACCTGGAAAACACCAGGGACTCAACTACAAAACTCTTAGAAGTAATCAAGGAATACAGCAGTGTCTCAGGATACAAAATCAATACTTACAAATCAGTAGGGTTTTTTGGTTTTTGTTTTATATTTTTTGAGACAGAACCTAAAGCTATTGCCCTGGGTGGAGTGCCATGGAGTCACAGCTCACAGCAACCTCCCACTCCTGGGCTTAAGTGATTCTCTTGCCTCAGCCTCCTGAGTAGCTGGGACTACAGGCATCCACCTCAATGCCTGGCTATTTTTTGGTTATAGTTGTCATTGTTTAGCAGGCCCAGCCCAGATTCAAACCCACAAGCTGAGGTGTATGTGTCTGGCACCTTAGCCGCTTGAGCTATAGGCCCCAAGCCACAAATCAGAAGCTTTTATATATACCAACAATAATCAAGCTGACAAAACATTCAAGGACTCTATTCCTTTTACAGTAGTGCCAAAGAAGATGAAATATCTAATAATTTACCTAAAAAGGGATGTGAAAGATCTCTATAAATAGAATTATGAAAGTGTGAGAAACATATACCTGAAGATGTTAACAAATGGAAAAACACACCAAGCTTGTGGATGGGAAGAAACATTGTGAAAATGTCCATACTACCCAAAGAAATCTAGAGATTTAATTCAATCCCTATTAAAGTACCATTGTCACACTTTAAAGAGCTTGAAAAAAAATAGTACTTCATTTTATATGGAATCAGAAAAAAAACTAAAATATTCAATACATTACTCAGAAACAAACTCAAATCAGGAAGAATCACACTACCAGACTTCAGGCTATACTATGAATCTATAGTGATCAAAAGATCATGGTACTGGTGCAAAAATAGAGAGGTAGATACATGGAACAGAATAGAGAACGAAGAGATGAAACCAGCCACTTATCATCATTTGAACTTTGATAATCTTATCAAAAACATTCACTGGGGGAAAGATGCCCTAATTTAAAAATGGCACTGGGTCTATTGGCGGGTGACCTGTAGAAGACTGAAACTGGACCCACATCTTTCATCATTAGCAAAAATTGATTCTCACTGGATAAAAGATTTAAACTTAAGACATAAAACTATAAAAACATTAGAAGAGAGTGCAGGGAAAACACTTGAAGAAATAAACCCGGGAGAAAATTTTATGAGGAGGAGACCCCTAGTAATTGAAGCAACACCAAAAATATATAAAAATATATTACTGGTATCTGATCAAACTAAAAAGCTTCTGCACTGCAAAGAGCACAGTGAGTAAACAAGCAGACAGCATTCAGAATGGGAGAAAATATTTGCAAGTTATGTTTTCACCAAAGATCTAATAACTACAATCCACAGAAAACTTAAACTAATAAATAAGAAAATAGCACGTAAATTAATTTTTAAAAACCAACTTTTCCTTATCCCTCAACAAGCATATTTTTTCAGTTAGCCTTCATTATTAGGTTGGAGGGTTTTTTTTAAGTGATGGGGTCTTTTTCTGTCTCCTAGGCTGCCATTCATTGAGATAAACATAACTCACTGCATCCTCAAAGAGCTGGTCTCAATCCTCCCCCAGCCTCTGTACTAACTGAGAATATGGGCTCCTACCAGCATGCTCTTCTAATTAAAAAGTAATAATAATAAGAGACAGAATCTCACTATAGTAATGAGGTTTTGGTGATTGGTTTTCTAGAGAAGTTAGAAGTTCTGGAGAAGAAGGAGATAAAATAAGTTTGGAGAAAATCCTCTATTAAGGCCAAGGTCTGTTTCCTAACTCTACCTTCAAGCAATATATCCTTATTCTGAAGTTCATTTTAGCAAATGAAAGAGAAGTAAATGAGTCTTTCAAAAGATATTGTTGGTTTCTGTTTTCAGGTAGTTTACCTCTTGTAGAGAAAGATATTTTACCTTTTTTTTTTTTTTTTTAAAGCAATGATATGGTTTTATAAATGTCCTTGTAGTATAAGAGAAAAAAACATTACAAAACAGGACATATGGTAAAATTTCACTTTTGCTAAATCATGTTCGTATCCTTAAAAGTCTATAAGGATATTTAAAATGTTAACAGTAGTTATCACTGGGGGAGTGGAATGTTAGATATTTTTTTTTTTTTATTGTTGGGGATTCATTGAGGGTACAGTAAGCCAGGTTACACTGATTGCAATTGTTAGGTAAAGTCCCTCTTGCAATCATGTCTTGCCCCCATAAAGTGTGACACACACCAAGGCCCCACCCCCCTTCCTCCATCCCTCTTTCTGCTTTTCCTCCCCCCCCATAACCTTAATTGTCATTAACTGTCCTCATATCAAAATTGAGTACATAGGATTCATGCTTCTCCATTCTTGTGATGCTTTACTAAGAATAATGTCTTTCACTTACATCCAGGTTAATATGAAGGATGTAAAGTCTCCATTTTTTTAATGGCTGAATAGTATTCCATGGTATACATATACTACAGCTTGTTAATCCATTCCTGTGTTGGTGGGCATTTCGGCTGTTTCCACATTTTGGCGATTGTAATTGAGCTGCAATAAACAGTCTAGTACAAGTGTCCTTATGATAAAAGGATTTTTTTCCTTCTGGGTAGATGCCCAGTAATGGGATTGCAGGATCAAATGGGAGATCTAGCTTGAGTGCTTTGAGGTTTCTCCATACTTCCTTCCAGAAAGGTTGTACTAGTTTGCAGTCCCACCAGCAGTGTAAAAGTGTTCCCTTCTCTCCACATCCACGCCAGCATCTGCAGTTTTGAGATTTTGTGATGTGGGCCATTCTCACTGGGGTTAGATGATATCTCAGGGTTGTTTTGATTTGCATTTCTCTAATATATAGAGATGATGAACATTTTTTCATGTGTTTGTTAGCCATTCGTCTGTCATTTTTAGAGAAGGTTCTATTCATGTCTCTTTGCCCATTGATATATGGGATTGTTGGCTTTTTTTAATGTGGGTTATGCTGTGTGGCTGGGGCTGGGTTCAATACCACCACCCTTGGTATATGGGGTCAGCACCCTACTCACTTAGCCACAGCCACTACCTGATATTTTATCTCTTAAAAGCATAATATGTAGTGTGAGCAATCTGATTTTGACCCTTAGCAAATCAGCAGGTCTTTGAATTTAAGTTTCCTGTCTGCAAACTGGAAACAGTATCTACATTAGGATTGCCATGAGAAACACACAGAATAATGTTTCTTGGATACTCAGTACAGGCTTGGATGGGTTTCCTGGGTGTTAACCTTTATGGTTTTTGATGTAAATTTTATAGCAAAGCTTCCTAACTGCTTGTTTTTATAATTATATTTTATGATGGTGGAATGTTACAGCCAATAACATAAAGAATGAATTCAGTATTGTCTTCTTAGATGCCATAGTTTCACCTACAGATTTCCTGTTGATTCTAAGTACAAGGAAAATTCCTAGGAAAAATTTGTTTTATTTTTAACTTTTTATTTGAGTATAACATACATACAAAATAGTACAGAAAGTCTAGCAACTCTTTGAATTTTTGCACAGTGAAATCACTTACCTACACCGTGAAATAAAGATGACAACACCCAAAAAGTTTCTAGAAGCCCTGGCCAATAATGATTCCTCAAAGCTAATAGCATGGTTAGCTTTATTGAGATCTAAGCCTCATGATACACAGTATTTATTCTTTTGTGTCTGGCATCTTTTATCTTGTTATTTGTGAAATTCATACAGCTGCTAAACAGTATACATGATTTATATTTCTTATGATGCTTTCTAACTTACCCCCATAGGGTGCACACAGTGGCTTATTCTGGTAATACAACCACATTGGGAGAGTAAGGCTGGAATGTCACTTGAGTACAGGAATTCAAGACCAGCCTGAGCAAAAAAAAAAAATATCCAGATCTTGGGAAACTTGTCTATTGTTCTAGCTACTGAGGAGGCTGAGGTAGGAGGATCCTTTAAACCTGGGAATGCAAGAGTGCATCAGCTGTGATTGGGCCTTTGTACCCAAGCCAGGACAACAGAATAAGACTCTGTCTCACACAAAACAAAACAAAAACATTATTGTATCTTATCTAAATGATAGTATATCAATTATACCTCAATAAAGCTGTTAGAACAAAAAAATATATATCTTAGTTGAGATTTGAAAGATGGCAAAGATTTCACTGGATTCAGGGAGTAGTTTGGGTAAAAGAAACAGACTGTCTAAAGATTTGATGTGAGTGAAACTATGGGAAACTGGAAGTATACATTTATCCTCCCTATTTAGTTCAACTGTTTCCATTATTATGACCATACAGATTGTTTCTGGTTATTTCAACTGTAATGAATATTGATGAAACCCGTGTACCTGTATATGTATACTCTTACCTACTGTAGCCTTTATTTCAGTAGTCTCCTCTTCCCAATTTGAAGGAAATGTGGTGATGGGACTGTACCAGCAGATCCACAGAGGTGATGCTTCCAGAGGCTGTGGGAGTCTTACCTCCACCCAGTGTATTCAAAAGACAGTGTAGTAGTAAAAGGAAATCATTTACAAATTTTCATATGTAACATCTGCCCTGGTGGATTTTAGATTTGCTTAGAGCCTGTTGTTTTGCCTGTGTCTCTCTTTGGGAATGGGAAAGTGTACCTTATCCCAGCACTGTATGTTGGAAATAGGTAATTTGTTTTGATTTCAAAGGCTAACACATGAGGTTTTGGACTTCATTACTTTGAAGTTGCTGGTGGAATGAGTTAAGACATTGGGCACATGGGGATGGAATTATAGAGGTGCTTTAATGGGGATTGCATTAAATCTGTAGATTGCTTTAGGTAATATAGACATTTTAACAATGTTGATTCTTCCCAGCCAATAATGGGGATGGAATGAATGTATCTGTATGTGACAGAGAATTGGTTGAACATTTGTCTCCTCCAAAACTCATGGTGAAATTTTGTCCCATGGAAGAGATATGAGGCCTTTAAGAGATGAATGGATCTTGAGAGCTTTTTTGGAGGTTCTAGCAGGGGAGCGCAGCTACTCGTATACCCTTGACCGAAGAACAGTCCTCCTCTATCGGAGAAGGTTGTCCTTAGGGCATGATCCAGTCATATACATTAATCATGTCCTAATTATCTTATCTTGGATTAACCCATTCATAGATTGATAAATTAATAGGTCTATATATTAATGGGACATCATGGACAGGGTACTGGTGGCTTTATAAAAGAAAAACAGAATTGGGCTAGCATGCTAGAATGTTCAGGCCCATCACCACATGATATCCTCTGTTTCTTCAGGACTCTTCAGAGAGTCCTCACCAGCAAGAGTGTCTCATGAAATGTGGCTCCTCAGCCTTAGACTTCTCAGCCTCCAAAACATTCAGAAATAATTTCCCTTTCCTTCATTTACCCAGTTTCGTGTATTCTGGTATGACCACCAAAAACAAAGAAAGCATTTCTTTAGTATCACCATGTCCTGTGAATATGGTCAAAGGAGAATTACAACCACCAGTCCAGGTGAGAATATAAATGGTCTAGTTCCTTCAGGAATGCAGGTTTCAATTACCTTGCCAGATAAAGAACCAGAACCAGCTCTACCTTGCTAGAGACCAAAGTTTATACAGAATAGGTCATAGAGAGATACCAGCTACAACCTGTGACTAGTTGCAAAATCCAAGGCTGTAATTGTCTTCAGTATTTCCTCCTTATTTTGTTAAGAATGTGTGTGTATGTGTGTGTGTGTGTGTGTGTGTGTGTGTGTGTGTGAATTTCATAATATTTTGCTCCGTTCATATATTACTCTGGTCAATTCTACTTTCAGGTACTTGGAAAATGGGATAGGCTTTTGTCTTCTTTGATGAAGGTATAAAATACAAAATAAACTCATAATTTATAATTAAATAGTTAGAGTATATTTGCACCTACAGTGCAAAAGTCCAGGAAAGCTAAGTTAATAGCATTTCCTGATCTCAAATATATGAGCCATGTCTTCCATGTCTTTATTTTAAAGACAGTTTACCTAGCACTCTGGGAGGCAGAGGTGGGTGGATTGCCCAACCAATGGTGAGACTCCATCGCTAAAAATAGCTAGGCATTGTTGGGGGTGTGGTCCCAGATACTTGGGAGGCTAAGGTAAGGGCATCACTGGGGCCAAGAGTTTGAGTTTGCTGTGAGCTGTGACATTATGGCACTCTACCAAGGGTGACAAAGTGAGACTCTGTCACCAAAAAAAGGTCAGTTTAGCTATATAGAAAGTTGGAAAGATATTATTCAGGTATAGATTTTCACATGCCCTACCCCTTCCTGTGATGTTAAAATCTGACATAATGATAGTCTATTTACAAAGGCTCAGAAAATCGTCACAGAGATATGAAAATCCCAACCTCAATTCAGGCTTTCTCTTAGTGACATTAGCAAGCAGCCCCAAAATATGAATGCACTTTGACTCAGGTGGCACAGAGAGAGGAAATCAAGCAGAAGCAGCAGCAGCAGCAGCAGCAGCAGCAGCAGCAGCAAAAGTCTGCAGTAAAAGAGGAAGTCAGGCAGCAGTGGAAATGTAACAGAAAAGTTTATTTTTTTTTAAGGAAATATAACATATTTAAGTTTGTAAGAAGATACAACACACCTCATAGGAAAGAGGAAGGACCCCTTAAAAACTTTCCCTTGTATTTATTCTCCACTTCCTTGCTTTGATCCTCCTACTTCTAATGTTTATACATTTTTAACTCATGTTTATAAAGTTTATGCAAGCCCATATACCACAGCTTGTTAATCCATTCCTGGCTTGATGGGCATTTAGACTGTTTCCACATTTTGGCGATTGTAAATTGAACTGTAATAAACATTCTAGTTCAAGTGTCCTTAGGGTAAAAGGGTTTTTTTCCTTCTTGGTAGATTCCCAGTAATGGGATGCAGGATCAAATGCAAGGTCTAGTTCGAGTTCTTTAAGGATTCTCTATACTTCCTTTGAAAATAATTGTATTAATTTGCAGTCTCACCAGCAGTGTAAAAGTGTTCCCTTCTTTCCACATACATGCCAGCATCTACAGTTTTGAGATTTTGTGATGTAGGCCATTCTCATTGGGGTTAGATGATATCTCAGGGTGGTATTGATTTTCATTTCTCTAATAATTATGGACAATGAGCATTTTTTCATATGTTTATTGGCCATACATCTATCTTCTTTAAAGAAGGTTCTATTCATCTCCCTTGCCCAGTGATACAAGGCATTGTTGGCTTTTTTTCATGTTGATTAATTTGCATTCTCTGTAGATCCTAGTTATCAAGCTTTTATCGGATTAAAAATATGCAAATATCCTTTCCCATTGTGTAAGTTATCTATTTGCTTTGGTTCTTGTCTCCTTAGATGTACAGAAGCTTTTCAGTTTAATTAAGTCACATTTGTTTCTTTTTTGTTGTTGTTGCAATTGTCACAGACATCTTCTTCATAAAGTCTATCCCCAGGTCGATATAAAGCAGGTGTATTTACCATGCTTTGAGGATTTTTATCATTTCATGCCTTTAATTTAGGTCTTTTATCCATCTTGAATCAATTTTTGTGAGTGGAGAAAGGTGTGGGTCCATTCTCAGTCTTTTACCTGTGAATATCCAGTTCTCCCAGCACCATTTATTGAATAGGGATTCTTTACCCCAGTGGAAGTTTTTGTTTTGTTTATTGAAGATTAGGTGGCTGTAAGAGGTTAGTTTCATCTCATGGTTTTCTATTCAGTCCCAGGGGTCTTATGTTTCTATTTTTGTGCCAATACCATGCTGTTTTGATCTCTGTGGTCCTGTAGGACAGCCTAAAGTCTGGTAGGCTGATGCCCATGGCTTGGTGTTTATTAATAAGAACTGTCTTGGCTAGACAGGGTTTTTTCTGCTTCCATACAAAATGAAGAATTGTTTTTTCCATGTCTTCAAAATATGATGTTGGATTGGAATTTTAATAGGGATGGTATTGAATCTAGATTGCTTTGGAAAGTATATGCATTTTAACAATGTTGATTCTTCCCAGTCATGAGCATGGTATGTTCTTCCATTTAGTAATATCTTTGGCTATTTGTTTTCACAGGGTTTCATAATTTTCTTTATAGAGGTCTTTCACCTCTTTTGTTAGTACATTCCTAAGTATCTCATTTTCTTTGAAGCTACTGTGAAGGGGATTGTGCCCTTAATTAGCTTTTGCTTTTGTCTGTTATTGGTGTATACAAAGGCTACTGATTTTTGGACATTGATTTTATATGCTGAGACATTCCTGTATTTTTTCATCACTTCCGGGAGTCTAGTGGTTGAGACTTTGGGGTTCTCTAAGTATAAGATCATATTGTCAGCAAAGAGGGAGAGTTTGACCTCCTATGCTTCCATTTGAATGCCCTTTATTTCCTTCTATTGCCTGATTGTATTGGCTAGCACTTCTAGCACTATATTGAATAGTAGTGGCAATAGAGGCCAATCAATTTTTGGTTCCATTTCTAAATGGAAAAAAATTTGGTTTTACTTCATTCAGTAAAATATTAGCTGTGGATTTCTCATAGATGGCTTTGATCAATTTAAGAAATATGCCACCTATGCCTATATTCTTCAATGTTCTAATTAGAAAAGGATGCTGGATTTTATCAAATGCTTTTTCTGCATCTATTGAAAGGATCATATGGTCTTTGTTTTTGCTTCTGTTCATATGGTGAATTGCATTTATGGACTTGAGTATGTTAAACCAGCCTTGCATCCCTAGGAATGCAACCTACTTGATCATGATGTATGACTTTTTTGATGAGAAGCTATAGTCTATTGGCTAGGTTTTTTTTTTATTATTATTAAATCATAGCTGTGTACATTGGTATGATCATGGGGCACCATACACTTGGTTCATAGACCATTTGACACATTGTCATCACACTAGTTAACATAGCTTTCATGGCATTTTCTTAGTTATTTTGGCTAGGGTTTTGTTGAGAATTCTTGCATCCATATTTAGTTTTTCCATTTTATTAGAGATGAGATCTCACTTTTTCTCAGGTTGGTCTCAAAGTTAAGAGCTCAAGCAATCCACCTGCTCAACCTCCCAAAGTGCTAGGATTACAGTCATGAGCCACCACATCCAGCAGGAATTCAGATATTCATAAAGGCCAAGGCTGAGTCTTACCTAATCTTAGCTGGGAAAGTAGCCATTTCTAAACTTGTGTTGTTGTTGTTGTGAGTCTATTAATGCTTGGGTTGAGATGACTTTGGGCACATTTTTCAAATGTTTAAAAAAATAATAGGGGTTGATTGCATGAAGATGGCGGCCAAGTAACAGCTTCCTTGCAACTGGGCACGATGAGTCTGGGAAGACAAGACTTCAGGCATCTCTGGCTGGTGGCATCTGCCTATAATCATCCCTTTGAGGACACAGGGAGTCAGTGAGAGACTTCTTGACCCAGAGAGGAGGACAAAATCAGTGGAAAACAGGCAAGTGGTTGCAGGTGTTCATTCGGTCTAATCCCGCCATAAGACTGTAAGCTGGAAAGACCTTATCTGTAAGCTGTTTTGGTGTTTTTGGACTTGATATTCAGTTAAACTGCCTTGGGAGAGCTTGGGCAGGAGTGTGGAGAACTTTGGGCATTGTCTGGGGCCCCAAACTGAGCCACTGAGCCAGGCGAAGGTAATAGTGTTCAACTATGGGCCCACAGAGACATTGTGAGAGAACTTCCCTGGCAAGCTCCGACCTCAGGGTCACAGAGCAAGGAACAGGCAAGAGCTAGTAATCTAGTGACTGAGCAGCCTAAAGGCAGGGACTGAGCCGCCTTACAGCCTTAACCCTCAGGGGCAGAGTGAGACCGGATTTGGCACACTGGGTAAGTGGATAGAAACTTCAGCAGTGATGACAAGTGCTTTCCTAGGAAAGTTTCAGCTTAGCCAAGTTTAGAAGTTTAAAGTGTCTTTAAAATTTAAGAGGGCTGAAGAGAGATTTAGGGTCTCCACCCTAAATCTGGGGTTTGAGAAATCTGCAGAGGTCACCAGTTATATCAGCATTGTGATTAACTTCTCATACCCCAGAAGATTACCTGTTGTCCAGACAATATTCAACAAGATATATATACTGCTTTGTTTTTGTTTTTGTTGTTGTTTAATTTCAACCTTTTCCCTATAGATTTTTCTTGCCTTTTTTCTTTCTTTTATTTTTCTATTTTTCTAGTTTAAATACAATTTCCTATTGTTGCCTTTCTCAATAATTAGAACTTCATTTTTGCTAGTGTTACTACCCCTATTATTTGGTTTTCCCCCCAATTTTATTCCAAAAAGTTTTCTGTTTGCTTGTTTTGATTTGATGTATAGCATGTTTGTCTTTCCTCTCTATTTGGTGGAGGTTGGGTACTGTGTCAAATCAGGCTAGCAAACAGCTGATAACCTCAAGGGAACTACCCAACCTGGCACCCTAGAGGTTGGGGGATTTTTAAGGTTGAGTCAAAGTATCCTATTGTATACCTATATTGCTCTGACTCTCTCTTTCTGTGCCTCTCTTCTTTTTGTAAATATTCCCTTTTACCCACCTCCTCTCCTTTATATTTTTTCTATTGTTTCTTTCTTTCTTTCTTTTTTTCTTTATTTTATCCCTTCTTGCTCTTCAACCTTCTCATCATTCTGGTCCTATACCAAAAGGACTCATCGAAACCCTAGTGCACAGACATGGCAACTTATAGAGCAAGATGAAGTGAAAGGAAAATTAGGGCAAGGAAACAGATAAAAGAAATCACTCATGAGGAAGAATCAGCAGAAAACTCCTGGCAACATGAAGATCCAGTCCAGAGCAACCCCTCTAAAGGACCATTAGGTAGTTACTGCAGATGATTCCACCTATAAAGAAATGTTAGAAATGACAGAAAGGGAATTTAGAATACAGATAATGAAAACAATGAAGGAAATGATGGAAACAATAAAGGAAACTGCTGATGAAGTGGAAAATAACCAAAAGAAAATCCAAAAACAGAATCAAATAAGAGATGAACGGATATGAATAATATAGAAAGGATATAGCAGACCTGAAGGAACTGAAGCAGTCAATTAGGGAACTTAAAGATGCGATAGAAAGTATCAGCAACAGGTTAGACCATGCAGAAGAAAGAATTTCGGAGGTAGATAACAAAGTTCTTGAGATAACTCAGATAGTTAAAGAGGCAGAAAAGAAGAGAGAGAAAGCAGAACATTCACTGACAGAATTATGGGAATTTATGAAGCATTCCAACATATGAGTTATAGGAATCCCAGAAGGGGATGAATCCCATGTACTCAATTTTGATATGAGGACAATTAATGGCAATTAAGGTCATGGTGGGGGTGGTGGAAGGGGAGAGCAGAGAAAGAAAGAAGGAGGGAGGGTGGGGAAAGGAAGAGCAGAGAGAAGGAAGGAGGGAGGGGGTGGGGCCTTGGTGTGTGCCACACATTTTGAGGGCAAGACACGATTGCAAGAGGGAATTTACCTAACAAATGCAATCAGTGTAATCTGGTTTATTGTACCCTCAATGAATCCCCAACAATAAAAAAAGAAGTTCCTGTTTACAATAAAATGGTAATAATAATAATAGAAATATGTTACTAATTCTTCCTCTTAGACGATAAACATAGCAGAGAATGAGAGATCACTGCCCAATATATTCTATGAGGCCAGAACTAGAAAAAGACAATTCAAGAAAAAATATAGCTCAATATGTTTCATGGAACCAAGGCAAGAATCCTCAAGAAAATAATATTAAAATAAATCAACAACATAAGACAGGATCTGGTATGGTAAAACATATAAAAACAATTAGCGTAATATGCTATGTTAAGAGAATAAAGAATGAAATCCTCATGATCAACTCTATTAATGCAGAATAAATGTATAGCAAATATAAAATCCACTCATGGTAAAAAAATAAAAAGAAACACTTAAGAAGTTATGCTTGGAAGAAAAGTTTCTTCACTTAAAAATATCATTCATTAAAAACTCATGCAACAACACATGGTATCAAAATATTCTTAGTAATTTCCCCATATTTAGGAAGAACATGGAGTCTATTCTCTTCTTTTAAAATTATATTAGATAACATAGTTGATGAAAGTAGTCTAGAAAAATAAATAGAAGATCAATTCCAGATTGAAAATAAGTCCCATAATATCTATTGCAAGTGACATATCTGTTATAGAGAAAATCCAAAGAAGTCAATATACAATATACAAATACAATTATAATTTAAAAAATCAGTAAGTTTAAAGTATACAAGGTCAATAGAAGTTGTATTCCTTATTATTCAGTCTTAAAGAAAGATGGAGACTTTACCTCTTGCATATTTACATGGATAGATCTGGAACATATTCTTCTTAGCAAAGTATCTCAAGAACGGAAGAAAAAGTATCCAATGTACTCAGCCCTACTATATAACCAATTTATAGCTTTCTTATGATATCTATAACCCAATTAAGGCCAAGAGGAAGGAGAAAGAAGAGAGTGATGGGAGGGGAGGGGGAAGAATGGGTAAAGTGAGGGTAATTGGTGGAACCACACCTACAGTGCATCTTACAAGGGTACATGTGAAATTTACTAGGTATAGAATACAAATGTCTAAACACAATAACTAAAAAAATGCCATGTTAACTAATTTGATGAAAATATTTCAAATTGTATATAAAACCAGCACAATGTCCTAATAATTACATTAATGTACACAGTTATGAAAAAATAAATTAATTTATATAAAAGAAGTTGCATTAATTTAATAGTTGAAAAAAAGAAGTTGTACTCGTAAATGATAGCAATGAAATAAAATTCAAATAATCTATGAAATATAGAATGAAAATTATATATATTTGAGATATACTTAACATAAAGTAACTAATGATATACTAGATAAATGGGAAATAGTAGATGTTTATTATTCAGAAGGCTTAATATTGTTAAGACGCTAATGTTTTCCAAAGCTGTCTACAGAGTAAAAGAATCTCTATGTAAATTCTAGCTTATATTTTTTCATTTTTTAATTAATTCACAACTGTGTACAATTAGGGGGTACAATGTGCTGAATTGATATAAACTGGGAATGCTTAAATCAAACTGATCAACATAGCCATCGTCTCATTTACTTATTTGTTGTGGTAAGACATTTTACTGTACTCTTCATAGTTTTGAAATGTACCATTGAATTGTGCACAATTGGTGAGGTCCCAACAAATACCCTCCCTCTACCCTCCCTTTCCCTCTCCATCTACTTCCCTCCTTTCTGGACTATAGTTATGTTTTATCATTCATATGAATATGTAGATGATGATATATTGGTTTCATATTGGTATTGAATACATTAGATACTTTTTTCCCATTCTTGATATACTTTACTAAAAAGAATGTTTCAGTTTCATCAATGTAAACATAAAAGTTGTAAAGTCTGGGGGGTGGCGGAACATGATGACGGACAGGAGGTAGGTGTAGCCCTCTCACCAGGTGAGAGGAAAGGCGGTCTGGACCTTCCTTGTGTCTGGATTATTGGAGTGGACAGACAGCTGGAGATGCCCAGAGAACTGGCGGATTGCTATATATGAGGGGTAATTTAAAATCACAGACTCTGTTGTAGAGATTCTTCCCTACTCGGCCGTGCCAGCCAGCAGGCCCCTCCCCTATGGAGGTCAGCAGCTTGTAAATGCTGACAAAACCCAATTGACAAATAATTATTACTGAACTGAGGGAGGCATCTGAAAGGAGAGCCACTCAGAACCACAGGGAGCTGGGCAAACTGTTGGACAATTGAAGGGAAGGGATCCTGCCTGGGAAACAGACGTTTTGAACTACCCAATAGGGCGGGCACATTTCCCCCAGGCATTGGAGGAGGCTGGCGGTTTAGGCTGTGTGGTGAACTGGCGGGCGCCAATCCAAAAGAGAAACTCTCAACCATAAAACCCAGAATAAGTCCCCCAAACACTCCAAACACAGGACCCGCCTTGAAGCCACGGACCTGGATTTGGCTGCTAAAGCTGGAAGCTACTGAAGCTGCGGACCCGGCTTTAGCTGCTGAGGCAGCAAACTTGGCTTCAGCCCCTGGAGCCAGCTACAACAGATAAAACTGCAAGCCCGCCAACAACCATGTGAACTCAGCACCACTCCCCCTACAGCCGATTGCAGTCACCAGCACCACTCCCCCTACAGCCGATTGCAGTCACCAATTGCAGGAGAACCTGGGAACAGAGTGGAAAGACTTGAGAAGCATGGACACCTGCACTGAGTGGGAAGTTCAGTCAAAAGTGCTGTCTGGAAAAGAACAGCTGAGGTTATACAATTCTTAGGCGACAAACTTTTGCAGAAATTCCAAAATGGCGATCTGCCATGGAAGGTGGTTACCATGGTAACAGTATAAACTGTAAATCAGAGATAAGCCTCCGAACCACTCACAGCGCCACCTGGTGTCCAGAAAGTATATTGCAGTATGAATATTTTCCTACGTAAGTTGATCCCTACAGCAGACATATAGATAAATATAGGTGCATTTCTACACGCAAGAATAGTTTTGTAGTTGGTGGCTTTTTTTTTGTTTCTTTTAATTTTTTTTTTTGGTTTGTTTGTTTGTTCTGTTTTTGTCTGTTTTTTCCTCACCATTTTCTTAGAGGAGATTTCGATAATTTTTTATTATTACTTTTTATATAAATATATTTTTTATTTCTATGTTTTCTAATTTTAATTTCTTCTTTCTTCTCATTAAACATTCCTAATAACACCACTTTTTCTCTCTATTTTTTTCTTTTCTTTCAATTATTTTACAATTATCACTATTTTTATTGCAGTTGTTCTTACATTGCTGTTGTCGTGGCTGTTACCTGTATGTCTATGTGTTTCCGTCTGTCTCTGTATCTCTGGGCCCGTGTGCCTGGTAACCTTTGTATCTGTTTATTTGTTCATTTGGTCTCAATGAGCTTGGTGTTATGACCTGCAACTCTGAGCTCCTAACACTCCCCTCCACTCTCACTCCGTGATCTGGAGACCTGCCCCCCCAAGGAGTCCAGATTCTTGGGTGCACTCTCGAGAGGTGCAGACAGCACCTGGACTGCAGCTGGCCAGTGCTGACTCTGTAGCAAAGGAGTGAGAAGACGACGGTCGGCTAAGAGGGAATTACTCTGGAGCGGTGGTGCCCCGAGGTGCAGAGCAACAGCCATCTTCAGCAATAAAAAGGCCCACCCCCAGATATCCCATAGCCTCTCCTCCTATCTTCCTGGGCAACCAGATGAGGCCAAGCGTCTTCTCAGATGGCAACCACCATGAAAAACACCTGTGACTGAAACACAGGCTGCGTGAGTAAAGGGTTTGCCTGAGGTGGCACTGACCTGGGTGGAACATGGGGAAACTAGAAAACACACACGCAGAGCCGGGAAACTCCCAAGGCGGGGCTTATCCAGAGGACTGCTTGACTGAGCCTAAGATGCACCTGGCCCTCAGGGGATCACCAGCCTATAGACAAATGAGGCCAAGAGGCTACAGCCGACAACTGATAGTGCTGCGAATACAAACCCGCAGGACTAAAGACAGGGCCTGAGGCACAGGTTCTGGGAACTCAAATCAGCCTCTCCTCTGCAGAGGAATCTGGCAAGGTCAGAAACAAACTCTCACAGGGTTGTTCCCTTCACCCAGTAACATAAACTAAGGGTGGGGCTGGAACTGAGTGAACAAATCCAGCCTCCATATGTGCCCGAGGTTGACAACGCACACCACCCCCTGCTGGATAAAGACAGAGAGTAGCAGCCTAGATGAGCAGACACAGACTACCCTGTGACTTAGGCAGGTGCAAACCCCTGGAGTATCTGCTTACTGCAGACAACTGACTGTGTCACAGCCCTGTGGGGCTAGCAGTGACTGGGTGTAACAGAACTGCAAGGTGAGGAAGAAGGCATCAATATTCCCAGACTGATCTATTTACTGGGTGGCTCTTCCTGACTCCACGCAGCACTGGAGCAAGCCATATTAGAGCAGTCACCAGATCCCTGTGATTCAGTTTCAAGGACCTCTTGAACTCTCCCACGTGAGGCAGCTGCTGACTGAGACAATTGATTTGGACCTTTTGAACTGAGCCACTCACCTGGGGACTATCCAGGTGGTGCCCTGGGTGTGTAGTTGCAGGAAGGTTTGATTTTCCGTTTCCATTTGTTGCCTGTGGTGGGTGGGGTGACTTAATTACTGGTATCACTCCACAGCTGAGACTTCAACCCAGAGTAACTGTTTCACTAGGGTCAAATAGAAACCAGCTGAAAACAAAACAGAACCACTTAGCCCCTCTACACCAAACAGGACCCCAGTTTCTCAGGCCACAGCACTGTACAGGTCCTCGACAAAACACCAGGGGAGAAATCAAAGGGAGTAAAACAATCATGGGGTGGAATCAGCAGAAAACCTCTGGTAACATGAATAACCAGAATAGATCAACCCCTCCCCCCCAACTAAAGATACAGCAGATGTAATTGAAGATCCCATTCACAAACGACTGGCTGAGATGTCAGAAATCGAATTCAGAAATTGTATGGCAAACAAGATTAACAAAATGGAACGAGGAATTCCTGGAGAAATTCAAAAGCTGTCTTAAGAATTTAACGAATTTAAAGACAAAACCACCAAAGATTTAGACACATTGAAGCAAGAATTTGCAGCCCTCAAAGATATGAAAAATACAGTAGAATCCCTTAGCAACAGAATGGACCAAGCAGAACAAAGGATCTCCGACATTGAAGATAAAGCCTTTGAAAACTCCCAAACTGTCAAAGAGGAAGAGAAATGGAGAGGAAAAATGGATCACTCACTCAGAGAGCTCTGGGATAACTCGAAGAAGGCAAATATCCATCTCATAGGAATTCCTGAAACAGATGAAGTGGCCTCAATGGGCACAGAGGCCGTTCTGCATGAAATTATGAAAGAGAATTTTCCAGACATGGCTAGAGAACATGAAATTCAGATAGCAGATAACTTCAGAAACCCAGCATGACTCAACTCCAATAACACATCCCCCAGGCATATCATAATTAACTTCACTAAAGTTAATATGAAGGACAAAATTCTCAAAGCGGCCAGGCAAAAGAAAACTATTACCTTCAAAGGGAAGAACATTAGAATGACTGCAGATCTCTCTGCTGAAAATTTTCAAGCCAGAAGAGGGTGGTCATCAACGTTTAATCTCCTCAAGCAAAATAACATTCAACCCCGGATCTTGTACCCAGCTAAACTGAGTTTCAATTATGATGGACAAATTAAATACTTTAATGACATTCATATGCTAAAAAATTTGCCATAAACAAACCAGCTCTTCAGGATATTCTCAGACCTATCCTACATAATAAACAACCCAATCCTCTACTACAAAAGTAAACTCACTCAGAAACCTCTGATCAAACTCCAACTTCCACAGTGGCAAAAGGATAAAAAATGCCCACTGGACTTTCGAAAAACTCAATAGCCAAAATTTCACCAAACTTATCAATACTCTGCATTATTGTGAATGGCTTAAACTCCCTTCTAAAGAGACATAGGTTAGCTAACTGTATACAAAAACTCAAGCCAGACATTTGTTGCATACAAGAGTCACATCTTAACTTAAAAGACAAATACAGACTCAGAGTGAAAGGATGGTCATCCATATTTCAGGCAAATTGTAATCAGAAAAAAGCAGGTGTTGAAATTTTATTTGCGGATACAATAGGCTTTAAAGCAACAAAAGTAAGGAAGGACAAGAATGGTCACTTCATATTTGTTAAGGGTAAGACTCAATATGATGAGATTTCAATTATTAACATCTATTCTCACAACCAGAATGCACCTCAATTTATAAGAGAAACTCTAACAGGCATGAGCAACTTGATTTCCTCCAACTCTATTATAGTCAGAGTTTTTAACACTCCTTTGGCAGTGATGGACCGATCCTCTAACAAAAAGCTGAGTAAAGAAATTCTAGATTTAAATCTAACCATCCAGGACTTAGATTTAGCAGACATCTACAGAACATTTCATCCCAACAAAACTGAATACACCTACTTCCCATCAGCCCACGGAACTTACTCCAAAATCGATCACATCTTAGGTCACAAAACTAAGCTCAGTAAATTTAAAGGAATAGAAATTATTACATGCATCTTCTCGGACCATCATGGAATAAAATCTGAGATGAGTAACAACAGGAATCTGCATACTCATACAAAGACATGGAAGTTAAATAACTTTATGCTCAATGATAGCTGAGTCAGAGAAGAGATCAAGAAGGCAATTGCCAAATTTCTGGAACAAAATGACAATGAAGACACAAACTATCAGAACCTCTGGAACACCGCAAAGGCAGTTCTAAGAGGGAAATTTATAGCACTGCAAGCCTTCCTCAGGAGAATGGAAAGAGAGAAAGTAAGCAACTTAATGGGACATCTCAAGAGACTGGAAATGGAAGAACAATCCAACCCAAAATCCAGTAGAAGAAAAGAAATAACCAAAATAAGAGCAGAACTAAATGAAATTGAAAACAAAAGAATAATACAACAGATCAATAAATCAAAAAGCTGGTTTTTTGAAAAGGTCAACAAAATAGACAAACCTTTGGCCAACCTAATCAGGAAAAAATAGTAAAATCTTTAATCTCATCAATCAGAAATAACAAAGACGAAATAACAACAGACTCCTCAGAAATCCAAAAAACACTTAATGAATATAACAAGAAACTTTATTCTCATAAATATGAAAATCTGAAGGATATTGACCATTACTTGCAAGCACGTCACCTTCCAAGACTTAACCAAAATGAAGTGGAAATGTTGAAGAGGCCATATCAAGTTCGGAAATAACATCAACCATACAAAATCTCCCCAAAAAGAAAAGTCCGGGACCAGATAGTTTCACGTCAGAATTCTACCAAACCTTTAAAGAGGAATTAGGACCTATATTACTCAACCTGTTCCAAAAGGTAGAAAAAGAAGGAAGACTACCCAACACGTTCTATGAAGCAAACATCACCCTGATCCCCAAACCAGGAAAAGACCCAACAAGAAAAGAAAATTATAGACCAATATCACTAATGCATATAGATGCAAAAATATTCAACAAGATTCTAAGAAACAGAATCCAGTCACATATCAAACAAATCATACATCATGAACAAGTTGGTTTTATCCCAGGGTCTCAAGGCTGGTTCAGTATATCTAAATCTATAAATGTAATTCAGCACATAAACAAATTAAAAAACAAAGACCATGTGATTCTCTCAATCGATGCAGAAAAAGCTTTTGATAACATTCAACATCCCTTCATGATCAGAACACTGAAGAAAATTGGTATAGAAGGGACAGTTTTTAAACTGATAGAGGCCATCTACAGCAAACCGACAGTCAATATCATATTGAATGGAGTTAAATTGGAATCATTTCCACTCAGATCTGAAACCAGACAAGGCTGCCCATTGTCTCCATTGCTCTTAAACATTGTAATGGAAGTTTTAGCCACTGCAATTAGGGAAGAAAAGGCGATCGAGGGTATCCGCATAGGGTCAGAAGAGATCAAACTTTCGCTCTTCGCAGATGATATGATCGTATATCTGGAAAATAATAGGGACTCTAATACAAAACTCTTAGAAGTGATCAAGGAATACAGCAGTGTCTCAAGTTACAAAATCAACATTCAGAAATCGGTAGCCTTTATATATACCAACAATAGTCAAGTTGAAAAAACAATTAAGGACTCTATCCCATTCACAGTAGTGCCAAAGAAGATGAAATACTTGGAAGTTTATCTAACAACAGACGTGAAAGATCTATATAAAGAGAACTATGAAACTCTAAGAAAAGAGATAGCTGAGAATGTTAAATGGAAAAATATACCATGCTCATGGTTGGGAAGAATCAACATTGTTAAAATGTCCATACTACCCAAAGCAATATATAATTTCAATGAAATCCCCATTAAAGCTCCACTGTCATACTTTAAAGATCTTGAAAAAACAATACTTTGTTTTATATGGAATCAGAAAAAACCTGAAATAGCTAAGACATTACTCAGAATAAAAACAAAGCAGGAGGAATCACGCTAACAGACCTCAGACGATACTACAAATCGATAGTGATCAAAACAGCATGGTATTGGCATAAAAACAGAGAAGTAGACGTCTGGAACAGAATAGAGAACCGAAGGATGAATCCAGCTAATTACTGTTATTTAATCTTTGACAAGCCAATTAAAAATATTCAATGGGGAAAAGATTCCCTATTTAACAAATGGTGCTGGGTGAACTGGCTGACTACCTGTAGAAGACTGAAACTGGACCCACACCTCTCACCATTAACCAAGATAACTCTCACTGAATTAAAGATTGTAACCTAAGACATGAAACTATAAAAATACTAGAAGAGAGTGCAGGGAAAACCCTTGAAGAAATTGATTTGGGCGAGTTTTTCATGAGAAGGACCCCACGGGCAATTGAAGCTGCTTCAAAAATACATTATTGGGACTTGAACAAACTAAAAAGCTTCTGCACAGCCAAGAACACAGTAAGTAAAGCAAGCAAACAGCCCTCAGAATGGGAAAAGTTATTTGCAGGTTATGTCTCTGACAAAGGTTTAATAACCAGAATCCACAGAGAACTCAAACGCATTAGCAAGAAAAGAACAAGGGATCACATCACAGACTGGGCAAAGGACTTGAAGAGAAACTTCTCTGAAGAAGACAGGCGCACAGCCTTCAGACATATGAAAAAATACTCATCATCTTTTTTTTTTTTTTTTTTTTTTTTTTTGTAGAGACAGAGTCTCACTGTACCGCCCTCAGGTAGATGCCGTGGCATCACACAGCTCACAGCAACCTCTAACTCTCGGGCTCAAGCGATTCTCTTGCCTCAGCCTCCCGAGCAGCTGGGACTACAGGCACCCGCCACAACGCCCGGCTATTTTTTGGTTGCAATTTGGCCGGGGCTGGGTTTGAACCCGCCACCCTCGGCATATGGGGCCGGCGCCTTACCGACTGAGCCACAGGCGCCGCCCCAATACTCATCATCTTTAATCATCAGAGAAATGCAAATCCAAACTACTTTGAGATATCATCTAACTCCAGTGAGACTAGCCTATATCACAAACTCCCAAGACCAGAGATGTTGGCGTGGATGTGGAGAAAAGGGAACACTTTTGCACTGCTGTTGGGAATGCAAATTAATACTTTTTTTTGGAAATAGATATGGAGAACACTTAGAGACCTAAAAATAGATCTGCCATTCAATCCTGTAATTCTTCTGCTGTAATTCTTCTTCTTCTTCTTCTTCTACCCAGAAGACCAAAAATCACATCATAACAAAGATATTTGTATCAGAATATTTATTGCAGCCCTATTCATAATTGCTAAATTATGGAAAAAGCCCAAGTGCCCATCAATCCACGAATGGATTAATGAATTGTGGTATACGTACACCATGGAATATTATGCATCCTTAAAAAAAGATGGAGACTTTACCTCTTTCATGTTTACATGGATGGAGCTGGAACATATTCTTCTTAGTAAAGTGTCTCAAGAATGGAAGAAAAAGTACCCAATGTACTCACCCTTATTATGAAATTAATGTAGGACCTTCACATGAAAGTTATAACCCAGTTACAACCTAAGAATAGGGAGAAGGGGGAAAGGTAGGGGAGTGAAGGGGAGGTAGGTGGTGGGAGAGGGATTACACCTGCAGTGCATCTTACAAGGGAATATGTGAATCCTAGTAAAAGTGGAATGTAAAGGTCTTAGCAATATAACTAAGAAAATGCCACGAAAGCTATGTTAACTAGTGTGATGAAAATGTGTCAAATGGTCTAGGAACCAAGTGTATGGTGCCCCATGATCATACTAAGGTACACAGCTATGATTTAATAAAAAAAAAAATGAAAAAAAATAAAAATGTTGTTAAGTCTCCATCTTTTTTTTGGCTACATAGTATTTCATGGTATACATATACCACAATTTGTTAATTCATTCATGGGTTGATGGTTTGTGGGTTGCTTCCATGACTTGGCAATTATGAATTGGGCTGCAATAAACATTCTAATGCAAATATCTTTGTTATTACTGATTTTTGATCATCTGGGTAGATACTTAGTAGAAGAATTGCAGGATCAAATGGGAGGTCAACTTTTAGTTCCTTGAGAATTCTCCAAATTTCTTCCCAAAAAGGCCATATTAGTTTACATTCCCACCAGCAGTGTAGAAGTGTTCCCTTCTCTCCACATCCCAGCATGACTTATTGAATAGGGATTTTTTTCCTATTCAATAAGCTTTTCCCTATTTAATTTTTTCCCTATTCAATAAGTTTTGGGATTGTGATGTGGGCTAATCTTTTGTGTGTGTGTGTGTGTATATGGTATATAATTTTTTATTTTTTTATTGTTAAATCATAGCTGTGTACATTTGTGCAATCAAAGGGTACAATGTGCTGTTTTCATATACAATCTGAAATATTCCCACCAAACTGTTCAATGTAGCCTTCATCGCATTTTCTTAGTTATTGTATGTAGACAGACATTTGTATTCTGCATTGATGTGGGCTAATCTTACTGGAGTTTGGTGATATCTCAAAGCAGTTTTGATTTGCAATTCTCTGATGTTTTGAGGCTTTTGTTAAGTGGGCTAATCTTACTGGAGTTCGGTGATATCTCAAAGTAGATTTGATTTGCAATTTCTGATGATTAAAGTTATTGTCCATTTTTTATGTACTTGTTGATCACTCACCTGTCATCCTCAGAGAAGTTTCTGTTCAAGTCTCTTGCCAACAAGGAAATGGGACTGTTTGTTCTTTTATTGATTGGTTTGATTTCTCTGTAAATTTTAGTTATAAACCATTGTCAGAAATATAACATGCAAATTTCTTCTTCTATTCTGAAATCTGTCTGTTTGCTTTGCTTACTGTTCTCTTGGCTGTGTAGAAGCTTCTTAGCCTGATCATATCCCAGTAATATATTTTTAGTGCTGCTTCAGTTTCCGTGGTGTTCTTCTTCATAAAATATTTTCCCAGGCCAATATGTTTAGCATTTTTCCTGTGCGTTCTTCTAGAACTTTTATAGTTTTACGTCTTAAGTTTAAATCTTTTATCCAGTGAGAAATGTTTTTTTTAGTGATGAAAGGTGAGGCTTCAGTTTCAGTCTTCTACAGGTCACTAACCAGTTCTCTTAGCACAATTTGTTAAATAGGGAATCTTTCCCCCAGTGAATGTTTTTGATAGGTGTATGGAAGATCAAATGTTGATAAGTGGCTTATTATATCACCTCTTTGTTCTCTATTCTGTTCCATATATCTACCTCTCTATTTTTGTAACAATACCATGCTATTTTGACCACTATAGATTGATAGTATAGTGTGAAGTCTTGTAACATGATATCTCCTGCTTTGTTTTTATTTCTAAGTAATGTGTTAGATATTTGAGTTTTTATAGTGATTTAAAAGCTAATTGTAAAATTTATAGGGAAAGGCAAGTCATCCAATATAGTCAAAATAATTTTTTCAAAAGAGAAGTTAAAATACTTGACTTACAATTTCTCATCTTAAAACTTAATAAAAATTGACAGTAATTACCACATCATTGCACTAATATATGAGAAAAAGATAGGCCAATTGATAGATTTGTGGATATAAAATTAATATTTACATTTATGGTAAACTGATTTTACAAAATTCTGAAGATATTTAAATATGGAAAATTTTGTTTGAAACAAATGTTAGTGAGACAAGTGGATCTCCATGTTGAATTTGACTCCTCTCTCACATCATATACATGCGGTAGAACTTCCACAGATGGCCACCTTCATATATATGCAAATGTAGAAAAGAATATACATTCACACATATAGATATTTGTGAATGTAGGATACTATATATTCACATATATCTTTGGTCTGTCATAAGATGAAGCATAGAATCAATGGATCCCTAGCACATCCACGTATTTGTTCCTAATACAACTCAGGTTATATTACAAGTTCACAGTGATCAAAATAGCATGGTATTGGGTCAAAATAGAGACATAGACATACGAAACCAAATAGAAAACCACAAGATGAGGATCAGGAATGCATCCTTGGGTTGCTTTGAAGTTGACCTTGATTAGGGTATTGCATCCTTGATTTTCTTTTCAACTTGACTTTTAGTGCCATATGCAAAGGTTACCTGTTTATGGACATTAATTTTGTACCTTGAGATGTGACTGTATTTCTTGATAACTTCTAGAATATTTGTCTTTGAGTCTCTGGGGTTTTCTAAGTATAAGATTATTTCATCAGCAAAGAGCTAGACTTTGAACTCCTTGGCCTGCATTTAGATGCCCTTTATATTTTTCTCTTGATCAATTGCTTTAGCTAGAACTTCCAAGACTATGTTGAATAGTAGTGGCAATAGTAAAGATCCCTGTCTGGTTCTACCTCCAATTTTTGACAAACCAAACAAAAACATATACTGGGGAAAATAATCCCTATTCAATAAGTGGTGCTGGGAGAATGGTTAACTGCATGTAAAAGACTGAAACTGGACCCACACTTTTCACCACTTACACAGTGGACGAAAAAAATTAAATCTAAGACACAAAATGATAAAAATCCTAGAAGAAAGCCTGGGAAAACTCTTGATGATGTCATCCTGGAGACAGATTTTATGAAGAAGACTATTGACAATCACAACAATAACAAAAATAAACAAATGGGATTTAATTAAGATGAAAAGCTTCTGCACAGCTAAAGACACGACAATTAAAGCCAATAGACACCCTTCAGGATGTGAAAAGATACTTGCACGTTACGAATCTGACAAAGCATTGATAACTAGAATCTACAGAGAGCTCAAATTAATCAACAAGGAAGAGCAAATAATCTCATCTATCACTGAGAAAGTAACATGAACAGAACCTTCTCTGAAGAAGACAGATGAATATATAACAAACAAGAAAAAAATATTCACCATTCCTAATCATCAGAGAAATGCAAATCAAAACCACCCTGAGATGTTACCTACCCCCAGTTAGAACAGTCCACATCAAAAAGTCCAAAAGCTGAAGATGCTTGTGTGGATATGGAGGGAAGGGAACACTTTTACACTGCTGGTGGGACTGTAAACTAATACAACCTTTTTGTAAAAAGTATAAAGAATCCTCACAGAACCCAAAATAGACCTTCCATTTGATCCTACAATCCCATTATTAGGCATCTACCCAGAAGAAAAACAATTATTTTGTCATAAGGAAATTTGCACTAGATTGTTTATCTCAGTTTAGTTTACAGTTGCCAAGATGTGGAAACAATGTAAATGCCCACAAACCCAGGAATAGATTAACAAATTGTGGTATATGTATAGTAAAAAAGGAAAGGGATTGGCATGCTCCCACTTAATGCATACAATGTAAGTGTATATGGCACACTCTTGGGTGTGGTACACAATCATAAGAGTAATTCTCCCTATACAAATGCAAACATAGTAACTCCGTTATTTATACCCTCACATTAAACTGCAATTAAAAAAAAACATAAAATTAAATTTTAAAAAAGATGGAGACTTTGATCTGTTATATTAACTTGCAAGGAATTGAAACACACTCTTTTTAGGGAAGTATCACAAGAATGGAAAAGCAAGTATCCAATGTACTCATCACTGATATGAAGCCTCTAAATAAACTAACACATACCCACACAAGAAAACACTGAATTAAATTCAAGTTGGCGGAGAGAAAGGAGTGAGAAAAAAGGGAGGAGGAGGATTGGTGTGCTCCCACCTAATGGGCGCAATATAAGGGTATATGGCACACCTCCTGGGAGTGGGACACAACTATAATAGGGACTTTACCTAACAAATACAAACATTGTAACATGATAATTTGTACCCTCATATGAATCTTAAATTTTTAAAAAGTGAAAGAAAATAAAAACAAAAAGTTAGACAAAAAATGAGAAACAAGAATGAGAACAAAGGCAACACAAGCATTAGAAGATAATAACAAATATGGGGGAATTATGGGAAGATGCCTGATTAGAAGCAGCTTTTGCCAGAGGCTCATGCCCAAAGGGAGAGATATTGGACTGAAGTGGATGGAAACCAAATGAGAGGAGCTCTTCTCTGAGAGGACTGTGTGAGGTACACATCACCCAGGCTGAACCAAGTCACAGAAACAAGAAAGTGGAAGAAAAACAACAGGTGCAATTCCAGATCCCAGAAGAAGAGAGACCCCCTTCCCCCAAATGGGAGTTCCGTGGTGGGTGACCAGTCAGTCAGTGAACTGTGTTCAAAAGTCTACTGACCTTATGCCACAGGAGAACAGTTGCTAAGTCCCAGTTTTCCTTCATTATTGAGGTCTCACCATTGAGACTGGACCCCATTCTGTTTGGTGCAAAAGACCAAATATTTTTCCTACAATCCTGAGCACCAGATCACCCTTCCCCTACCCTAGTTGCTGGAAGGACTATCACCTGTAGAGGCTAGAGTGTTTGACTAGCTCACTGGGAAGCTGGGGAAGTCTGCTGGACACCGAGTTGCAGTGTGAGAACAATAGCATGGCATTCCAAGCTTTTTGGGGGAGAGTGTGAACTACCCATCACCACCTCCTCATGAATTCTCATGCAGCTCTGTTTTCTCTCCTTCAGGACAAATTCTGAGCTCCTTTGGGTGGGTAGGGCCAGTACCTAAATGACTCTGACTTCTGACTGAACTTTGGACCTGCCCCCTTCACCAGGCATGACTCTCTGAGTTTGTTTGGATGGGCAGGTGGGTGTCTAAGTGACTTTGGGCTGATCTTTGGACTGCTGGCCTCCCCAAGGCAAGGCTGTCTGAGCTCTATTGGGAGGCAGAGCCAGAGTTTACGTGACTATGGACTAAACTCTGTGCCTCAGGCCTCCACCAGGCCGGGCTCTCTGAGCTCAACTGGGTAGGGGGGCAGATTTAAGTGACTTTGAACTGAATTTTGGAACTCTGGCATCCACCAGGTGGGGTTCTATGAGCCCAATTGGGTGGATGGGTCTGAAGATTAAGTGACTTTGCACTGAATTTTAGATTAACACTTTCCATTGGTTGCAGGCTTTCTGACTCAAGTAGGTGGTCTGTGCCCGGTGCCCGAGTGACTCTTAACTGAACTTTAGACTTGCATCCCCCACCAGGTAGCAGCCCCCTGAGCTTGACTGGAAAGGCAGTGCCCAGTGCCTGAGTGACTTTGTCTGAGCTCTGGACCTATGCTGTCGGCAGAGCTGTAGCCCTCACCACTCGATTGGGTGGATGGTGCCCAGTGCATAATCATCTCTCCTAAACTCTGGGCCAGTGCTATTAGCAGGGAAGCCTTATGAACTTGATTTGGTGGGCATAGCCAGCACTGGCAGAGCAACTTTGATTAATACTCTGGGTCAGTAATGCTTACTGATTCTTTCCCCTCTGTAGACACTGTCTGGGATTCACCACTTCTCTGCCTTTATTAATGAAGCAATGGCACTACAACAGTGAGCAGTGTACTCATTAGGGACAACCTATCAATTCAACTAAAAAAGTATAACTAGCATATTTTTAAAAAGGAAGAAGCTGAAAATACTCATGAGGAGGAATCATCCAAAGAATTGTGGCAAGATGAAAAGTCAGGTTAGATCAGCACCTCCGGGGGACATCAAAGAAAATACAACAGAGAATCTCATCCACAGACAAATTACTGAAATGTCAGAAATAGAATTTAGAATATGGATGGCAAATAAGATAATATGACTGGAGGAAAAGACAGAAACAGAGAATCAAAAAACAGTTCAGAAGTTGTCTCAAGAAATTGAAGGAGAGAAATGGAGTGGGAAGGGAGGGGAGGGGAGAGGTTTTGTAGAGGAAGGGTAAATGGCAGGACCACACCTATGGAGCATATTGCAAGAGTACAAGTCAAATATATCAAGTGTAGAACATAAATGTCTTAACACAATAATTAAGAAAATGAGGTGAAAGCTATATTAATTAGTTTGATGTAAGTATGTCAAATTGTATAAAAAAATCAACACATTGTAAACCCATATATGCATAAATATATTCATGATCTATGTGTATATGACATAATAAAAAAAGAAATTAATGAATTTAAAAAACAAAGTCAATAAGGATATGGACATACTAAGGAAATATATAGCAAAGCTTAAGGAATTAAAAAAGGTGTTTGAGGAGCTTCAAATTATGGTAGAGTCTCTCAGAATTAGAATTGAGCAGTGCAAAGAAAGAATCTGAGATAAAGAAGATGAAACTCGGGTGGCGCCTGTGGCTCAGTGAGTAGGGCACCTGCCCCATATGCCGAGGGTGGCGGGTTCAAACCCAGCCCTGGCCAAACTGCAACAACAACAACAAAAAAATAGCCTGGCATTATGTCGGGCACCTGTAGTCCCAGCTGCTTGGGAGGCTGAGGCAAGAGAATCGCGTAAGCCCAAGAGTTAGAGGTTGATGTGAGCTGTGTGATGCCACGGCACTTTACCCGAGGGCGGTACAGTAAGACTCTGTCTCTACGAAAAAAAAAAAAAAGAAGAAGATGAAACTGGGAGCATGATGGTGGACAGGATGGACGTGTAGCCCACTTCTCCCAGGTTATCAGGTGAGAGGAAAGGGGGTCTGGAACTTTTCCCTGCATGGATTATTGGTGTGGACAGATAGCTGTAGACATGCAGTGAATTGGCAGACTGCTATATATGAGGTGTAATTTAAAACCACAAACTCTGTTGTAGAGATTTTCCCTGCTTGGCCATGCTGGCCAGCAAGCCCCACCCTCACAAAGGACAGCAGCTTACAATTACTGGCAAAATCCAATTGATGAAAATTTATTCCTGAGCTGACTATAATGACCCAAAAGGGGTCCCACTCAGAGCCACAAGGGACTAGGCAACCCAATGGAAAATTGAAGAGAAGGTATCCTGCCCAGCAAACAGACACTTTGAAATATCCAAAATGGTGGACACCTTCCCCCAGAACAACAGGAGTGATTAAATAGACTGGACTATTCCTGGTAGGGAATACTGGGGTGGGCCGGCAGTTCAGGCTGTGCGGTGAACTGGCGGGTGGTCAGAATCAAAAATCCAGATTCAAAAGTGAGACTCTGAGACACAAAAACTGAGGATAAAGTCTTCGTGCACTGCAGCCGCGGAAGCTGGCAGCAGCTAAAGCCATTGGCAGCCAGCACCCTCCCCCACAGCCGATTGCTGTTGCCAGTTTAAGGAGAATGTGGGAGCAGAGTGGAAAGATTTGTGAAGCGTGGACTACTGCACCGAGTTGGGAGGATAGGAGTGCTGTCTGGAACATAGCAGCTGAAGTTGGGCAATAATTAGTTAATAAACTTTTACAGAAACTCCAAAATGTCAATCGGCTCAGTAGGACGGTTACCATGGTAACAGTGTAAACTGTACACAGGTATAAGTCTGGGAACCACTCACAGCGCCACCTGGTGTCCAGAAAGTATATTGCATTATAAATATATTCCTATGAAGGTAAATCTCTACATCACACATATCGATGTATATTTCTACACGTATACAAGAATGATATTTTTGTTGGTGGTGCCTTTTTTTATTCTTTTCCTCATCAATTTCTTGGAGGAGCTATGGTTAATTTTATTATTATTATTTTATATATAGTTTATTGTTTCTTTTTTAATTTTCTCTTTCTTCTTTTTTAACTTTTTAAGAACATCACTTTTTTCTTTTTCTCTTTTTTCCCTTTTCTCTTCCTCTTCTTCCCTTATTATGGTTTCTGAGAGTGCTTACCTCAGATTTTTATACTTTTTTGTTTGTTCATTTTGTTTGTTTATTTTTTTACATTTTTTTCAATTATCTTATGATTATCATTATTTTTATTGTAGTTGGGTTCTTTTGTTGTTGTCTGTAGTCTATGTGTTTCTGATTGTGCATCTGTGTCTGGTAGTCTTTTTCTCTGTCTATTTGCTCATTTGGCCTCTAAGAGTATGGTGTTTTGCTAAATCCTCAGGTTGGCTATTTTCCCTAACTCAAATTTTCACATTTAAAAAGAACAAGCAGGAGGCTAGAGCTGACAGATAACCATGCTGTAAATACAAAACTGCAGGAGTAAAGACAGGGCCTGAGGAACAGGTTCTGGGAACTCTAAACAGCTTCTCTTCTGCAGGGGAATTTAGAAGGGACAGAAACAAATTCTCACAAAGTTGTTCTGTTCTGTAAGTAACATCAATCAGGGGCGGGGCTGGAACTGAGTGAAGAACCCCAGGCCTCCATCAAGCACCCGAGGTTGTCAGGCCTCACCTCAGCCTCCTGGATAGAGAGAGAGAGCAGTGGCCTGGCTGAGCAGATATAGATTTCCTTGTGATTCAAGCAGGTGCAAACCACTGGAGTATCTTCTCACTGGAGGCAACTGAGTCACAGCCCAGCAGGGCTATCAGTGACTGGGTGTGACAGAGGTGCATGCTGGGGAAGGCGGCATCAACCTTCCCAGACTACTCTATTTGCTGGGTGGGTCCTCCTGAATTCACAAAGCACCCAAGCAAGTAATATTAGAGTTCTGAACAGACCCCTATGATCCAGCTGGCAGAGACCTTTTAAGCTATCCCACTTGAGACAGGTGCTGACTGAAACAATTGATTTAGACCTTTTGAACTGAGTCAATCACCTGAGGACTATTAAAGTGGTGCCCTGAGTGTGTGGTTGTAGGAAGGTTTGATTTTCCTTTTCCAATTGTTACCTGAGGGAGACAGGGTGACTTAATTGCTGGTATTTCTCCACTGCTGAGACTTAAACCCAGAGTAACTGCTTCAATAGTGTCAAACAGAGACCAACTGAAAACAAGGCAGAACCACATAGCTCCACCACACCAAACAGGTCCCATATTCTCAGGCCAAAGCATTGTAAGGGTATTCTACAAACTCCAGGGGAAAAGTCAAATGGGTAAAATAATCACGGGGTGGAATAAGTGGAAAAATTCCGGTAACATGAATAACCAGAATAAATCAACCCTCCCCCCCAAGGAAAGATATGGCAGATGTAACTGAAGATCCTATTCATAAACAGCTGGCCAAGATGTCAGAAATCAAATTCAGAATTTGGATTGCAAACAAGATTAATTAAGGAAAATTTGGAATTAGAAATTCGAAGAGCAATTCAAAAGTCGGAATTAGAAATTTGAGGAGAAATTCAAAACTTATCTCAAGAATTTAACGAATTTAAAAACAAAACCACCAAATATTTTGATGCACTGAAGCAAGAATTTGCAGCCCTCAAAGATCTGGAAAATACAGTAGAATCCCTCAGTAACAGAGTGGAGCAAGCAGAAGAAAGGATCTCTCACATTGAAGACAAAGCTTTTGAACACTCCAGAACTCTCAAAGAGGAAGAGAATGGAGAACAAAAACGGATCATTCTCTCAGAGAGCTCTGGGATAATTAAAAAAAAAAAGGCTAATATCCACTTAATTGAAATCCCTGAAAGTGATGAAGTAGCCTTGCAAGACACAGAGGCCCTTCTCCATAAAATTATGAAAGATAATTTTACAGACATGCCAAGAGATTCTGAAATTCAGATAACAGACAGTTTCAGAACCCCAGCACAACTCAATTCCAATAATACATCCACCAGACATATCATAATTAACTTCACTAAAGTTAATATGAAGGAAAAAATTCTGAAAGCACCCAGACATAAGAAATCCATTACCTACAAAGGGAAGAATATTAGAATGACTGCAGATCTCTCTGCTGAACTTTTCAAGCCAAAAGAGGGTGGTCATTGACTTAATCTCCTAAAAGAAAATAAATTTCAACCCCGGATCCTGTATCCAACTAAACTGAGTTTCATTTATGATGGACAAATTAAATACTTTAATGACATTCATATGTTGAAGAAATTTGCCATAACCAAACCAGCTCTTCAGGATATTCTCAGACCTATCCTCCATAATGACCACCTCAATCCTCTACCACAAAAGTAAAATCACTTCAGAACTTTTAATCAAACTCCAACTTCCACAATGGTGAAAGGATTAAAAATGTCCACTGGACTTTCAAAAATCTCGATACTCCAAATTTTACCAGACTTATAAATATTCTCCATTAATGCGAGCTGCTTAAACAGTGCTCTAAAAGAGGCACAGGTTAGCTGACGGGATACAAAAACTCAGGCAAGATGTTTGTTGCATACAAGAGTCACATGTTACCTTAAAAGATAAATATAAACTCAGGGTGAAAGGATGTTCATCCATATTTCAGACAAATGGTAATCAGAAAAAAACGTGTTGCAATTCTATATGCAGACACAATAGGCTTTAACAAAAGTAAGGAAGGATAAGAATGGTCACTTCATATTTCTTAAAGGTAATTCTCAATATAATGAGATTTCAATTATGAATATTTATGCACCCAACCAGAATGTGCCTCAATTTATAAGAGAAACTCTAACAGACATGAGCAACTTGATTTCCTCCAGCTCCATAATAGCCAGAGATTTCAACACTCCTTTGGCAGTATTCAATATATCCTCCAATAAGAAGCTGAGCAAAGAAATTTTAGATTTAAACCTAACCATCCAACATTTGGATTTAGCAGACATGTACAGAACATTTCATCCAAACAAAACTGAATACAAATACTTCTCATCAGCTCACGGAACATACTCCAAAATTGATCACATTTTAGGTTACAAGTCTAACCTTGGTAAATTTAAAGGAATACAAATTATTCCTTGCATCTTCTCAGACCACCAGGGAATAACAGTTGAACTCAAAAACAACAGGAATCTGCATACTCATACAAAAACATGGAAGTTAAATAACCTTATGTTGAATAATAGCTGGGTCAGAGATGAGATTAAGAAAGAAATTGCCAAATTTCTGGAACAACCCGACAATGAAGACATAAATTATCAGAACCTCTGAGATACCATAAAGGCAGTCCTAAGAGGGAAATTTATAGCACTGCAAGCCTTCCTCAAGAGAATGGAAAGAGAGGAAGTTAACAACTTCATGGGACATCTCAAGTAACAAGGAAGAACATTCCAACCCCAAACCCAGTAGAAGAAAAGAAATAACCAAAATTAGAGCAGAATTAAATGAAATTGAAAACAAAAGAATTGTGCAAAAGATCAATAAATCAAAAAGTTCGTTTTTTGAGAAGGTCAATAAAATAGATAAACCTTTGGCTAAGCTAATCACAAAAAAAGAGTAAAATTTCTAATTTCATCAATCAGAAATGACAAAGACCAAATAACAGACTCCTAAGAAATTGAAAAAATTCTTAATGAATATTACAAGAAACTTTATTCTCAGAAATATGAAAATGTAAAGGAAATTGACCAATATTTGGAAGCACATCACCTTCCAAGACTTAGCCAGAATCAAGTGGAAATGTTGAACAAGACAATATCAAGTTCTGAAATAGCATCAACCATATGAAATATCCTTAAAAAGCAAAGCCCAGGACGAGATGGCTTCATGTCAGAATTCTACCAAACCATTAAAGCGGAACTATTACCTATATTACTAAACCTGTTCCCAAATGTAGAAAAAGAAGGAAGACTACCCAACACGTTCTATGAAGCAAACATCACCATGATCACCAACCAGCAAAAGACCTAACAAGAAAAAAAAAATTATAGACCAATATACTAATAAATATAGATGCAAAATTATTCAACAAGATGCTAACAAACAGAATCCAGCAACACTTCAAAAAAATTATACATCATAACCAATCGGTTTTATCCCAGGGTCTCAAGGCTGGGTCAATATACGTAAATCTATAAGTATAATTCAGCACTTAAACAAATTAAAAAACAAAGACAATATGATTCTCTCAATTGAAGAAGAAAAAGCTTTTGATAATATCCAGCATCCATTCATGATAAGAACACATAGGAAAATTGGTCTAGAAGGGACATTTCTTAAACTGATAGAGGCCATCTACAGCAAACCCACAGCCAATATTGTATTGAATGAAGTTAAATTGAAATAATTTCCACTTAGATCAGGAAAGAGACAAGCCTGCCCATTGTCTCCACTGCTCTTTAACACTGTAATGGAAGTTTTAGCCATCGCAATTAGGGAAGAAAAGGCAATCAAGGGTATCCATATAGGGTCAGAAGAGATCAAATTTTCGCTCTTTGCAGATGATTTTGTGTATCTGAAAAACACCAGGAATTCTGCTACAAAACTCTTAGAAGTGATCAAGGAATACAGTAGCATCTCAGGTTACAAAATCAACATTCATAAATCGGTAGCCTTTATATATACCATCAATAGTCAAGCTGAAAAATCAGTTAAGGACACAATTCCATTCACAGTAGTGCCAAAGAAGATGAAATATTTGGGAGTTTATCTAACGAAGGACATGAAAGATCTCTATAAAGAAAACTATGAGGAGGTGGAGCATGATGGTGGACAGAAAGGACCTGTATCCCCCTCTCCCAAGCCATCAGGTGAGAGGAAAGGGTGTCTCAACCTTTCCCGTGTGTGGAATATTGGTGTGGATGGACAGCTGGAGATGCTCAGTGAATTGGCAGATTGCTATATATGAGGGTTAATTTAAAACCACAGACTCTTTTATAGAGATTACTCCCTGCTTGGCCATGCTGGCCAGCAGGCCCCTCCCTTACGGAGGACAGCAGCTTGCAAATGCTGACAAAACCCAATTAATGAATATTTATTCCTGAACTGAGGGAGGCATCCGAAAGGAGAGCCACTCAAAACCAGAAGAGCTGGGTAACCTGATGGAAAATTGAAGAGAAGGAATCCCACCCGGGAAACAGACATTTTGAACTACCCAAAAGAATAGGTGCCTTCCCTCAGACCAGGAGTGATTGAATAGACCAGAGCATTCCTTGTGGAGAATGTTGGAGAGGATTGGTGGTTCAGGCTGAACCGGAAACTTGCCGGTCCTGATCCAAAAGGGAAACTCTGAACCATAAAACTCACAATAAGTTCGCCAAGTGCTCCAGCCAAGGGAACCGGCAACAGCTGCGGGAATCCTCAGCCCTGGGACCTGTCAGCAACTGCGCGAACCCAGCAGCATCCTCCCACACAGCTGATTCAAATCGCCAGTTTCCAAGAGAACCTGGGAGCAGAGTGGAAAGATTTGAGGAGTGTGGACTCATGCACTGAGTGGGAAGATCAGCTCCAAGTGCTGTCTGGAGCAGAACACCCGAGGTTACATAATACTTAGGTGACAAACTTTTTTTTTTTTCCATTATTAATTTTTTTTATTATTGTTGGGGATTCATTGAGGGTACAATAAGTCAGGTTACAGTGATTGCAATTGTTAGATAAAGTCATTTTGCAATCATGTCTTGCCCCAATAAAGCGTGACACACACAAAGGCCCCACCCCCCTCCCTCCATCCGTCTTTCAGCTTAAACCCCATAACCTTAATTGTCATTAATTGACCTCATATCAAAATTGAGCACATAGGATTCATGCTTCTCCATTCTTGTGATGCTTTACTAAGAATAATGTCTTCCACTTACATCCAGGTTAATATGAAGGATGTAAAGTCTCCATTTTTTTTAATGGCTGAATAGTATTCCATGGTATACATATACCACAGCTTGTTAATCCATTCCTGGGTTGGTGGGCATTTAGGCTGTTTCCACATTTTGGCGATTGTAAATTGAGCTGCAATAAACAGCTAGTACAAGTGTCCTTATGATAAAAGGATTTTTTTCCTTCTGGGTAGATGCCCAGTAATGGGATTGCAGGATCAAATGGGAGGTCTAGCTTGAGTGCTTTGAGGTTTCTCCATACTTCCTTCCAGAAAGGTTGTACTAGTTTGCAGTCCCACCAGCAGTGTAAAAGTGTTCCCTTCCCTCCACATCCACGCCAGCATCTGCAGTTTTGAGATTTTGTGATGTGGGCCATTCTCACTGGGGTTAGATGATATCTCAGGGTTGTTTTGATTTGCATTTCTCTAATATATAGAGATCCTGAACATTTTTTCATGTGTTTGTTAGCCATTCGTCTGTCGTCTTTAGAGAAAGTTCTATTCATGTCTCTTGCCCATTGATATATGGGATTGTTGGCTTTTTTCATGTGGATTAATTTGAGTTCTCCATAGATCCTAGTTAGCAATCTTTTGTCTGATTGAAAATGTGCAAATATCCTTTCCCATTGTGTAGGTTGTCTCTTTGCTTTGGTTATTGTCTCCTCTGAAATTCTTTCTTCTGCATGGTCTAACCTGTTGCTAATACTTTCCATTGCATCTTTAGGTTCCCTAATTGACTGTTTCAGTTCCTTCAGCTCTGCTGTATCTTTTTTATATTCTTCATATCGTTCATCTCTTATTTGATTCTGTTTTTGGATTTCCTTTTGGTTATTTTCCACTTTATTAGCAATTTCCTTCATTGTTTCCATCATTTCTTTCATTGTTTTCAACATGTGTGTTCTAAATTCCCTTTCTGTCATTCCTAACATTTCTTTACAGGTGGAATCATCTGCAGTAGCTACCTCATGGTCCGTTGGTGGGGTTGTTCTGGACTGGTTCTTCATGTTGCCTGGAGATTTCTCCTGATTCTTCCTCATGAGTGATTTCTTTTATCTGTTTCCTTGCCCTAATTTTCCTTTCACTTTCTCTTGCTCTTTAAGTTCTTGCGCCTGTGGACTAAGGGTTACAGGACCAGAAGTGTGCTAACGTTGAAGATCAAAAAAGGATGAAAGAAAGGAGGACCAAGTGATGAGAAAAAAAGAAAAATAGAGAAAGGAGAGGGGGTGGGTATAAGGAATATTGATAAAAAGAAGAGAAACACAGAAAGAGGGTGACAGAGCAATATAGGTGTAAAGTAGGATACTTTGACACAACCTTAAAGAAACCCCACCTTCTGGGGATGCCCAGTTGGGTGGTTCCCTGAGGTCAGCAGCTCTTTGCTAACCTGATCAGACACAGTACCCCACCTCCACCAAGTAGAGAGGAAAGACAAAAATGCTATAAATCAAACCAAAGCAAGCAAGCAGAAAACTTTACTGGGATAAAATTAGGTTAAAAACCAAATAATAGCGGTAGAAACACTAGCAAAAATGAAGTTCTAGTTATAAAAAAAGGCAGCAATGGGAAATTATAATTAAACTAGAAAAATTGAGAAAGAAAAAGGATCTGTATGGAAAAGGTTGAAATTAAAAAACAAAAGAACATCAACAACGTCAAAACAAACAAACAAAAAAAACAACCAAACAAACAAACAAAAAAAAAAAACAACCAAAAACAAAGCAGTATGTATATGTTATTGAATATTGTCCGGGCAACACGTGGTCTTCTGGGGTATGAGATGTTAATCACAGTTCTGATATGACTGGAGGCTGCTGATTTCTCAAACCCCAGCAGGTAGACACCCTAAATCTCTCTTTAGCCCACTTAAAAGGCACTTTGGACTTGTAAACTTGCTGAGCATAAGCTTTCCCAGTAAAGTGCTTGTCGCTGGAATCACTGCTGAAGTGGCTATCCACTTACCCAGTGTGCCAAAACTGGTCTCACTCTGCCCCTGAGGGATAGGGCTGCAAGGCGGCTCAGACCCCAGCCTTAGGCTACTTGGTCGCTGGGTTACCAGCTTTCACCCGATTCTAGCTCTGTGATCCTGAGGGTGGAGCTTGATGGGGAAGATAACTCACAATGGCTCCCTTTGACCCACAGCCAAACACTATTAGCTCTGTCTGGCTTAGCAGCTCAGACTGGGGCCCTAGACAAAGCCAAAGTTCTCCGCACTCCCGCTCAGGCTCTCCCCAAGGCAGTTCAACTCAGTGCCAAATCCAAAGACACAAAACAGTTCACAGGTAAGGCCTTTCTGGTTTGCAGTCTCGCTGCTACTGAACTTACAGTTGCGGGTGGGTTTAGATGGATTGAACACACGCGACCACTTGCTGGTTTTCCACTGTTTTAGTCCTCCTCTTGGGGTCCAGAAGTCTCTCGCTGACTCCCTGTATCCTCATAGGGGTGATGATAGGCAGATCCCACCAGCCAGAGATGCCTGGAGTCCTATCTCCCCAGACTCATGGTGCCCAGATGCAAGGAAGCTGTTACTCGACCGCCATTTTTATGCAGTTGCTCAGGCACCAACTGGCAGGGAAGTGAGTTGAAATTCTTTCTGCAAATCACTACAGACTATGTACAACCAGGAAACCTGCCTCTTAAAGCCGGTGACAAACTTTTACAGAAACTACAACATGGTGATCGGCCATGGAAGGTGGTTACCATGGTAACAGTATAAACTGTGAATCAGGTATAAGCCTGGAAACCACTCACAGCTACACCAGGTGTCCAGAAAGTATATGGCAGTATGAATATATTCCTACGAAAATTGATCCCTACATCATACATATAGATGTATATTTCTACATACAAGTATAATATTTTTGTGGTTATTGCCTTTTTTTTCTCTTCTCTTTTTTTTCTGTTTTTCCTCAACATTTTCTTGGAGGAGCTTTTGTTAATTTTTTCTTATTACTTTTTATATAGATATATTTTTATTTCTATTTTTTTCTATTTTTAATTTCTCCTTTCTTCTCTTTTAACTTTTCTATGAACACCTCTTTTTTCTTTTTTTTCAATTATTTTACGATTATCACTATTTTTATTGAAGTTGTTTTTATGTTGCTGTTGTTGTGGCTGTTGTCTGTATGTCTGTATTTCTCCATCTGTTTCCGTGTCTATGGGCTCATGTGTCTGGTAGCCTTTGTATCTGTTTATTTGCTCATTTGCTCTCAAGGAGCTTGGTGTTACAAACTGCAACTCTGAGCTCCCAGCACTCCCCTCCACTCTCACTCTGAGGTCTGGAGGCCTGCCCCCCAGAAATCCAGATTCTTGGGTGATTTCTCGAGAAGTGTAGACAGGATCTGGAATGCAGCTGGACAGTGCTGATTCTGTAGCAAAGGAGTGAAGAGAAGACAGTTGGCTAAGAGGGATCACATTGTAGCGGCAGTGCCCTGAGGTGCAGAGCAGCAGCCGTCTTTAGCAATAACATGGCCCACCCCCAGATATACCATAGACACTCCTGTCTCCATGGGCAACCAGATGAGGCCGGGCATCTTCTCAGATGACAACCACCACGGAACAGACCTTCGACTGAAACACAGGCTCTGTGAGTAAAGGGTTTGCCTGAGGTGGTACTGGCATGGGTGGAACACGGGGACTAGAAAACGTACACACAGATACAGGAAACTACCAGGGTGGGGCTGATCCAGAGAACCACTTTACTGAGCTTAAGACACACCTGGCCCTCAGGGGATCATCAGCCTATAAACAAAGGAGGCCACGAGGCTACAGCTGTTGGATAGTGGCAGACAGCAGCGGCCTGGATGAGCAGATACAGACTACCATGTGATTTAGGCAGGTGCAAACCTCTGGAATATCTGCTCACTGCAGACAACTGACTCGGTACAGCCCTGCAGAGCTAGCAGCAACTGAGTGTGACAGAGCTGCAAGGTGGGGAAGGAGGCATCAACTTTCCCAGACTGATCCATTTGCTGGGTGGCTCCTCATGACTCCATGCAGCACTGGAGCAAGCCATATCAGAGTTGTCACCAGACCCCTGTGAGCAGTTCCCAGAGACCTCTTAAACTCTCTCACCTGAGACAGGTTCTGAATGAGATAATTGATTTGGACCTTTTGAACTGAGCCAATCGTCTGAGGACTATTCATGTGGTGCCCTGGGTGTGTGGTTGTAGGAAGGTTTGATATTCCTTTTCAAATTGTTGCCTGTGGTGGGCGGGGTGACTTAATTGCTGGTATTTCTCCACAGCTGAGACTTCAACCCAGAGTAACTGTTTCACTAGGGTCGAACAGAAACCAGCTGAAAACAAGAAAGAACCACTTACGAATCCTCGACAAATCTCCAGGTGAAAAAATAAAGAGAGTAAACAAACATGGGGTGGAATCAGCGGAAAACCTCTGGTAACATAAATAACAAGAAGAGGTCAACCCCCCCAAGGAAAGATATGCCAGATGAAATTGAAGATCCCATTCAGAAAAAACTGGCTGTGATGTCAGAAATCGATTTGAGAAATTGGATTGCAAACAAGATTAATAAAATGGAATTAGGAATTTGAAGAGAAATTCAAAAGTTATCTCAAGAAATTAACGAATTTAAAGACAAAACCACCAAAGACTTAGACACACTGAAGCAAGAATATGCATCCCTAAAAGATCTGAAACATACAGTAGAATCCCTCAGTAACGGAGTGGAGGAAGCAGAAGAAAGGATTTCTGACATTGAAGACAAAGCCTTTGAAGACTCCCAAATCCTCGAAGAGGAAGAAAATGGAGAGCAAAAAAAATCATTCTCTCAGAGAGCTCTGGGATAATTCGAAGAAGACTAATATCTGACTCATTGGAATCCCTAAAACCGATGTAGTGGCCTCGCTAGGCACAGAGGCCCTTCTCCATGAAATTATGAAATAGAATTTTCCAGACACGCCTAGAGATTCTGAAATTCAGATAGCAGACAGCTTTAGAACCCTGGAATGACTCAACCCTAATAAGACATCCCCCAGGCATATCATAATCAAATTCACTAAAGTCAATTTAAAGGAGAAGATTCTCAAAGAAGCCAGATGCAAGAAAGCCATTACCTACAAACAGAAGAATATTAGAATCACTGCAGATCTCTCTGCTGAAACTTTTCAAGCCAGAAGACAGTGGTCATTGACTTTTAATCTACAAAATAACTTTCAACCCCAGATCCTGTATCCAGCTAAACTGAATTTCATTTATGATGGACAAATTAAATACTTCAATGACATGCATATGTTGAAGAAATTTGTCATTACCAAACAAGCTGTTCAGGATATCCTCAGACCTATGCTACATAATGACCAACCCAATCTTCTACCACAAAAGTAAACTCACTAAGAAACTTTTGATCAAACTCCAAATTCCACACTGGCAAAAGTATTAAAAACATCCACGGACTTTCAAAAATCTCGATACCCAAAATTTTACCAGACTTATCAATATTCTCCATTAATGTGAATGGCTAAAACTTTCCTCTAAATAGGCATACCTTAGCTGACTGTATACAAAAACTCAGGCCAGATATTTGTTGCATACAAGAATCATATCTTACCTTAAAAGACAAATATCTCTGAAAGGATGGTCACCCATATTTCAGGCAGATGGTAAGCAGAAAAAACCAGGTGTTGCAATTTTTTTTGCAGACACAATAGGCTTTAAACCAACAAAAGTAAGGAAAAACAAGAGTGGTCACTTCATATTTGTTAAGGATAATACTCAATATGATGAGATTTCAATTATGAATATCTATGCACCCAACCAGAATGCACCTCAGTTTATAAGAGAACATATGACAGACATGAGCAACTTGACTTTGTCCAGCTCCATAATAGTTGGAGATTTCAACACTTTTTTGGCAGTGTTGGATGGACACTTCAATAAGAAGCGGGCAAAGAAATTTTAGATTTAAAACTAACCAGCCAACATTTGGATTTAGCAGACATCTTCAGAGCAATTCATCCCAACAAAACTGAATACACATACTTCTCATCATCCCACAGAACATATTCCAAAATTGATCACATTATAGGTCACAAGTCTAACCTAAGTAAATTTAAAGGAATACAAATTATTCCTTGCATCCTCTCGGACCACCATGGAATAAAATTTGAACTCAGTAACAACACAATTCTGCATACTCATACAAAAACATGGAAGTTAAATAACCTTATGCTGAATGATAGCTGGGTCAGAGATGGGATTAAGAAGGAAATTGCCAAATATTTGGGAAAAAATGACAATGAAGACACAAACTATCGGAACCTCTAGGATACCGCAAAGGCAGTCCTAAATGGAAAATTTATAGCACTGAATGCCTTCCTCAAGAGAATGGAAAGAGAGGAAGATAACAACTTAATGGGACATCTCAAGCAACTGGAAAAGAAAGAACATTCCAACCCCAAACCCAGAAGAAGAAAAAAAAAAAATTAGAGCAGAATTAAATGAAATTGAAAACAAAAGAATAATACAACAGATCAATAAATCCAAAAGTTGGATTTTTGAAAAGGTCAATAAAATAGATAAACCTTTGGCCAACTTAATCAGGAAAAAAGTAAAATCTCTAATCTCATCAAGCAGAAATGACAAAGAAGAAATAACAGCAGACTCCTCAAAAATCCAAAAAATTCTTAATGAATATTACAAGAAACTTTATTCTCAGAAATATTAAAATCTGAAGGAAATTGACTTGGAAGCATGTCACCTTCCAAGATTTAATCAGAATCAAGTGGAAATGTTGAACAGCCCCATATCAAGTTCGGAAATAGCATCAACTATACAAAAACACCCTAAAAATAAAAGCCCAGGACCGGACGGTTTCACGTCAGAATTCTACCAAACCTTTAAAGAGGAGTTAGTACCTATATTACTCAACCTGTTACAAAAGGAACAAAAAGAAGGAAGACTACCCAACACGTTCTATGAAGCAAACATCACCCTGATCCCCAAAACAAGAAAAGACCCAACAAGAAAATAAAATATCACTAATGAATATAGATGCAAAAATATTCAACCACATGAATAATGAATAATGAATATGGATGCGAAAATATTCAACAAGATGCTAACAAACAGAATCCAGCAACACAACAAACAAATTATACATCATGACCAAGTCGGTTTTTATCCCAGGGTCTCAAGGCTGGTTCAATATACGTAAATCTATAAGTATAATTCAGCACATAAACAAATTAAAAACAAAGACCATATGATTCTCTCAATCGATGCAGAAAAACTTTTGATATTATCCAACATCCCTTAATAATCAGAATACTTAAGAAAATTAGTATAGAAAGGACAAGTCTTAAACTGATAGAGGCCATCTACAGCAAACCCACAGCCAATATCATATTGAATGCAGTTAAATAGGAATCATTTCCACTCAGATCAGAAACTAGACAAGGCTGTCCATTGTCTCTATTGCTCTTTAACAAAATAATGGAAGTTTTAGCCACAGCAATTAGGGAAGAAAAGGCGATCAAGGGTATCCATATAGGGTCAGAAGAGATAAAACTGTCGTTTCTCACAGGTGATATGATTGTATATCTGGAAAACACCAGAGATTCTACTACAAAACTCTTAGAAGTGATCAAGAAATACACCAGCGTCTCAGGTTACAAAATCAACATTCATAAATCGGTAGCCTTTCTATATACCAACAATAGTCAAGTTGAAAAATCAGTTAAGGACTCCATTCCATTCACAGTAGTGCCAAAGATGAAATATTTGGGAGTTTATCTAAAAAAGACGTGAAAGATCTCTATAAAGAGAACTATGAAACTCAAAGAAAAGAAATAGCTGTAAATGTTTACAAATGGAAAAAACATACGATGCTCATGGCTGGGAAAAATCAACATTGTTAAAATATCTATACTACTCAAAGCAATATATAATTTTCACGTAATCCATATTAAAGCTCCACTGTCATACTTTAAATATCTTGAAAAAAACAATACTTCATTTTGTATGGAATCAGAAAAAACCTCGAATAGCCAAGACATTACTCAGAAATAAAAACAAAACAGGAGGAATCATGCTACCAGACCTCAGACTATGCTACAAATCAATAGTGATCAAAACAACATGGTCCGGGCACAAAAACAGAAAAGTAGATGTCTGGAACAGAACAGAGAACCAAGAGATGAATCCAGCTACTCACCATTATTTAATCTTTGACAATCCAATTAAAAACATTCAGTGGGGAAAAGATTCCCTATTTAACAAATGGTGCTGGGTGACCTTGCTGGCAACCTGCAGAAGACTGAAACTGGACCCACACCTTTCACCATTAACTAAGATAGACTCTCACTGGATTAAAGATTTAAACTTAAGACATGAAACTATAAAAATAACAGGAGAGAGTGCAGGGAAAACCCTTGAAGAAATCGGTCTGGGCAAGTATTTTATGAGGAGGACACCCTGGGCAATTGAAGCAGCTTCAAAAATACACTACTGGGACCTGATGGAACTAAAAAGCTTCTGAACAGCCAAGAACACAGTAAGTAAAGCAAGAAAGCCCTTAGAATGGGAGAAGATATTTACAGGTTATGTCTTCAACAAAGGTTTAGTAACAAGAATCCACAGAGAACTCAAACACATTAGCAAGAAAAGAACAAGTGATCCCATCACATGCTGGGCAAGAGATTTGAAGAGAAACTTCTTTGAAGAAGACAGGCACAGGGCCTACAGACATATGAGAAAATGCTCATCATCTTTAATCATCAGAGAAATGCAAATCAAAACTACTTTGAGATATCATTTAACTCCAGTACGATCAGTCTATATCACACAATCCCAAGACCAGAGATGTTGGCATTGATGTGGAGAAAAGGAAACACTCTACACTGCTGGTGGGAATGCAAATTAATGCATTCCTTTTAGAAAGATATATGGAGAAAACTTAGAGATCTAAAAATAGATCTGCTATTCAATCCTATAATTCCTCTGCTAGGCATACACCCAGAAGACCAAAAATCACATCGTAGCAAAGATATTTGTACCAGAATATTTATTGCAGCCCTATTCATAATTGCTAAATCATGGAAAAAGCCCAAGTGCCCATCTATGCACAAATGGATTAATAAATTGTGGTATATGTACACCATGGAATATTATGCAGCCTTAAAGAAAGATGGAGACTTTACCTCTTTCATGTTTATGTGGATGGAGGTGGAACATATTCTTAGTAAATATCTCAAGTGGAAGAAAAAGTATTCAATGTACTCAGCCCTACTATGAAACTAATTTATGGTTTTCACATGAAAGCTATAACCCAGTTATAACCTAAGAATAGGAGAAATGGGAGGGGAGGGAATGGGAAGGTGGTCAGAGGAAGGGGGATTGGTGGGACTACACCTGCGGTGCATCTTACAAGGGCATATGTGAAACTTAGTAAATGTGGAATATAAATGTCTTAGCACAATAACTAAGAAAATGTCAGGAGGGCTATGTTAACCAGTGTGATGAAAATGTGTCAAACAGTCTATGAAAATAGTGTATGGTGCCCCATGATCACATTAATGTACACAGCAATCATTTAATTAAAAATAAATATATAAATAAATAAAGAGAAAAAAACTACGAAACTCTAAGAAAAGAAATAGCTGAAAATGTTAACAAATGAAAAAGCATACCATGCTCATGGCTGGGAAGAATCAACATTGTTAAAATGTCCATACTACTCTAAGCAATATACAATTTTAATGCAATGCCTATTAAAGCTCCACTGTCATACTTTAAAGATCTTGAAAAAATAATACCTCGTTTTATGTAGAATCAGAAAAAACCTCGAATAGCCAAGACATTACTCAGAAATAAAAACAAAGCCAGAGGAATCATGCTACCTGACCTCAGACTATACTATAAATCGATAGTGATCAAAACAGCATGGTACTGGCACAAAAACAGAGAAGTAGATGTCTGGAACAGAACAGAGAACCAAGAGATGAGTCCAGCTACTTATCGTTATTTGATCTTTGTCAAGCCATTTAAAAACATTCAATGGGGAAAATATTCCCAATTTAACAAATGGTGCTGGGGGAAGTGGCTGGCAACCTGTAGAAGACTGAAACTTGACCCACACCTTTCACCATTAACTAAGATAGACTCTCACTGGATTAAAGATTTAAACTTAAGACATGAAACTATAAAAATACTACAAGAGAGAGCAGGGAAAACCCTTGAAGAAATCAGTCTAGGTGAGTATTTCATGAAGAGGAACCCCTGGGCAATTGAAGCAGCTTCAAAATATACTACTGGGACCTGATGGAACTAAAAAGCTTCTGCATATCCAGGAACACAGTACATAAAGCAAGCATATAGTCCTCAGAATGGAGGAAGTAATTTTCAGGTTATGTCTCTGACAAAGGTTTAATAACCAGAATCCACAGAGAACTCAAACGTATAAGCAAGAAAAGAACAAGTGATCCCATCACAGGCTGGGCAAGAGACTTGAAGAGAAACCTCTCTGAAGAAAACAGGCACACAGCCAGAGACATATGAAAAAGTGCTCTACATCTTTAATCATCAGAGAAATGCAAATCAAAACTACCTTGAGATACCATCTAACTCCAGTAAGATTAGCCCAAATCACAAAGTCCCAAGACCAGAGATTTTGGCATTGATGTGGAGAAAAGGGATCACTTCTACACTGCTGGTGGGAGTGCAAATTAATACATTACTTTTGGAAAGATGTTTGGAGAACACTTAGAGATCTAAAAATAGATCTGCCATTGCCGCACCCTCGGCACCAAGCCGCAGCGAGGTGGCGCTGTCCGCGTTGTAAAACGACGGAAAGGAGGTCTGTGCTCCCCGGAGCGAAGCCCCCAGCACCCCCAGTGTGCGCAGCGACAGAGATGTTGCCCAGCATGCTGTTTTTTATCGCATTATTCTAAGGGTATGGTTTTCTGTTACAGTGTAAGTGTATGTTAAGCTGAATGTCTGTTTGTCCTGATAAGTAAGCAATAAGGTTTTAAAGAATGAACACAATGGTTTACTGATTCAGAAACAGCACAAGAAGTATAACTGTGCCAGACTCAGTGGCTCCAAGTAAGCCTGCACAAAAGCAAGTCCCCACCATAAACGCCAGTGGGCTAAGACAATGCAGGCACAGCAAACAAGATGTTTAAACAAGATGTTCCAACTCGACATGCACCATCACCACCCACAGTAAAACTTTCCTTAAAAAACATCTTACTTCACTACATTTCTAATCAATCAAATCACAATAGAATAAGCACATATGATTAATAATAAGCACATAATAAAAGTATATATAACCAACATTAACTTAAAATTTATATATCTAATAAGAGCCTTAAAACAAATTATGCCTTTACTATTACTTAAACACAAATGTAAAGAATTACACTAAACTAACATTCCACAGATAAGAGAAAGCAAGAGGAAGCAAATAGTTTTCGCTGATAACCACTAACCTTTGTTCTCCTTAAGGGCAGGATATTGAAAAATAGTAATGGATAACTACCCACGTTTACAAACTTAAAATATAACTTGTAAAGGTCAGCAAGTTGTAAAAATATTTTGTGTAACCTGTAATGCTTTGTGTAAATTGTATAAAAACCGTACTTAAAACTCAGTAAAGTACAGCTGCATACTTCACCAAGTGCTGTGTGGCAGACTGTCATTTTCCTGCGTCGACCTTTCAACCAACCTGACTCCGTTTCCCTGCTTTCCCTCGGACTGAAGCCCACCGACAGGGTGGTCCGCGGCATGCCATTCAATCCTATAATTCCTGTACTAGGTATATACCCAGAAGACCAAAAATCACATTATAACAAAGATATTTGTAGCAGAATGTTTATTGCAGCCCAATTCATAATTGCTAAGTCATGGAAAATGCCCAAGTGCCCATCGATTCATGAATGGATTAATAAATTGTGGTGTATGTACACCATAGAATATTATGCAGCCTTAAAGAAAGATGGAGACTTTCCCTCTTTCGTGTTTACATGGATGGAGATGGAATATATTCTTCTTATTAAAGTATCTCAAGAATGGAAGAAAAAGTATCCAATATACTCCAGCCCTACTATGAAACTAATTTATGGCTTTCATATGAAAGCTATAACCCAGTTATAACCTAAGAATATGGGGAGGGGGGAGAAGGAGGAGAGGGGAGTTTGGGCAGAGGGAGGGTGATTGTTGGGATTAAACCTGTGGTACATCTTACAAGGGTACATGTGAAACTCAGTACATGTAGAATATAAATGTCTTAACGCAGTAACTAATAAAATGCCAGGAAGGCTATGTTAACCATTGTGATGAAAGTGTGTCAAACTTTTTATAATATGAAAATTTGTCAAACCAGTGTATAGTGCCCCCTGAACACATTAATGTACACAGCTATGATTTAATAATAAAAAAAATACCCAGTTACTCCAATTTGTATCTGAGCTGATCAGACCTATGGAAAAAAAATAAAATTATGCAAATTAACAAGTAAAAATTAGTTACTTTAAATAAAAAGATGAAAAGTGAAAAAAATAAAGAACATGAAACTTTTGAACTATCTCAAGCATTCAAAAGTAGAGAAATGGAGAAATGCATATATATATAGAGAGAGTCCCATCTTAGTAGCTAGGACTAGAGGCAGCCACCACAACACCCAGCTATTTTGTTTTGCTGTTATTGTAGTTGTAGTTGTCATTGTTATTTAGCAGGCCTGGGTCAGGTTCAAACTTGCTAGCCCCAGTGTATGTGGCCGGTGTACTAACCAGATGCCTTTTTTTTTTTAACTTACAAAAATTCTCCCATTTTGGGGTGTCTATCTCCTTTAATAGGTAACTTGAATCACACTAAATTTTATTTGTAATGAAGATATATATATATATGTATATGCATAAGAGATATACATATATATCTTTTGACCTCAGGGAAATGCTAATTTAAGGGATCATGATAAATACATATATATTACACAAATATATAATACTACACAAATTTTAAAGGCATTAGTGAAAAAATCCAGTTGGAAAAGTGAAAATCCTGTGTAAATCTACTTATGTGTACACTTGATAAGGCAAAAATATTGAGACTATAAAATTTACTGGTATTATTAAGATATTGATAGTGGGCAAACAGGGTCTGGCTGCCTGTCACTGTCCAGTCAATATGCATAGACAAGGTTTAGGTGCAAACAAACTTCATTTTCAGAAGGCAAACAATTCTGGAGAACAGTGAGAGTGACCTCTCTATTCAGTTACAATTCTAATAACTTTTATAAAAGATACAAGGAAACAACCTATAAAATTTTAACTTTATCTGGTAGGAAGTATCATCAAAGTAGTCTCCATTGCAGTGATGTAAAGTATTTAAACAACGAAAGGTAATTTTCACTTTAACAAAATATTGAAGAGAATCATCAGGGAAAACATCATATTATCAAAGTAATTTTTACCCTACCAATGTCTCAGCACCTACTGTCTATGTATGACTACTTCCTCACAGCCTCCTGAGATAAGCATCTTCACAATCATGGTGAAACCTTAACTAGATAATTACAGGGAAAGGTGTGTTGGAATGAATGTGAACTCAGATGACTAGGTTTGCTGTACTGCTTCAGCTTAGATTCTCAGACTCCATCTCGTAGGATGCTTTTCTGGCTTCATTTCCCCACTCTTATTTTATAATTTCATATCTATATAATTGCTTCCAAGTGAAAATATTTACTGTGATTAGTTGCATTAATATGAGGTTCAGCCTATCATACCCAGGGGGGAATAGTAATTACAACATGTTGCACAAGTAAACAAGATGTAAATACCTGTTCTACATGAGTTCTGTCTGCTAGAAAAAAAATAAACTCATTCATAACATTGTTAGCCAAGTAAGTCCAAATATTCTCATCCTTTTCAGAAGTCTATTATGGCCTGTTTATTTCCCCAAAGTCCCCAAAGTCAGAAGCGTTATTAAAAGGGTATGTCTCATGGCTATCTTTTAATCTGTGTCATCAACCACTTTCATTGTCCAGATTTGGGGCACTGTTGTACAGATTCTGTCACTTGAATTGCGTGTAGTGAGTTCAGATTTTTACTCCAGCCAGTTTAACTTCAATAGGGGCACTCCCGTTCTTTTATAATTGCTCATTTGCCCCATCTCTCCAAATTTTGAGAAGAACCTTGTATCCAGACTGGAACAGGTATAGATTTCCTGTTGAGGATAGGGCAGAGCTTGGGAAAGATAACTTTTAGATTAAATACAATACCTGTTTCATGTGATGGACATACTTTGTACCCTTAAATCATATTCTGCCTGAAAAGGAATTTGGACTGAGATTACCTGGAAGGATATCCCATACACAATTTCATAAGAACTTAACTTATGTCTACTTCTAGGGGCTACCCACACCTAGAGTAAGGCAGAAAGCAGTACCTGATACCAATGTAAATGGTTTTCTTCACACAGTTTGGTGAGATATTTCTTCAATGTGTTTTATTCATCTTCACTTTCCCTAATGACTGAGGTGTCCGTGAAGTATGTAGTCTCCACTGCCTTCCTAAAACTTGCTTACCTGTTGGGTAGCCTCTGCAATGAAGGAGGGTACATCATAACTCTAGAGGCTTTTCAAGAGCCCATATCAAGATATTATTTTTTTCAGAAGTAAATTAATAACCTATGCTGCTTTCTCAGTCTAGGCTGGAAATGCCTTCACCCAGCCTGAGAAACAGTCTAAGAAGATTAAGAGACACTTTAAATCTTTGGAAGTGGGCATTTGGATAAAAACCAACTGCCAGTCTTCAAAGGGCACTAATCTTTAGTGGTGTTGCAATGGCTTCATTTGTTTCTTCTTTGGACTGTTTTTCATGCAAAGTAGATACCAAGATGTGATTTCTCTGATGATCTGAGTGTGGTGTCTGCTTGTTACCCAGAGACAGATAAATTCTGTCATGACCTCCTTCCTGTAATGAATCATTCCATGTACTCCCTGGAGAATTTGAGGCTTCACATTACAGGGTAACAGAATTCTTCCTTGTTAATCCATCAGCCACACTTTCCTTTTTTTGGAATACCTCCTTTTATGCCAACTCTTGGTCTGCTTTGTCATCAGTGGCCAAGATATTTGCCAACTTCAAAGGGGGCATTAGACAGTGCCTCTGTATCTAATATAGTAAGAGGATTCAGGATGAGAAGGACCAAGAATATGCTAATTAATAGTGCCTGCATTCTCACCTTATCAGGATCAGCAATAAGACCTTCTAGCTCTTCTGTACTGTTTACCTCCTTGACATAATCATAAGCCATTATAAGCATCTGAGGTACTGGTTTGTTAATTATATTAGTCCTATCACTGTAACCTCATGTTCATTGCCTTTTTCCATTACTTCAAAGCCCCTAGGAGATCTCTCTTTTTTTTTTTCCTACAAATGTAGCTCCCAGAAGCTCTAGAGAATTGATATGTTCTGTCTTTCTGGTCTGTGCATGGTGTGTCAGAAAATCCACAATATTCGTGTGACCAATCACACTTGCTGAGAGAAGGGGAGTCATTCCATAACCATGCTTTCCATCTTGGCACAATACATAAGAAGCATCTTCATGATGTCCAAACTTCCAGATTCTGCACAATCATGGAATGCAGTATTACCTTTAACACTTTTTCTATTAACATTTTCCCCCTTTTCAGGCAAATATTGAGCAATCTCTTTATGTCCTTTGTAACATGAAATCATCAAGCACATATGTCCATGTCAATTTGACACTGCCAAATCAGCTTTGTGTTCTAAAAGGTACTTCACTATTTCCAAATGGCCATAAAAACATGCAGCTTGAAGAGGAGTTGAAATGGTTAAAGTTGTGTTGTTGATAGATGCTCCATGATTTAACAAAAACTGAACCACTTTCAGAGGTCCTGCTGCAAAAGCAGCCCACTAAGGACGAGCCCCCTCAATAGTTTCACCATCAAAATTGACAGAGCCCCCAACTTCTATGGAGGTACTGCATTGCTCTAGGAGGAATTCAACTATGTCAAGGTGCACGTACCTTGCAGCCATCAAGAGTAGGGTGGTCCCATTTGTTTTTTTAGAGATCAAGGAGGAAACCTCTTCATATTTGCTTGCCAACAACTTGGTGAGAAGTCAGAGTTTACCATCCTGAGATGTGTTAAATACAGCTGTCTTTAGATCCATTTATGTCCAATTGAAAGGTTGTGCTTTATTTCTCATTCAAAACAGAGATCTAGCTTAACTCTACCGACACAAGAAGGAGTTACAGAAACCAAAGTACAATGTTAATCACTGCACTCCAGAATGTATATAAAACCACGGAGAGTATGGTCTGTCCTACTTCCTTCCAACATCTGCCTGGGGGCAAGTCCTTCCTGCCACTTCTGGATGCCTGGGCAGCCCCCTTCAAATTGGAACCAGAGGCGCTGTCTATGCAGACTCTGGCAATTTCAAATGATGCATCAACATGTGGAAAAATGCATTGGATATGCAACAAAATAATTTGGACCCAATGACTGGCAGCAGCTTATTGTCTTTTGCAGACCTATTCTCTTTTATGCTACAGGATAGGGCTAAAGGCCTGCTGAGTACCACTGTTACATTTGATGAACTTATGGGCATCAATACAAAAGCATACTTGAAATAGAGCAAGCTATCAAACAAACTTAGTGTCCAGCTGACCATTACAGTTAAATAAAGCCCTTTCCATCATTTTGTACTTAATTTGCTTGTTAGAAAAAGTTCCTTGTACTCTAGCTATCACCATCAGGCAGGCTGGCCAAACTGAGGCTGTGAAGTCAAGCTGTTTAGACAAGTAAACAACTGGTCAAGGCTGCTTCTAATTTTCTGGAGAAACATCCCTGGCCCTAGTCCTTGTTTTTCATAAACATACAAATAAAATGGTTTTATCAAGTACAGCAGTGTGAGTTCCTTAGTCAGTAAATGCTCAGAGTTCAAAGGCTTCCTCACATTTTTTTGTCTATATTAAAGGGTCCTCCTCAGACCCATTCAGAGTTTCATACAAGGGCTTTATAATGAGACCATTTGGAATCCAGATCCAAGAAAAGTCTGGCATTCTCAGAAATCCCCTCAGCTGTTTCCTCATATTGGGTTTAGAGGAGTGTAAAATCAAGTACTTTCTTTTTCTAAGCAGGCTGCACTACCAAGGCACAATTAAGAACCTCAGAAATTTTACTTTCTGCTGCCAAATTTGGACTTTCTTCTTAGACAATCCTGTAACTTCACTTTGCTAAGTAACTCAGTGTCAGGATGGGGTTATGCAAACAGTTCTGACACTGCTCTCCTGTGACTAACATGTCATCTACATGCTGGAGAATTTTCCCATTTTCTAATTTAAGGTCTACTAAATCCTGTGCCAGAGCTTCTCTGAAAATAGTGGGTGTATTTTTGAAGCCTTGGGGAAGTATCATTCAAAATAATTGTTCCTTGTAAAGGGTGTCTGAATCTTGCCATTCAAAGGCAAACACTTCCAAAGAGTAAAATCTCTAATATCATCAATCAGAAACAACAAAGACAAAATAAACACAGACTCATCAGAAATCCAAAAAATCCTTAATGAATATTACAAGAAACTTTATTCTCAGAAATATGAAAATCTAAAGGAAATAGACCGATACTTGGAAGCACGCCACCTTCCAAGACTTAACCAGAATCAAGTGGAAATGTTGAACAGACCCATATCAAGTTCAGAAATAGCATCAACTATACAAAACCTCCCTAAAAAGAAAAGCCCGGGACCAGATGGTTTCACGTCAGAATTCTACCAAACCTTTAAAGAGGAATTAGTACCTATATTACTCAACCTGTTCCAAAATGTAGAAAAAGAAGGAAGACTACCCAACACGTTCTATGAAGCAAATATCACCCTGATCCCCAAACCAGGAAAAGACCCAACAAGAAAAGAAAATTATAGACCAATATCACTAATGAATATAGATGCAAAAATATTCAACAAGATCCTAACAAACAGAATCCAGCAACACATCAAACAAATTATACATCATGACCAAGTTGGTTTTATCCCAGGGTCTCAAGGCTGGTTCAATATACGTAAATCTATAAATGTAATTCAGCACATAAACAAATTAAAAAACAAAGACCATATGATTCTCTCAATTGATGCAGAAAAAGCTTTTGATAATATCCAGCATCCCTTCATGATCAGAACACTCAAGAAAATTGGTCTAGAAGGGACTTTTCTTAAACTGATAGAGGCTATCTACAGCAAACCCACAGCCAATATCATATTGAATGGAGTTAAATTGGAATCATTTCCACTCAGATCAGGAACCAGACAAGGCTGCCCATTGTCTCCATTGCTTTTCAACATTGTAATGGAAGTTTTAGCCACTGCAATTAGGGAAGAAAAGGCCATCAAGGGTATCCGTATAGGGTCAGAAGAGATCAAACTCTCGCTCTTCGCAGATGATATGATTGTGTATCTGGAAAACACTAGGGACTCTACTACAAAACTCCTAGAAGTGATCAAGGAATACAGCAGCGTCTCAGGTTACAAAATCAACATTCATAAATCGGTAGCCTTTATATACACCAACAACAGTCAAATTGAAAAAGCAGTTAAGGACTCTATCCCATTCACAGTAGTGCCAAAGAAGATGAAATATTTGGGAATTTACCTAACAAAAGATGTGAAAGATCTCTATAAAGAGAACTATGAAACTCTAAGAAAAGAAATAGCTGAAAATGTTAACAAATGGAAAAACATACCATGCTCATGGCTAGGAAGAATCAACATTATCAAAATGTCCATACTACCCAAAGCAATATATAATTTCAACGCACTCCCTATTAAAGCTCCACTGTCATATTTTAAAGATCTTGAAAAAACATTACTTCGTTTTATATGGAATCAGAAAAAAGCTCGAATAGCCAAGACATTACTCAGAAATAAAAACAAAACAGGAGGAATCACACTACCAGACCTCAGACTTTACTACAAATCTATAGTGATCAAAACAGCATGGTATTGGCACAAAAACAGAGAAGTAGATATCTGGAACAGAATAGAGAACCAAGAGATGAATCCAGCTACTTACCGCTATTTGATTTTTGACAAGCCAATTAAAAACATTCAGTGGGGAAAAGATTCCCTATTTAACAAATGGTGCTGGGTGAACTGGCTGGCAACCTGCAGAAGACTGAAATTGGATCCACACCTTTCACCATTAACTAAGATAGACTCTCATTGGATTAAAGATTTAAACTTAAGACATGAAACTATAAAAATACTAGAGGAGAATGCAGGGAAAACCCTTGAAGAAATTGGTCTGGGTGAGTATTTCATGAGGAGAACCCCCCAGGCAATTGAAGCAGCTTCAAAAATACACTACTGGGACTTGATCAAACTGAAAAGCTTCTGCACAGCTAAGAACACAGTAAGCAGAGCAAGCAGACAGCCCTCAGAATGGGAGAAGATATTTGCAGGGTATAACTCTGACAAAGGTTTAATAACCAGAATCCACAGAGAACTCAAACGCATCAGCAAGAAAAAAACAAGGGATCCCATCGCAGGCTGGGCAAGGGATTTGAAGAGAAACTTCTCTGAAGAAGACAGGCGCACGGCCTTCAGACATATGAAAAAATGCTCATCATCTTTAATCATCAGAGAAATGCAAATCAAAACTACTTTGAGATATCATCTAACTCCAATGAGACTAGCCTATATCACAAAATCTCAAGACCAGAGATGTTGGCGTGGATGCGGAGAAAAGGGAACACTTCTGCACTGCTGGTGGGAATGCAAATTAATACATTCCTTTTGGAGGGATATATGGAGAACACTCAGAGATCTAAAAATAGATCTGCCATTCAATCCTGTAATTCCTCTGCTGGGCATATACCCAGAAGACCAAAAATCACAACATAACAAAGATATTTGTACCAGGATGTTTATTGCAGCCCAATTCATAATTGCTAAGTCATGGAAAAAGCCGAAGTGCCCATCGATCCACGAATGGATTAATAAATTGTGGTATATGTATACCATGGAATACTATGCAGCCTTAAAGAAAGATGGAGACTTTGCCTCTTTCATGTTTACATGGATGGAGCTGGAACATATTCTTCTTAGTAAAGTATCCCAAGAATGGAAGAAAAAATACCCAATGTACACAGCCCTACTATGAAACTAATTTGGGACTCTCACATGAAAGTTATAACCCAGCTACAACTTAACAATAGGGGGAAGTGGGAAAGGGGGGTGGGTAGAGGGAGGGGAATCGGTGGGATCACACCTGTGGTGCACATTACAGGGGTATTTGCGAAACTTGGTAAATGTAGAATATAAATGTTTTGGCACAGTAACTGAGATAATGCCGGAAAGGCTATGTTAACCACTGGGATAAAAATGTGTCAAATGGTTTATGAAGTGAGTGTATGATGCCCCATAATCATATCATTGTATACACTTATGATTTAATAAAAAAATTAAAAAAAAAAAAAAAAAAAAAAAACAAAGGCAAACACTTCCTATGACTAGGGGCAGGAAGCAACAGGGTACAAAAGAAAGCATACTTTAAGTCCAAAAGTGAAAACCAGGTGGCTTCTGGTGGAAAGTCATTCCAAAGGGTATAAGGGTTAGGCACTGTGGCATGAATATCTAGCACCACTTCATTTATTGTCCTCAGGTCACGTGCAAAACATTATTACTCTGTTCCCAGATTTTTCACTAGCAGTATAGGAATATTATAAAGTGATTGACATGGCCTTATAAGTCCATAGGCTTTAAACTTCTTAAAGGAGCTACTCCTCTTAATGCCTTCTTTTTTTTTTATTTTTTTATTAAATCATAACTGAATACATTGATATGATCATGGGGCATCATACACTCGCTTCATAGACCATTTGACACATTTTCATCCCAATGGTTAACATAGCAGTCCTGGCATTATCTCAGTTACTGTGCCAAAACATTTATATTCTACATTTACCAAGTTTCGCAAATACCCCCTTAAGATGCAAAACAGGTATGATCCCATCAATCCCCCTCCCTCTATACACCACCCCCCCTCCCTTTTCCACTTCCTCCAATTGTTAGGTTGTAACTGGGTTATAGCTTTCGTATGAGAGCCCCAAATTAGTTTCATAGTAGGGCTGAGTACATTGGGTAATTTTTCTTCCATTCTTGAGATACTTTACTAAGAAGAATATGTTCCAGCTCCATCCATGTAAACATGAAAGAGGTAAAGTCTCCATCTTTATTTAAGGCTTCATAATATTCCATGGTGCACATATACCACAATTTATAAATCCATCCATTCATGGATGGATGAGCACTGGGCTTTTTCCATGACTTAGCAATTATGAATTGGGCTGCAATAAACATTCTTGTACAAATACTTTGTTATGTTGAGATTTTTGGTCTTCTGGACATATGCCCAGCAGAGGAATTACAGGATTGAATGGCAGATCTATTTTTAGACCTCTGAGTGTTCTTCACATATCTTTCCAAAAGGAATGTATAAATTTGCATTCACACAAGCAGTGCAGAACTGTTTCCTTTTCGCCACATCCACGCCAACATCTCTGGTCTTGAGATTTTGTGATATAGGCTAGTCTCACTGGAGTTGGATGATATCTCAAAGTAATTTTGATTTGCATTTCTCTGATGATTAAAGATGATGAGCATTTTTTCATGTGTCTGAAGGCCGTGCGCCTGTCTTATTCAGAGAAGTTTCTCTTCAAATCCCTTGCCCAGCCTGAAATGGGATCCCTTGTTTTTTTCTTGCTGGTGCATTTGAGTTCTACGTGGATTCTTGTTATTAAACCTTTGTCAGAGATATAGCCTACAAATATCTTCTCCCATTCTGAGGGCTGTTTGCTTGCTTTACTTACTGTGTTCTTGGCTGTGCAGAAGCTTTTTAGTTTGATCAAGTCCAAGTAGTGTATTTTTGAAGCTGCTTCAATTGCCCGGGGGGTCCTCTTCATAAAATACTCGCCCAGACCAATTTCTTCAAGGGTTTTCCCTGCACTCTCCTCTAGTATTTTATAGTTTCATGTCTTAAGTTTAAATCTTTAATCCAATGAGAGTCTATCTTAGTTAATGGTGAAAGGTGTGGGTCCAATTTCAGTCTTCTGCAGGTTGCCAGCCAGTTCAGCCAGCACCATTTGTTAAATAGGGAATCTTTTCCCCACTGAATGTTTTTAATTGGCTTGTCAAAGATCAAATAGCGGAAAGTAGCTGGATTCATCTCTTGGTTCTCTATTCTGTTCCAGATATCTACTTCACTGTTTTTGTGCCAATACCATGCTGTTTTGATCACTATTGATTTGTAGTAAAGTCTGAGGTCTGGTAGTGTGGTTCCTCCTGTTTTGTATTTATTTCTCAGTAATGTCTTGGCTATTCGAGGTTTTTTCTGATTCCATATAAAATGAAGTGTTGTTTTTTCAAGATCTTTAAAATATGACAGTGGAGCTTTAATAGGGAGTGCATTGAAATTATATTTTGCTTCCAGTAGTATGGACATTTTAATAATGTTGATTCTTCCCAGCCATGAGCATGGTATGTTTTTCTACTTGTTAACATTTTCAGCGATTTCTTCTCTTAGAGTTTCATACTTCTCTTTATAGAGATCTTTTACGGCTTTTGTTAGGTAAATTCCCAAATATTTCATCTTCTTTGGCACTACTGTGAATGGGATAGAGTCCTTGACTGCCTTTTCAACTTGACTGTTGTTGGTGTACATAAAGGCTACCGATTTATGGATGTTGATTTTGTAACCTGAGACGCTGCTGTATTCCTTGATCACTTCAAGAAGTTTTGTAGTAGAGTCCCTATTGTTTTCCAGATACACAACCATATCATCTGCAAAGAGCAAAAGTTTGATCTATTCTGACCCTACATGGATACCCTTGATCGCCTTTTCTAGCCTAATTGCAGTGGCTAAAACTTCCATTACAATGTTGAAAAGCAATGGAGACAATGGGAAGCCTTGTCTGGTTCCTGATCTGAGTGGAAATGATTCCAATTTAACTCCATTCAATATGATATTGGCTGTGGGTTTGCTGTAGATAGCCTCTATCAGTTTAAGAAAAGTCCCTTCTAGACCAATTTTCTTGAGTGTTCTGATCATGAAGGGATGCTGGATATTGTCAAAAGCTATTTCTGCATCGATTGAGAGAATCATATGGTCTTTGTTTTTAATTTCTTTATGTGCTGAATTACATTTAAAGATTTACGTATATTGAACCAGACTTGAGACCCTGGGATAAAACCAAATTGGTCCTGATGTATAATTTGTTTGATGTATTGCTGGATTCTGTTTGTTAGGATCTTGTTGAACATTTTTGCATCTATATTCATTAGTGATATTGGTCTATAATTTTCTTTTCTTGTTGGGTCTTTTCCTGTTTTGGAGATCAGGGTGATGTTTGCTTCATGGAACGTGTTGTATAGTCTTACTTCTTTTTCTACCTTTTGGAACAGATTGAGTAACATAGGTACTAATTCCTCTTTAAAGGTTTGGTAGAATTCTGACGTGAAACCATCTGGTCCTGGGCTTTTCTTTTTAGGGAGGTTTTGTATAATAGATGCTATTTCTGAACTTGATATAGGTCTGTTCAACACTTCCACTTGATTCTGGCTAATTCTTTGAAGGTGGTGTGCATCTAAGTATCGGTAAATTCCCTTCAGATTTTCATATTTCTGAGAATAAAGTTTCTTGTAATATTCATTAAGGATTTTTTGGATTTCTGACAAGTCTGTTGTTATTTCGTCTTTGTTGTTTCTGATTGATGATATTAGAGATTTTACTCTTTTTTTTCTGATTAGGCTAGCCAGAGGTTTATCTCTTTTATTGACCTTTTCAAAAAATCAGCTTTTTGATTTATTGATCTGTTGCATTATTCTTCTGTTTTCAATTTCATTTAATTCTGCTCTACTTTTGGTTATTTCTTTTCTTCACTGGGTTTGGGGTTGGAATGTTCTTCCTTTCCCAGTTGCTAGAGATGTCCCATTAACTTGTTAACTTCCTCTCTTTCCATTCTCTTGAGGAAGGCTTGCAGTGCGATGAATATCCCTCTTAGAACTGCCTTTGTGGTGTCCCAGAGCTTCTGAAAGTTTGTGTCTTCATTGTCGTTTTGTTCCCAAAAATTGGCGATTTCTTTCTTAATCTCATCTCTGACCCAGCTATCATTCAGCATAAGGTTATTTAACTTCCATGTTTTTGTATGAGTATGCAGATTCCTGTTGTTACTCAATTCAAGTTTTATTCCATGATGGTCCGAGAAGATGCATGGAATAATTTCTATTCCTTTAAATTTACTGAGGTTAGACTTGTGACCTAAAATGTGGTCAATTTTGGAGTAAGTACCATGGGCTGATGAGAAGTATGTGTATTCAGTTTTGTTGGGATGAAATGTTCTGTAGATATCTGCTAAATCTAAATACTGGATGGTTAGGTTTAAATCTAAGATTTCTTTGCTCAGCTTCTTGCAGGAGGATCGATCCAACACTGCCAAAGGAGTGTTGAAATCTCCAACGATTATGGAGCTGGAGGAAATCAGGTTACTCATGTCTGTTAGAGTTTCTCTTATAAATTGAGGTGCATTCTGGTTGGGTGCATAGATATTAATAATTGAGATCTCATCATATTGAGTATTACCCTTAACAAATATGAAGTGACCATTTTTGTCCTTCCTTACTTTTGATGGTTTAAAGCCTACTGTATCTGCAAATAAAATTGTAACACCTGCTTTTTTCTGATTACCGTTTGCCTGAAATACCGATGACCATCCTTTCACCCTGAGTCAGTATTTGTCTTTTAAGTTAAGATGTGACTCTTTTATGCAACAACTATCTGGCTTGAGTTTTTGTATCCAGTCAGCTAACCTATGCCTCTTTAGAGGACAGTTTAAGCCATTCACATGAATGGAGAATATTGATAAGTCTGGTGGAATTTTGGGTATCGAGTTTTTCAAAGGTCCAGTGGACATTGTTAATCCTTTCACCAGTGTGGAAGTTGGAGTTTGATCCGAAGATTCTGAGTGAGTTTACTTTTTTTTTTTTTTATTGTTGGGGATTCATTGAGGGTACAATAAGCCTGTTACACTGATTGCAATTGTTAGGCAAAGTCCATAATGTAATCATGTCTTGCCCCCATAAAGTGTGACACACACCAAGGCCCCACCCCCCTCCCTCCATGCCTTTTTCTGCTTCCCCCCATATCCTTAATTGTCATTAATTGACCTCATATCCAAATTGAGTACATAGGAATCATGCTTCTCCATTCTTGTGACGCTTAACTAAGAATAATGTCTTCCACTTACATCCAGGTTAATACAAAGGATGTAAAGTCTCCATTTTCTTTAATGGCTGAATAGTATTCCAGGGTATACATATACCACAGCTTGTTAATCCATTCCTGGGTTGGTGGGCATTTAGGCTGTTTCCACATTTAGTTGATTGTAAATTGAGCTGCAATAAACAGTCTAGTACAAGAGTCCTTAAGATAAAAGGATTTTTTCCTTCTGGGTAGATGCCCAGCAATGGAATTGCAGGATCAAATGGGAGGTCTAGCTTGAGTGCTTCGAGTTTTCTCCATACTTCCTTCCAGAAAGGTTGTACTAGTTTGCAGTCCCACCAGCAGTGTAAAAGTGTTCCCTTCTTTCCACATCCACGCCAGCATCTGCAGTTTTGAGATTTTGTTTTTTTTTTTTTTTTGTAGAGACAGAGTCTCACTTTACTGCCCTCGGTAGAGTGCCGTGGCGTCACATGGCTCACAGCAACCTCCAGCTCTGGGGCTTGCGCGATTCTCTTGCCTCAGCCTCCCGAGCAGCTGGGACTACAGGCGCCCGCCACAACGCCCGGCTATTTTTTTGTTGCAGTTTGGCCGGGGCTGGGTTTGAACCCGCCACCCTCGGAATATGGGGCCGGCGCCCTACTCACTGAGCCACAGGCGCCGCCCCAGTTTTGAGATTTTGTGATGTGGGCCATTCTCACTGGGGTTAGATGATATCTCAGGGTTGTTTTGATTTGCATTTCTCTAATATATAGAGATCCTGAACATTTTTTCATGTGTTTGTTAGCCATTCGTCTGTCGTCTTTAGAGAAAGTTCTATTCATGTCTCTTGCCCATTGATATATGGGATTGTTGGCTTTTTTCATGTGGATTAATTTGAGTTCTCTATAGATCCTAGTTATCAAGCTTTTGTCTGATTGAAAATATGCAAATATCCTTTCCCATTGTGTGGGTTGTCTCTTTGCTTTGGTTATTGTCTCCTTAGCTGTACAAAAGCTTTTCAGTTTAATGAAGTCCCATTTGTTTATTTTTGTTGTTGTTGCAATTGCCATGGCAGTCTTCTTCATGAAGTCTTTCCCCAGGCCAGATCTTCCAGTGTTTTTCCTATGTTTCCTTGAGGATTTTTATTGTTTCATGCCTTAAATTTAAGTCCCTTGTCCATCTTGAATCAATGTTTTTGAGTGGGGAAAGGTGTGGGTCCAGTTTCAGTCTTTTACATGCAGACATCCAGTTGTCTTAACACCTTTTACTGAATAAAGAGTCTTTCCCCCAAGGTATGTTCTTGTTAGGTTTATCAAAGATTAGGTGGTTGTAAGATGTTACTTTCATTTCTTGGTTTTCAATTCGATTCCAAGTGTCTATGTCTCTGTTTTTCTGCCAGTACCATGCTGTCTTGAGCACTATGGCTTTGTAGTACAGACTAAAATCTGGTATGCTGATGCCCCCAGCTTTATTTTTGTTACAGAGAACTGCCTTTGGTATACAGGGTATTTTCCGGTTCCATACAAAACGCAGAATCATTTTCTCCAACTCTTGAAAGTTCGATGTTGGTATTTTGATAGGAATGGCATTGAATAGGTAGATTGCTTTGGGAAGTATAGACATTTTAACAATGTTGATTCTTCCCATCCATGAGCATGGTATGTTCTTCCATTTGTTCATATCCTCTGCTATTTCCTTTCTGAGGATTTCATAGATTTCTTTATAGAGGTCCTTCACCTCCTTCGTTAGGTATATTCCTAGGTATTTCATTTTTTTTGAGACTATGGTGAAGGGAGTTGTGTCCTTAATTAGCTTCTCATCTTGACTGTTATTGGTGTACACAAAGGCTACTGACTTGTTGACATTGATTTTATATCCTGAAACATTACTGTATTTTTTGATGACTTCTAGGAGTCTTGTGGTTGAGTCTTTGGGGTTCTCTAAGTATAAGATCATGTCGTCAGCAAAGAGGGAGAGTTTGACCTCCTCTGCTCCCATTTGGATTCCCTTGATTTCCTTGTCTTGCCTAATTGTATTGGCTAGAACTTCCAGCACGACATTGAATAGTAAAGGTGACAGAGGACAACCTTGTCTGGTTCCACTTCTAAGAGGAAAAGCTTTCAGTTTTACTCCATTCAGTAAAATATTGGCTGTGGGTTTGTCATAGATAGCTTCAATCAGTTTTAGAAATGTGCCACCTATGCCTATACTCTTCAGTGTTCTAATTAGAAAAGGATGCTGGATTTTATCAAATGCTTTTTCTGCATCTATTGAGAGGATCATGTGATCTTTATTTTTGCCTCTGTTAATATGGTGGATAACGTTTATGGATTTGCGTAGGTTAAACCAGCCTTGCATCCCTGGGATGAAGCCTACTTGATCATGATGAATGACTTTTTTGATGATAAGCTGTAATCTATTGGCTAGGATTTTGTTGAGAATTTTTGCATCTATGTTCATGAGTGAGATTGGTCTGAAATTCTCCTTTTTGTTTGGGTCTTTTCCCGGTTTTGGTATCTTGGTGATGTTTGCTTCATAGAGTGTGTTGGGGAAGATTCCTTCTTCCTCAATTTTTTGGAATAATTTCTGCAGTACAGGAATAAACTCTTCCTTGAAGGTTTTACAGAATTCTGGAGTGAAGCCATCTGGACCAGGGCATTTTTTGGTTGGAAGCTTTTTTATTGTTTCTTTGATCTCAGTGCTTGAAATTGGTCTGTTCAGGAGGTCTATTTCTTCCTGGCTGAGTCTAGGGAGAGGGTGTGATTCCAAATATTTATCCATTTCCTTCACATTGTCAAATTTCTGGGCATAGAGTTTCTGGTAGTATTCAGAGATGATCTCTTGTATGTCTGTGGTATCTGCTGTTATTTATCTTTATCGTTTCTGATTGAGGTTACTAGAGATTTTACTTTTCTATTTCTATTTAGTCTGACCAATGGTTTATCTATTTTATTTATTTTTTCAAAAAACGAACTCCTTCTTTCATTAATTTTCTGAATGATTCATTTCTTTTCAATTTCATTGATCTCTGATTTGATTTTGGATATTTCTTTTCTTCTACTGAGTTTAGGCATAGATTGTTCTTCTTTTTCCAATTCCATAAGATCTCTTATGAGATTGTTGATGTGCTCTCTTTCTGTTTTTTGAATGTAGGCATCTAAAGCGATGAATTTTCCTCTCAAAACTGCTTTTGCAGTATCCCAGAGGTTTTGGTAGCTTGTGTCTTCATTGTTGTTATGCTCAAGGAAGTTAATGATTTCCTGTTTTATTTCTTCCTGCACCCATCTGTTATTCAACAGAAGATTGTTTAGTTTCCATGCCTTTGGGTGGGGTCGAGCATTTTTGATACAGTTGAGTTCCACCTTTAGTGCCTTATGGTTTGAAAGATACAAGGTAAAATTTCAATTCTTTTGATTTTGTTGATATTTGTTTTGTGTCCCAGGATATGGTCAATTTTGGAGAATGTTCCATGGGGTGATGAGGAGAATGTATATTCTTTATCTTTGGGGTGGAGTGTTCTATATGGATCTCTGAAGCACAGTTGTTCTAGGGTCTCATTTAAATCTCTTATATCTTTGTTTAATTTCTGTTTCGAGTATCTGTCCAGCTCTGTAAGGGGAGTGTTACAGTCCACTGTTATGATGGTATTATCAGATATCATATTGCTCAGACTGAGTAAGGTCTGCTTCAAGAAACTGGGAGCATTTAAATTGGGTGCATAAGTATTTAGAATTGAAATGTCTTCTTGTTGTATTTTTCCCTTGACCAAGATAAAGTGACCATCTTTTTTTGACTTTAGTTGCTTTAAATCCACATGTATCCGAAAATAAGATTGCAACTCCTCTTTTCTTCTGAATTCCATTTGCCTGAAAAATTGTCTTCCAACCCTTGACTCGGAGCTTTAATTTGACTTTTGAAGCCAGGTGTGTTTCTTGCAGACAGCAAATGGATGGCTTGTGTTTTTTAATCCAGTCAACCAATCTATGTCTCTTCAGTGGGGAATTCAAGCTATTAACATTTATGGAGAAAATTGATAAGTGTGGTAGTATTGTATTTGTCTTATTTGGTGAGAGTCTGTTGCTTAGTTTTATCTTTTGCATCAGTGTGGAGGTTAGGTTCTGTCCTTTGATTTCTGAGTTCTTACTTTGCAGCTGATCCATTGTGGTGGTCAGTCTACAGAACAGGTTGAAGTATTTCCTGTAGAGCTGGTCTGGTTGTGGCGAATTCCCTCAATGTTTGTATATCCGTAAATGATTTGATTTCTCCGTCAATTTTGAAGCTAGCTTAGCAGGGTACAGAATTCTGGGCTGGAAATTGTTCTGTTTAAGTAGATTAAAGGTAGATGACCATTGTCTTCTTGCTTGGAAAGTTTCATTAGAGAAGTCTGCGGTCACTCTGATGGATTTGCCCATGTAGGTCAACTGGCGCTTACTCCTGGCAACTTGCAGAATCTTTTCTTTTGTCTTGACTTTGGACAGGTTCCTCACAATGTGTCTTGGAGATGCTCGGTTAGAGTTGAGGTGACCTGGGATCAGATATCCCTCTGAAAGCAGTGTGTCAGAATCTTTGGTGATATTTGGGAAATTTTCTTTTATAATATTCTCTAGTATGGCTTCCATTCCTCTGGGGCATTTTCTTCCCCTTCTGGAATTCCTATAACTCGTATGTTGGAATGCTTCATAAAGTCCCATAATTCTGACAGTGAATGTTCTGCATTCTCTCTCTTCTTTTCTGCCTCTTTTACTGTCTGAGTTATCTCAAGAACTTTGTCTTCTACCTCTGAAATTCTTTCTTCTGCATGGTCTAACCTGTTGCTGATACTTTCCATTGCATCTTTAAGTTCCCTAATTGACTGTTTCAGTTCCTTCAGGTCTGCTATATCCTTTTTATATTCTTCATATCATTCATCTCTTATTTGATTCTGTTTTTCGATTTCCTTTTGGTTATTTTCCACTTTATTAGCAATTTTTTTCATTGTTTCCATCATTTCTTTCATTGTTTTCAACATGTGTATTCTAAATTCCCTTTCTGTCATTCCTAACATTTCTTTACAGGTGGAATTATCTGCAGTAGCTACTTCATGGTCTCTTGGTGGGGTTGTTCTGGACTGGTTCTTCATGTTGCCTGGAGTTTTCTGCTGATTCTTCCTCATGGGTGATTTCTTTTATCTGTTTCCTTGCCCTAATTTTCCTTTCAATTCCTCTTGCTCTTTAAGTTCTTTTGCCTGTGGACTAAGGTTTACAGGACCAGAAGGGTGAGAAGGTTGAAGAGCAAAAAAGGGATGAAAGAAAGGAGGACCGAGTGATAAGAAAACAAGAAAAATAGAGAAAGGAGAGGGGGTGGGTATAAGGAATATTGACAAAAAGAAGACAGGCACAGAAAGAGAGAGACAGAGAAATATAGGTGTCAGTATGGTACTTTGACACAAACTTAAACATAACCCACCTTCTGGGGGTGCCCAGTTGGGTGGTTCCCTTGAGGTCAGCAGCTGTTTGCTAACATGATGAGACACAGTACCCCACTTCCACCAAGTAGAGATGAAAGACAAAAATGCTATAAATCAAACCAAAACAAGCAAACAGAATACTTTACGGCGATAAAATTGGGTGAAAAACCAAATGATAGTTTTAGAAACACTAGCAAAAATGAAGTTCTAGTGATTAAAAAAGGCAGCAATGGGAAATTATAATTAAACTAGAAAAATTGAGAAAGAAAAAGGATCTGTATGGAAAAGATTGAAATTAAAAAACAAAAGAACATCAACAACGTCGAAATAAACAAAAAAAAATAACCAAACAAAAAAAAAAGAAAAAAAAACACAACCAAAAACAAAGCAGTTTGTATATGTTATTGAATATTGTCTGGGCAACACGTGGTCTTCTTGGGTATGAGATGTAAATCACGGTTCTGATACGACTGGAGTCTGCTGATTTCTCAAACCCCAGCAGGTAGACACCCTAAATCTCTCTTCAGTCCACTTAATAAGCTCTTTGAACTTGTAAACTTGCTGAGCAGAAGCTTTCCCAGTAAAGTGCTTCTCACTGGAATCACTGCTGAAGTGGCTATCCACTTACCCAGTGTGCCAAAACCGGTCTCACTCTGCCCCTGAGGATTAGGGCTGCAAGATGGCTCAGACCCCCACCCTTAGGCTACTTGGTTGCTGGATTACCAGCTCCCACCCGATTCTAGCTCTGAGACCCTGAGGGCAGAGCTTGCTGGGGCAGATCACTCACAATTGCTCCGTGTGACCTACCGCCAAACGCTATTAGCTCCGTCTGGCTCAGCGCTCAGACTGGGGCCCTAGACAACGGCCAAAGTTCTCCGCACTCCCACTCAGGCCCTCCCCAAGCCAGTTCAACTCAGTGCCAAGTCCAAGGACACCAAAACATTTCACCGGTAAGGCCTTTCTGGTTTGCAGTCTCGCTGCTACTGAACTTACAGTTGCGGGCGGGTTTCGACGAATTGAACACATGCAACTTCTTGCTGTTTTTCCACTGTTTTAGTCCTCCTCTTGGGGTCCAGAAGTCCCTCGCTGCTCATAGGAGTGATGATAGGCAGATCCCACCAGCCAGAGATGCCTGGAGTCCTATCTCCCCAGACTCACGGTGCCCAGATTCAACAAAGCTGTTCCTCGGCCGCCATCTTGCTCTACCTCCCGTGAGTTTATGTTTGTAGTATAGGATTGGTTTGGTCATTTTGGAGGATAGGTCTGAGAATATCCTGAAGAGCTGGTTTACTTATGACAATTTTTTTCAACATATGAATGTCATTGAAGTATTTAATTTCTCCATCATAAATGAAACTCAACTGAGTTGAGCTGGATACAAGATCCTGGGTTGGAAGTTATTTTGCTTTAGGAGATTAAAAGTCGATAACCACCCTCTTCTGGCTTGAAAAGTTTCAGCAGAGAGATCTACAGTTATTCTAACATTCTTTCCTTTGCACATAATGGTTTTCTTTCGCCGGGATGCTTTGAGAATCTTCTCTTTCATATTAACTTTAGTGAAGCTAATTATGATATGCCTGGGGGATGACTTATTGGTGTTGAATCGTGCTGGGTTTCTGAAGCTGTCTGCTATCTGAATTTCAGATTCTCTAGGCATGTCTGGAAAATTTTCTTTCATAATTTCATGCAGAAAGGCCTCTGTGCCCTTCGAGGCCACTTCATCGTATTCCGGAATCCCAATTATTCGTATATTGCTTTTCTTCGAATTATCTGAAAGTTCTCTGAGTGAGTGATCCGTTTTTGCTATCCATTTCTCTTCCTCTTTGAGAGATTGGGAGCGTTCAAAGACTTTATCATCAATGTCAGAAATCCTTTCTTCTGCTTGCTGCATTCTGTTGCTGAGGGATTCTGTTGTATTTTTCATAGCTATGAGGACTGTAAATTCTTGCTTCAGTGTGTCTAAGTCTTTGGTGGTTTTGTCTTTAAATTCGTTAAATTCTTGAGACAACTTTTGAATTTCTCCTCGAATTCCTAATTCCATTTTATTAATCTTGTCTGCAATCCAAATTCTGAATTCAGTTTCTGACATCTCAGGCAGTTGTTTATGAATGGGATCTTCAATCACATCTGCCGTATCTTTTCTTGGGGGGGGTTGATCTATTCTGGTTATTCATGTTACCAGTTTTTCCACTGATTCTGCCCCATGGTTATTTTACTCCCTTTGATTTTTCCCCTGGGGCTTTATTTAGGGCCCATATAGTGTTGTGACCTGAGAAACTGGGGCCCTGTCTTGTGTGGTGGGGCGAAGTGCTTCTGTCTTGTTTTCAGTTGGTTTCTGTTCGATCCTATTGTAACATTTACTCAAGCTTGAAGTCTCAGCTGTGTCTAAAAACCAGCAATTAAGTCACCCCACCCACCCACATCTGGCACCAATTTGAAAAGGAAATGGAAAATCAAACCTTCCTACAACCACATACCCAGGGCACCACTTGAAAAGTCCTCAGTCTATTAGTTCAGTTCAAAAGGTCCAAATCAATTGTCTCAATCGGCACCTGTCTTGGTGGGAGACTTCAAGAGGTCTCTGGGAACTGGATCACAGGGGTCTGGTGACTCCTCTGATATGGCTTATTCCAGTGCTGCGTGGAGTCAGGAGGAGCCACCTAGCAAATAGATCAGTCTGGGAAGGTTGATGTCTCCTTCCCCACTTCCCCTCTGTCAGACCCAGTCACTGGTATCTCTGCAGATGCCTTACCCAGTTGCCTGTAGTGAACAGGTACTCCAGGGAGTTGCACCTGCCTGAATTGCAAGGAAGTCTGCCAGTCCCCAGCAGTCTGTCACTATCTAACAGGAGGATATGGGGCCTGACATCTTTGAGTGCTTGATGCAGGTGGTGGGAGGGAGGTGTTCACTCAGGCTTAGCTCTGTTTCTGATTGATGTTGCTAACAGAACAGAACAGAACAGAACAGACAACTTTGCAGGGTTCTGTCTCTGTTTCTGCTAAAATTTCCTACAGAAGACAGGCTGTTCTGAGTTCAAACGTCTTTGCTGCTGGAGGTTTGTGTCCGATTACCTCTCTGAGTCGGCCCTGCCCTGGAAGTTTCCCCAGTTTGTAAGCAGTGTCAGGCAAATACTTTGCTCACTGGTGGCCTCCTCTAGTTGCCCAGGGAGACAGCGGTGTGGCTTCAAAATATCCAGAAGTGAGCCGTTTTGATGTTAAAGAAAAAACAGCTGTTGATTTGCCTTCAGGAACTGCTGCTCTGGTGTGGGCACCCAGCTGACCCTTTTCTTCTCTGTCTCGCACCCCAGAGTCAGCACTGAATGGCCGCAGTTTATGCTCTGTCCACACCCCTCGAGAGATCTCCCAAGAATCCGGACTCCTGGGTGGCAGACCCCCCAGACCCCCGAGTGAGAATGTTGGGAAGCTAGAGTTTCATTCAGTTTTATGCCTTGCCATATTGTTGCCCAGGGAGGGCTGCTGCACTGCACCACAGGAAAGTGCCGCCAAGGCGTGACTCCTCTCAGCTGAGTGCCCTCTCCTCACTCGCATGTCTCAGAGTCAACGCTGACCTGTCATGGCTCGGGCACGGTGCACTCCCCTCGAGAAATCACCCAAGGATCCGAACTCCTGGGGGACAGGCCCCCAGACCCCGAGTGGAAGTGGGGGGAAGCTAGAGTTTCATTCAGTTTTATGCCTGGCCGTATTTATGAACGGGGAGGGCTGCTGCACGGCACTCCAGGGAAGTGCCGCTGAGGCGTGACTCCCCCTTAGCCGGGTGCCCTCTCCTCCCTCGTGTGCCTCAGAGTCAGCACTGACCAGTTGAAGCTCGGGGACTGTCCACTCCCCTTGAGAAATCACTCAAGAATCCGAACTCCTGGGGGACAGGCCTCCAGACCTCAGTGAGTGGGAGGGGAGTGTTGGGGGTTCAGGGTTGCCAGCAAAGGATTTTTAAAGTTTTATACAGTTTTATGCATGGCAGGAGAACGCCATGGCACCCTAGTAGGGGAGGTAGGTCCAGTTTTTAGAAGGTCTCTCCCGTGGAATGGAGTGGAAGGGCCTTTAATTTCTGCCCATTTATTTAATTGTAGGGCTCTTGAGCCTGTCTCATGGGGGAGGGGGACTCCCGTCCTCTTGGTGGTGGAATTTGTACCTTTTGTTTGCATCCTTGTGATCACAGCTTGCCTCAGCGGTGTTGATGTGCGTTCTTCAACCTTCTCTCTTGGTGCGGCTCATATCCACCAGGATACTTACTAAATTCCTGTCCCTTAACTCTCCTTCTGGACGGGAGCCTCTGTTGAAAGCTGGCTTCAGTCCGCCATCTTGTCTCTCCCCTCAGTGCCTTCTGCTTAAATTGGTATTGAACTTTTCATGAAAGTGACATGTTGGATTTCAGACAGACCTCCAGTGGAGTGACCCTGAGGCCATTTCAGGAGTTCCATCAGCCCAAACCAAGAGGCTCACCTGCTTGTCACCTTCTTTTGGCCATTGGGTCTCAGATTCATTTTATTGGAGAAGTGGCTGTGAAGCATACTTATATAGGCCCTCCACCAGATTCTCCAGACTAAAGGTAATTTGAGCATTTAGTTTAGATAACCAGGTTCTTCCCAATAGAGGAACAAAACAATCAGGCATGTACAGAAATTGATGGGTCATTTTTTTTTCTCCAATCGAGCATTCAAGGAGTTTAAGGAAGAACTTACATTTTAATTGTCCACTCACTCCCACCACTGGAACAGACTGTTTTCTTGGAGAGGAGAGTAGAGCATTGAGTAGTAAAAATGTTATCTTCGTAGCCACCATGGAGTCTACAGTCTTTTTCCCCATTCTCATTTCTACCCAAGGCTCATGGTGGGCAATAGTAATAACAGACAGAAAATCTGTCTGAGGCCTTGGGCACCTTCAGTCATCCTCAGAACCAGCCACTTTAACCATCTGGTGGTTGTGTATGTGACTTAATTCCTCAGAATTCTCCTTGGTACACTCAATTTTCCAAAGTCCCACCTCCTTACAATAGGGACACTATTTTTCTTCAATCAGGGTTGGTCACTGCCCTGGGTTCTGTTTCTGGGTCTCCTTCCCCTTCCCCATTTACCATTAGTGGTGTCAAAAAAACTGTAGCAGCCCTGGACCTCCTATTCTCCTGGTTGTTCTAAACCATGTAGGCAATGTCTACCAGCTAAGAGGGATTCATTCCTACAGTCCTTTCAATCTCCATAATTTATTCTGTATGTCCATAGCAATTTGGGAAATAAAAGTCATCTATCACGTGTTGATTTTCAAGAGTCTGAGGATCCATTCCCGTATACTCATACTAGGCATCATACACTCTCTCCAGAAATTCAGATTGGTCCTCAGTTGCTTTTGTTGCATGGCTTGTACCATGATCAGACTCCTTTGCTTGGGAACTACCTTATGTAGTCCCACTAAAAGATATCTTTTGTAATAACTGAGAAGAGGCAACACACCTTTATTTGGATCCCAATCTGACATTGTTAATGAAATGGCAGCCACTGTGCTGGTGTATTACCTCTATCCTCATCATGGAGTCAGGAGCTTCTTCTTGTGCATTATCCAGTACTAACTACTTTTCATCACTGGTGATGATTATATGTAAAAGAACCTGTATATCAGCCAAATCTGGATGGTCAGTAGCAAAGGTAGTAGTACTTATTATTTCAGTCATTTCAAATAGCACCAAATAGTAGAGGGAGTTAATATTTTTTTCTTATTTATTTATTTATTTTTATTAATTCACAGCTGTGTACATTAATGTGGTCATGGGGCACATACACTAGTTTCATAGACCATTTGGCAGATTTTCATCACACTGGTTAGCATAGCCTTCCTGGCATTTTCTTAGTTATTGTGCTAAGACATTTACATTCCACATGTACTAAGTTTCACATATGCCCTTGTAAGATGCACTGCAGGTGTAATTCCACCAATCCCCCTCCCTCTGCCCACCTACCCTTTTGCTTCCCTCCCTTTCCCCCTTCCCCCTATTCTTAAGGCTGTAACTGGGTTATAGCTTTCATGTGAAAGCCATAAATTAGTTTCATAGTAGGAATGAGTACATTGAATACTTTTTCTTCCATTCTTGAGATACTTTACTAAGAAGAGTATGTTCCAGCTCCATCCATGTAAATATGAAAGAGATAAAGTCTCCATCTTTCTTTAAGGCTGCATAATATTCCATGGTGTACATATACCACAATTTATTAATCCATTTGTGGATTGATGGGCACTTGGGCTTTTTCCGTGATTTAGCAATTATTAATAGGGCAACAATAAACATTCTGGTACAAATATCTTTGTTCTGATGTGATTTTTGGTCTTCTGGGTATATGCCCAATAGGGAAATTATAGAATTGAAGGGCAGGTCTATTTTTAGATCTCTAAGTGTTCTCCATATATCTTTCCAAAAGGAATGTATTAATTTGCATTCCCACTAGCAGTGTAGAAGTGTTCCCTTTTCTCCACATCCACGCCAACATCTCTGGTCTTGGGATTTTGTGATATAGGCTAATCTTACTATAGTTATATGATATCTCAAAGCAGTTTTGATTTGTAGGAGAAGTTGATATTATCCCAATTTAACAGATCAGTGGTAGATAAAAGTATATGTGTCCAATATAATCTGGCAAGATGGCCCTGTTGATTAATTCCTGCTGAAATTCAGCACAGAGCGTACTGCACCACTTTACATCCTTGATCCTCTGACTGAATTTAGTTTCCTCCTACGTGTGAGATGGAGATAGCACTTTCAAACTGCCTTCACCAGAAGGTGCCTCCTCATCTGGTGCCAGACCACTCTGTGTCCTAAATCTGCTGGAATCAGACACTATATGCTCCTTTAAAATGTCCTGTTTAACACAAACATTAGCATCATCATTACACACAATCTTTTGATTCTACCACTTGCTTCTCTTATTTTCTGTTTTCTTTTTTCTTTGTACCATAAGCAGGTTACCCTTAGAACCAGCATCTTTATTGGGCAAAGTCATAAAGTCTTGTACATATGGGATTTCACCCCATTTCTTGGATCTTTTACAAAAGAATTCTAATTGTAGAATAATATAAAAATTTAAGGATCCACTCAAAAGCCACATTTCTCCAAATTCAAGATAATACATTGGCCAGGTCATCTTACAGTAAAATTTTATTGCCATTTTGGACATAGGTTAATACCCATATTGAAACCAATCTGTTGCTGTCCACTGGCCTAGTCAGAGACACGGAGGCAGACACTGCAGATGAAATGAATGATTTATTAAGGGATGGCTGATGCTTGCTCAGGCACAGTAGCCAATGGCTGTTCTTATTCACTTTCTTATATACCCAAAATTATCAGATAGAAATAATCCAAGAACAAGGAAGACAAAAGGTAAAGATTCCTTATCAGAATTAATCCAGCAAAGTACGTATGCACCTTTCTAAACCAAGAATAACTTGTTTAGAAATGAACAACAATGGAGATGAACCACAAAGGTCTGGGTTGTCTGTTCTGTTTGCCTACTTCTCTATATGATTAACTGAAAGGTTTTGTGTAAATAGAGGTAGGGGATTAAGTGCAACCGTCCATTGCCCAAGGCAGATGCTTTGTCACCAGCTATGGTTTGGTGAGAGCCGTCCAGGATATTCTTTCCTTTAAGGCGTGGCTGCCTGCAATTTTCAGCAAAGCCGCTTATGTGAGTTGGGGAGAATATCATCCAAAAATCACACCTAGCCCAAGTGCTGGAAATGTCCCTTCTCAGGGTCTCATAACTTCAAGGAACACAAATGAGACAGATTCACCTACAAGGGTGCAGTGGACTGTGCCCCTTCACTTCCCCCTTTCTAATTAAGGACTATTTGCCTGCACTGCTGTCATAGCCAAAAAGACAGCAGCATTATGATCATTAGTTTTCTTTATCTGTTGGACCTTTTTGGCAAATGATATAAAGTATGAAAATTATGAGGCAAAACAAGAACAGAGTACCCACAGAAGTTGAAAATAAGGCACGAATATTATCTATGGAGCTAAGTTGTGCAATTCCATCAGAAATAACTCATAAGAGGAGACAAGATGGTGGACTGAAGCCAGCTTTCCACAGACGCTCCTGTCCTGAAGGAGAGATAAGGGATGAAAATTTAGCAAGTAACCTGATGGATTTGAGCAGCACCAAGAGTGAAAGTTGAAGAACACACATCAACCCCACTGAGGAGAGCTGCGACCAAATGGATGGACAAGAGTCACCCCTCCCCCATTTGATCAGCTTTAGAGCCCCACAAACAAATGGGCAGAAATCAAAGGCCCTCCCACTATACTCCATGGGAGAGACCTACTGAATTCTGGACCTATCTCCCCTACTGGGGTGCCAAGGCGTTCTCCTGCCAGGCATAAAACTGTATAAAACTGTAAATAGCCTTTGCCCACAACTCTGAACTCCCAGCCCTCCTTGGGCAGCAATATAACCAGGCATAAAACTGAGTGGAACTGTGTGAGCTTGCTCCTGGTAGATCTGGGCTCCCAGCACTCCCCCCGCCCTCACTCTGAGATCTGGAGGCCTGAGCAGTGGTGGTGCAGCTGGGCAAAAAACTGAGTGGAACTGAGTGTGTTCGCTACCTGCGGCTCTGGGATCCCAACACTCCAACTCCCGCCCTCACTCTGAGATCTGGAGGCCTGAGTGGCGGCAGTGCAGATGAGCAAAAAACTGAGTTGAACTGAAAGTGCTCGCTATCGGTGGCTCTGGGCTCCCAGCAGTCCACCCCTCACCCTCACTCTGAGATCTGGAGGCCTGAGAGGCAGTGCGGCTGAGCATAATACTGAGTGGAACTGAGTGTGTTCGCTACCGGTGGCTCTGGGCTCCCAGCACTCCCCCCATCCCCTGCCCTCACTCTGAGATCTGGAGGCCCGAATAGTGGCGGTTCAGTGGGGCATAAAACTGTGGATATGAGTGTGTTAGCTACCAGAGGCTTAGGGCTCCCAGCACTCAACCCCCTGCCCTCACTCTGAGATCTGGAGGCCTGAGCAGCGGCGGTGAGGCCAGGCATAAAAATGAGTGAAACCATGTGTACTCACTTCCAGCAGCTCTGGGCTCCCGGCACTTGCCACCGCCCTCACTCTAAGATCTGGAGGCCTGTCCCCCAGGAGTCCAGATTCTTGGGAGACTTATTGGGCATGGACAGTGCCCTATATGTGGCTGCTCAGTGCTGACTTGGGGGCACTGGAGTGAGGCTGGGAGAGTCCCACACCACAGCGGTAGTTCCCTGAGGTGGCTGAAGCCACACCCCCGGTCTTCCTGGGCAACCAGAGGAGGCCAACCATGAGTAACGGATTTGCCTGAAGCGACTTACAGACCTGGGAATTTTCCATGGTGGGGCTGACTCAGAGAGCTGAGACTTTGACCCAGAGTAGGTGCTTCACTGGGGTCAAACAGAAACCAGCTGAAAACAAGACAGAGCCACTTAGCCCCAACACACCAAACAAGGCCCCAGGCTCTTCAGGCCACAATGCTGTACAGACCCTCAACAAAGCCACAGGGGAAAAATCAAAGGGAGTAAAACAACCAAGGGGTGGAATCAGCAGAAAAACTCTGGTAACATCAATAACCAGAATAGATCAACCCCCCCAAGGAAAGATATGGCAGATGTGATTGAAGATCCCATTCATAAACAACTGGCTGAGATGTCAGAAATCGAATTCAGAATTTGGACTGCACACAAGATTAATAAAATGGAATTAGGAATTCGAGGAGAAATTCAAAAGTTGTCCCAAGAATTTAACGAATTTAAAGACAAAACCACCAAAGACTTAGACACACTGAAGCAACAATTTGCAGCTCTCAAGGATATGAAAAATACAGTAGAATCCCTCAGCAACAGAATGGACAAAGCAGAATAAAGGATTTCTGACATTGAAGATAAAGCCTTTGAATGCTCCCAAACTCTCAAAGAGGAAGAGAAATGGAGAGCAAAAACGGATCTTTCTCTCCAGAGAGCTCTGGGATAGTCAGAAGAAGGCAAATATCTGACTCATAGGAATTTCTGAAACTGATGAAGTGACCTCAATGGGCACAGAGGTCCTTCTGCATGAAATTATGAAAGAGAATTTTCCAGACAGGCCTAGAGAATCTGGCGAAATTCAGATAGCAGACAGTTTCAGAACCCCAGCACGAATCAACCCCAATAAGACATCACCCAGACATATCATAATTAACTTCACTAAAGTTAATATGAAGGAGAAAATTCTCAAAGCGGCCAGGAGGAAAAAAAACTATTGCCTTCAAAGGCAAGAACATTAGAATGACTGCAGATATCTCTGCTGAAACTTTTTAAGCCAGAAGAGGGTGATCATCGACATTTAATCTCCTAAAGCAAAATAACTTTCAACCCCGGATCTTGTATCCAGCTAAACTGAGTTTCATTTATGATGGAGAAATTAAATACTTTAATGAAATTCATATGTTGAATAAATTTGCCATAAACAAACCAGCTCTTCAGGATATTCTCAGACCTATCGTCCATAATGACCAACCCAATCCTCTAGTACAAAAGTAAATTCATTCAAAAACTTCTGATCAAACTCAAATTCCACAATGGCGAAAAGATTAAAAATGTCCACTGGACTTTTGAAAAACACGATACCCAAAATTTCACCAAACTTATCAATATTCTCCATTAATGTGAATGGTTTAAACTGTCCTTTAAAGAGACATAGGTTAGCTGACTAGATACAAAAGCTCATGCCAGATATCTGTTGCATACAAGAGTCACATCTTACCTTAAAAGACAAATAAAGACTCAGGGTGAAAAGGATGGTCATCCTACTATATTCCAGGCAAATGTTAACCAGAAAAAAGCAGGTGTTGCAATTTTATTTGCAGATACAGTAGGCTTTAAACCAGCAAAAGTAAGGAAGGACAAGAATGGTCACTTCATACTTGTTAAAGGTAATAGTCAATATGATGAGATTTCAATTATTAATATCTATGCACCCAACCAGAATGCACCTCAATATATAAGAGAAACTCTAACAGACATGAGCCACTTGATCTCCACCAGCTCCATAATACTAAGAGATTGTAACAATCCTTTGGCAGTGATAGATTGATCCTCCACCAAAAAGTTGAGTAAATAAATTCAAGATTTAAATCTAACCATCCAGCATTAAGATTTAGCAGACATGTACAGAACATTTCATCCCAACAAAACCGAATACACATACTTCTCTTCAGCCCAAGGAATTTACTCCAAAATTGATCACATCTTAGGTCACAAGTCTAACCTCAGTAAATTTCAAGGAATAGAAATTCTTCCTTGCATCTTTTCGGACCACCATGGAATAAAACTTGAGCTGAGTAACAACAGGAATCTGCATACTCATACAAAAACATGGAAGTTAAATAACCTTATGCTGAATGATAGCTGGGTCAGAGAAGAGATCAAGAAGGAATTTGCCAAATTTTTGGAAGAAAACGACAATGAAGACAAGAACTATCAGAATCTCTGGGACACCACAAAGGAAGTTCTAAGAGGGAAATTTATAGCACTGCAAGCCTTCCTCAGGGGAACGGAAAGAAAGGAAGTTCACAATTTAATGGGACATCTCAAGCAACTGGAAATGGAAGAACATTCCAACCCCAAACCCAGTAGAAGAAAAGAAATAACCAAAATCAGAGCAGAAATAAATGAAATTGAAAACAAAAGAATAATACAACAGATCAATAAATCAAAAAGTTGGTTTTTTGTAAAAGGTCAATAAAATACATAAAACTTTGACAACCTAATCAAGAAAAAAAGATTAAAATCTCTAATCTCATCAATCAGAAATGGCAAAGACGACATAAAAACAGACTCCTCAGAAATCAAAAAAATCCTAAATGAATATTACAAGAAAATTTACTCTCACAAATACAAAACTCTGAGGGAAATTGACCAATACTTGGAAGCACATCACCTCCCAAGACTTAACCAGACTCAAATGGAAATGTTGAACAGGCCCATATCAAGTTCGGAAATAACATCAACCATACAAAACCCCCCTAAAAGAAAAGCCAGGGACCAGATGGTTTTACGTCAGACTTGTACCAAACCTTTAAAGAGGAATTAGTACCTATATGACTCAACCTACTCCAAAAGGTAGAAAAACAAGGAAAACTACCCAACACGTTCAATGAAGCAAACATCACCCCAATCCCCAAACCAGGAAAAGACCCAACAAGAAAAGAAAATTATAGACCAATATCACTAATGAATATAGATGCAAAAATATTCAACAAGATCCTAACAAACAGAATCCAGCAACACATCAAACAAATTATACATCATGACCAAGTCGGTTTTATCCCAGGGTCTCAAGTTTGGTTCAATATATGTAAATCTATAAATGTAATTCAGCACATAAATGAATTAAAAAGCAAAGACTATATGATTCTCTCAATTTATGAAGAAAAAGCTTTTGATAACATCCAACATTCCTTCATGATCAGAACATTTAAGAAAATTGGTATAGAAGGGACAGTTCTTAAACTGATAGAGACCATCTACAGCAAACTGACAGCCAATATCATACTAAATACAGTTAAATTGGAATCATTTCCACTCAGATCAGGAACCAGACAAAGCTGCACATTGTCTCCATTGCTTTTTAACATTGTAATGCATGTATTAGCCACCGCAATTAGGGAAGAAGAGGCGATCAAGAGTATCCACATAGGGTCAGAAGAGATCAAACTTTCCTTCTTCGCAGATGATATGATTGTATATCTGGTAAACACTAGGGACTCTATTACAAAACTCTTAGAAGTGGACAAGGAATACAGCAGCATCTCAGGTTACAAAATCAACATTCATTTATCAGTAGCCTTTATATATACCAACAATAGTCAAGTTGAAAAAAACAATTAAGGACTCAATCCCATTCACAGTAGTGCCAAAGAAGATGAAATATTTGGGAGTTTATCTAACAAAGGACTTGAAAGATCTACATAAAGAGAACTATGAAACTCTAAGAAAAGAGATAGCTGAGAATGTTAACAAATACAAAAACATACCATGCTCATGGCTGGGAAGAATCAACATTGTTAAAATGTCCATACTACCCAAAGCAATATATAATTTGTAAAGCAAATAAAGCAATATATAATTGTAAAGCAATATACAATCCCCAATAAAGCTCCACTGTCATACTTTAAAGATCTTGAAAAAAACAATACTTCGTTTTATATAGAATCAGAAAAAACCTTGAATAGCCAAGGTATTACTCAAAAATAAAAACAAAGTAGAAGAATCACACTACCAGACCTCAGACTATACTACAAATTGATAGTGATCAAAACAGCATGGTACTGGCACAAAAACAGAGAAGTAGATGTCTGGAACAGAATAGAGAACCAAGAGATGGATCCAGCTACTTACCGTTACTTAATCTTTGACAAACCAATTAAAAACATTCAATGGGGAAAATATTCCCTATTTAACAAATGGTGCTGTGTGAACTGGCTGGCAACCTGTAGAAGACTTAAACTGGTCCCACACCTTTCACTATTAACCAAGATAGACTCTTACTAGATTAAATATTTAAATTAAGACATGAAACTATAAAAATACTAGAAGAGAGTGCAGGGAACACTCTTGAAGGAATTGGGTTGGGTGAGATTTTTACGAGGAAGACCCCCCTGGGCAATTGAAGCAGCTTCAAAAATACACTATTGGGACTTGATCAAACTAAAAAGCTTCTGCACAGCCAAGAACACAGTAAGTAAAGCAAGCAAACAGCCCTCAGACTGGGAGAAGATATTTGCAGGTTATGTCCTAACAAAGGTTTTATAACTAGAATCCACAGAGAACTCAAACGCATTAGCAAGAAAAAAACAAGGGATCCCATCGCAGGTTGGGCAAGGGACTTGAATATTAACTTCTCTGAAGAAGACAGGCGTGCAGCCTTCAGACACAAGAAAAATTGTTCATAATCTTTAATCATCAGAGAAATGCAAATCAAAACTACTTTGAGATATCATCTAACTCCAGTGAGACCAGCCTATGCCTCAAAATCCCAAGACCAGAGATGTTGGTGTGGATGTGGAGAAAAGGGAACACTTTTGCACTGCTGGTGGGAGTGCAAATTAATACATTCCTTTTGGAAAGATACAAGGAGAACACTTAGAGATCTAAAAATAGTCCTGCCATTCAATCCTGTAATTCCTCTACTGGGCATATACACAGAAGACCAAAAATCAAATCATAACAAAGATATTTGTACCAGAATGTTTATTGCAGCCCAATTCATAATTACTAAGTCATGGGAAAAGCCCAAATGCCCATCGATCTATGAATGGATTAATAAATTGTGGTATATGTACACCATGGAATATTATGCAGCCTTAAAGAAAGATGGAGACTTTACCTCTTTCATGTTTACATGGATGGAGCTGGAACATATTCTTCTTAGTAAAGTGTCTCAAGAATGGAAGAAAAAGTACCCAATGTACTCACCCCTACTATGAAACCAATTTAGGATCCTCACATGAAAGCTATAGCCCAGTTACAACCTGAGAATAGGGGAAGGGGAAAAGGAGGGGTGGAGGGGGGAGGTGGGTAGAGGGAGGGCGATTGATAGGATTACACCTGCATTGCATCTTTCAAGGGTATATGTGAAACTTAGTAACTGTGCAATGCAAATGTCTTAGCAAAATAACTAAGAAAATGCCAGGAAGTCTATGTTAACTAGTGTGATGAAAATGTGTCAAACGGTTTATTAACCAAGTGTATGGTGCCCCATGATCATATTAATGTACACAGCTATGATTTAATAAAAAAGAAATATCTCATAATATCTCATGTGTATTGATTTGTTCCAATTTTTATTCAAATGTGCTGTATACCTGATGTTGTAATTCAATAATATTGGCAGTTAAATTTTCATGGTTTAACAAGTGTTTCCTGACTTTATGCCAAGGAAATAAAGTGTCATTATAAAAGACGAGAGTAAAACAATAAGAGGAAACATTCCAATCACATTTCAATTTCATTTGTTTTTCTATACTATACGATTGATCTCCTAACAAAATTACTGTTTGTTCTAAATGAGCTAACTCATTATGAATTTCTGTGTCAATTTGTTTTTGAGTACCCCACAACTTTTCTGCATCTTTATGCCAATTAGATATAAAATTTTCGGTGTTAATAGATTCAGTAAGGGTTATTCCAGTAGCGGCTGCAGAAGTGGTGACGGCTATAATTTTAAGAATTGCTGCTATCAGTAGACCAATAAACATCTTGGTCCTCTTCGTCAGCTTTTGAGACAGATTCATGAGAATCAAAATCATGGGGGATTCTTCCCAAGGTCTCATCATCTTCACTGGTAGCCAGATCCCAGTCCTCGTGCACGGAAGAAAGATCCAATCTCTGGAAAAATCAAATCTCATAGAAATGTTAAGACAAGTAAACAATTGAAAAGTTCCTGGACAATAGATCTCTCCAGTTTTCTCATTCCATGAAATGTTGCCCACAAGCCAAATGAAAGGCAGTTTTACACAAGCCTGACTAAAATGCACTTCTTGCAATTTAAAATGAAAAGTATGTTGGGAATGATGGCGTAGTTTCTAAATGTGGGAGCCCCTCCAGGCATGAAGACCAAACAGAGTCGGTCCAATTTTCCATAAATCAAGTTGGGATGCATATCCAGAAATGCCTGGGGCTGGTGGCAAAAAACCACTCTCTTCCTACACTAATTCCTTTGAGGATGAGTATACAATGTCAGTTGCATTATGCTTGTAACTAAGATAACCGCTAGTTTCAAGTCTTCCCTTAACATAAGGAGAAGGTCACCAATCAACAATAGATCCAAATTTAGTTTGCTGGAAATCATACAAATGAGACCCTTGACACTTTGACCAATGAATCCAATCTGCAATATCAGTAAACACATGAAGCTTGCAGTAAGGCAGATGAGGCAACAAAGAATGTTGTGTCACTGTTTAGTAAAAGACATAGTAGGAAGCATGTACATGTTTTTATTTCTGGAAGTATTACTGAAACTGACCCATTGTTGAGCCCCAAAAGATAAACAAGGGGGCTTGGGCCCAACACAAATAGGAGGTCCCGTAACTCCTGTGGAGTAATTCTTAAGAGTTGTGCCTTCTTCCTTGGGTTTAAGTGGACCACCATCATCATATGGCCCAGAAGCCAAGAAGTTTCTTTAACATAAATGGAAACAGAAGGCTCAAACCAGGAGACCCCTCTAAGTTAAGCAGGGTTAGAAATGTAGCTCCAATAAATATAATTTGGGTTAGCACTTACCTGAACATTAAGAATGGCTGTCATTGCAAGAGACAGTGCTCGGGGAGTTGCTGGATGGTTGCTCGCTGTCACTATTGCTCGTGCTTCCTTGCATAGTTGAGAAAGTCCTCTCCATGTCATCTGAGGGAGCGAGGGCTGCTCACTCCTGTATCACATCCTCTGGAGAAGTTGTTGGCTTTGCCAGATCTCTCTGCCCTCCAGTGTCAGGGAGGACATTTGTACTGCCAAGTTCCTGGCCTGTCTCAGACAGTGGGACTCTTGTCATGGGCGGGTCAGCTTCACTAGCAACTATACACCTGTTTTTTGCTCTTAAAAGATATAACTGTTCTCTGGAAACATTATATTGAACAAAATTGTAAATGCACGTATACATAGTACAAGTTGAACAAAATAATTCACTTGTTGTTTTGTTCCAAATAACATTGCCCTTTAACCACATGACAGGTGGTTGTAAACAGGCTGGTTAATTGGAGAAGGTGGTTGTTTCACCCATAATTTAGAAGCAGGTGTATCACCTTCAGTATCTGAATTTTAAAAATTTTAAGGTAAATAATGTTGAATATAATCTATTTCTGGGATACTTATTATATACTATTCCCCCTTTCTGTTTAAGCAATATTTCTTTAAGAGTACCATTATGTCTTTCAATAATGGCTTGATTAGTGCTATTACCTTATATTCCAGTTATATGTTTAATATTGCAAATTTGAAAAAAATGTTGATATTTTCGAAAAACATATGCAGAGCCATTGTCTGTTTTAATAGTCAATGGCACACACATTACAGCAAATGCTTCTAATAAATGGGTAATAACAGAATCAGCTTTTTCTAATGTAAGGGCAGTAGCCCATGAGAAACTAGAATAAGTATCAATTGAATGATGAATAAATTTAAATTTACCAAATTCAGGAAATTGTGAAATTTGCCAAATTTCATTAGGCTTTCGTACTCAGGGATTTACTCCAGGAGGTAAATGGGGAATTGTAATTAAATAATTTTGTATGATTATTGGTTGAGTAACAGAGGCAATGATAGAAATTTCACCATGATAATCAGTGTCAATTACACCGGTGTGGACGTAAAGTCCTTTTAAAGAGGAACTGCTTTGTCCTAATATAATTCCAACAGTTCCCTTGGGGATAGACCCATGTACTCTAGTAGCCAAAATGTATAGCAGGTCACGGGGTACCAAAGAAACATTATTCATTAGCATTGTCATATGCAAGGGAAAGCAAGAGCATGTCTTGCATGCTAGTTCCTGGAATTGAACGCTTAATGGCAGAGCGGAGCCGTGCAAGGAACTGGGCATACAGCCCATTTGCTCCTTGTAAAATTTTGGTAAAAAATTGTCCACCTCCAAGCTCTTTAAGCATGCATGCAAACATCTCTGATTTGAAGATAAACCTGATCAGGAAGATTAATTTGCCTCTGGTGGTGGCAAAAGATTCCTAACCCAGTTAGCTGAACATAAGCAATATTCGGGTTACTTTCATGTCACTTATGTGCTTCATTTCTCCAGTATGAACAAAATTGGAGATACTGAGAGGGGCATAAGGCAGTTTCAGCAATTCTTATCCAATGTCTAGGAGTTAAAAATTGATCCCCATACTATGATCATAAAAGTCCTTGAACATAAGGAGCATTAGGGCCATAGGCGGTAACAGCATCTTTCAAAGTTTTAAGAAATTTGAAATCAACCTCAGCATACTGTATTTCATTTTCAACTTCTATGTTAATAATGGGAGAGAAAGGCATGATCAATTCAAGGTCCTGGCTGCGAGAACTGGAGCCCTCCATAGAAATTTCAGGTTCAATAAGAATTTTAATGTCTTTTGAATTAGGAATTACCACTCGTCTAGTTAATCTAGTTGCCATCAAGCTCTTATATTCATACAGAGGAACAGTTGGAACAGGCCCGGGGGTAACAGGATAAAATTTTCCCGCTAGTCCCTCTGGGATGGGGGACAAGAGCACAAAGGCTTGGGTTCCTCAGGTGGAGGAAGAAAAAGCATCTCAGCTGAAATAGGTCAATAAAATGGATAAACCTTTGTCTAACTTAACCAGGAAAAAAAAAAAGAGTAAAATCTCTAATTTCATCAATCAGAAACAACAAAGATGAAATAACAACAGACTCCTCAGAAATCCAAAAAATCCTTCATAAATATTACAAGAAACTTTATTCTCAGAAATATGAAAATCAGAAGGAAATTGACCAATACTTGGAAGCACATCACCTCCCAAGACTTAGCCAGAATCAAGTGGAAATGTTGAAAAGGACAATATCAAGTTCTGAAATAGCATCAACCATACAAAATCTCCCTAAAAAGAAAAGCCCAGGACCAGCTGGCTTCACGTCAGAATTCTACCAAACCTTTAAAGAAGAACTAGTACCTATATTACTCAACCTGTTCCAAAAGGTAGAAAAAGAAGGAAGACTACCCAGCACATTCTATGAAGCAAATATCACCCTGATCCCCAAACCAGGAAAAGACCCAACAAGAAAAGAAAATTATAGACCAATATCTATAATGAATATTGATGCAAAAATATTCAATAAGATCCTAGCAAACAGAATTCAACAACACATCAGACAAATTATACATCATGACCAAGTTGGTTTCATCCCAGGGTCCCAAGGTTGGTTCAATATATGTAAATCCATAAATATAATACATCACATAAACAAATTAAAAAACAAAGACCATATGATTCTCTCAATTGATACAGAAAAAGCTTTTGGCAATATCTAGCACTCTTTCTTGATCAGAATGCTTAAGAAAATAGGTATAGATGGAACATTTCTTAAACTAATAGAAGCCATCTACAGCAAACCCACAGCCAATATCATAGTGAATGGAGTAAAATTGAAATCATTTTTCACTGTCTCCGCTGCTGTTTAACATTGTAATGGAAGTCGTAGCCACCACAATCAGGCAAGAGAAGGCAATCAAGGGGATCCAAATAGGACCATAGGATATCAAACTGTCATTCTTCGCAGACGATATGATTATATATCTAGAAAACCCCAGGGAATCAACTACAAAACTCATAGAAGTGATCAAGGAATATAGTAACTTCTCAGGATACAAAATTAACACTCATAAATCTGTATCCTTTATATACATCAACAATAGACAAGGGGAAAAAACAATCAAGGCTTCTATTCCCTCTACAGTAGTGCCAAAGAAGATGAAATATCTGGTAGTGTATCTAAGGAGGCGAAAGATCTCTATAAGGAGAACTATGAAACTCTGAGAAAAGAAATAGCTGAAGATGTCAACAAAAAAGGAAAAATATACCATGCTCATGGCTGGGAAGAATCAACATTGTTAAGTATCTATACTACATAAAGCAATTTACAATTTAAAGCAATACCTATTAAAGAACCTCTCTCATATTTTAAAGACCTGGAAAAATTAGTACTTCATTTTATGTGGAAACAGAAAAAACCTCGAATAGCCAAGACATTACACAGAAATAAAAACAAATTGGGAGAAATCACGCTTCCAGACTTCAGACTATACTATAAATCAATAATAATCAAAACAGCATGGTACTGCCACAAAAATAGAGGGGTAGATGTATGTAACAGAATTGAATACCCAGAGGTGAACCCAGACACTTATCATCATTTGATTTTCGATAAGCCTATTAAAAATATGAACTGGGGGAAAGATTCCCTATTCAATAAATGGTGTTGGACAAATTGGCTGGCAACTTGTAGAAGACTGAAACTGGACCCACACCTTTCTCCTCTAACAAAAATTGACTCTCACTGGTTAAAGGATTTAAACTTTAGAAATGAAACTATAAATATTCTTACAGAGAGGGCAGGGGAAAAGCTTGAGAAAACTGACCTTGGAGAATACTTCTTGAGGAAGACACCCTGGGAAATTGAAGCAACATCAAAAGTACATTGCTGGAATCTGATCAAATTGAAAAGCTTCTGCACTGCCAAGAACACACTAATTAAAGCAAATAGACAGCCCTCTCAGAATGGGAGAGGATTTTTTCAAGTTATACTACTGACAAAGGTCTAATAACCAGAATCCACAGAGAACTCAAACTTATTACTAAGCAAAAAAAAAAAAGTGATCATATTTCATTGTGAGCAAGAGACATGAACAAAAGCTTCTCTGAAGAAGACAGGCACATGTTCTACAGACACATGAGAAAATGCTCATCATTTTAATAAGAGAAATGCAAACCAAACCACTCTGAGATACCATCTAACTCCAGTAAGAGTAGCCCAGATCACAAAATCCCAAAGCTACAGATGTTGGCGTGGATGTGGAGAAAAAGGAACACTACTGCACTGCTGGTGGGAATGCAAGCTAGTACGTTCCTTTTGGAAAGAAGTTTGGAGAACACTCAGAGACCTAATGTAGACTTGCCGTTTGATCCTGCAATTTCTCTTCTAGGTGTATATCTAAAGGACCAAAAATCATTTGGCAATAATGATATTTGCACCAGATTTTTCATTGCAGCTCAATTCCTAGCAGCCAAGTCATGGAAGAAGCCCAAGTGTCCATCAACCCATGAATGAATTAATAAATTGTGGTATATGTATACCATGGAATACTATGCAGTAGTAAAAAACAATGGAGACTTTACCTCTTTTATGTTTACATGGATGGAACTGGAAAATATTCTTCTTAGTAAAATATCTCAGGAATGGAAAAATAATATCAAATATACTCGGTACTACTGTGAAACCAGTTTATAATAACTCACAATTGCATAGGAAAAATGAAACACAATTGTAGCCTAAGATGAAGGAGGGAAGATGAGGGTGAGGGATGGGGAGGGGGTGGGAGGGATAGTAGGAGATAGTAGGGGAACCACAACTATGGAGAAGATTGCAAGTACAAGTTGGATCTATCATGTGTAGAATAAATATCCTAGTGTTATAATTGGGTAAATGAGGTGAAAGCTATATTCATTAGTATGATGTAAACCCTCCAATTTGTGAAAATAATCAACATACTGAAATTGGCATAAATGTATTTATAATCTATGTGCAAAAAACTTAATACAAAAAATAAATAAAAATAAAAATAAAATAAAATAAAGTATGATGTTGGTACTTTATTTAATAGGGATGGCATTAAATCAGAAGATTGTTTTGGGAATATAGACATTTTAACAATGTTGATTCTTCCCAGTCAAGAACATGGTATGTTGTTCCATTTGTTAGTGTCCTCTGCTATTTCCTTTCTTATGGTTTCATAATTTTCTTCATCGAGATCCTTCACCTCTTTTGTTAGTCATATTCCTGGGTATTTCATTTTCTTTGAAACTATGTTGAAGGGAATTGTGTCATTAATTAGCTTCTCATCTTGACTGTTAGTGGTGCATACAAAGGCTACTGACTTGGGGACATTGATTTTATATCCTGAGACATTACTGTTTTGTTGTTGTTGTTGTTCTTTTGTCTTGTTTTTATGACTTCCAGGAGTCTAGTGGTTGAGTCTTTAGGGTTCTCTAAGTATAAGATCATATCATCAGCAAAGAGGGAGAGTTTGACCTCCCCTGCTTCCATTTGGATTCCCTTTATTTCCTTGCCTTGCCTAATTGTATTGGCTAGAACTTCTGGCACTATGTTGAATAGTAATGGCAACAGAGGACAACCTTGTCTTGTTCCAGTTCTAAGTGGAAAAGCTTTCAGTTTAGCTCTATTCGGTAAAATATTAGCTGTGGGTTTGTCATAGATAGCGTGAATCAGTTTTAAAAATGTGCCTATGCCTATACTCTTCAGTTTTCTAATTAGAAAAGGATGATGGATTTTGTCCAATGTTTTCTGCATCTGTTGAGAGGATCATATGGTCTTTGCTTTTGCTTTTGTTGATATAGTGAATATAGTGAATAACATTTAGTGACTTGCGTATATTAAACCAGGCTTGCATCCCTGGGATGAAACCTACTTGATCACGATGCATGACTTTTTGATGATAAGCTGTAATATATTGCCTACAATTTCCAATAGAAAATTTTTTGAGAATATTTGCATCTATATTTGTTATTGAAATTGATCTGAAGTTTTCCTTTTTAATTGGGTCTTTTCCTGGTTTTGATATCAGGGTGATGTTTGATTCATAGAACATGTTGAGGAAGATTCCTTCCTCCTCAATTTTTTGGAATAATTTCTGCAGTATGGGAATAAGCTCTTCTTCGAAGGTTTGATAGAATTCTGCTGTGAAGCCTTCTGGACCAGGGCACTTATTTGTTGGGAGATTTTTAATTGTGTCTTTGATCTCAGTGCTTCAAATTGGCCTGTTCAGGAGATCTATTTTTTCCTGGCTAACTCTAGAGAGAGGGTATGATTCCAAATATTGATCCATTTCCTTCACATTGTCAAATTTCTGGGCATGGGTTTTTGGTAATATTCAGAGATAATCTTTTGTATTTCTGTGGCATCAGTTTTTATTTCCCCTTTATCATTTCTGATTGAGGTTATTAGAGATTTTGCTTTATTATTTCTAGTTAGTCTGGCCAAAAGTTTATCTATTTTATTTATTTTTTTCCAAAAAAAAAAAAAACCTCCTTGTTTTATTTATTTTCTGAATGATTCTTTTGTTTTCAATTTCATTAATCTCTGATTAAATTTTGGATACTTCTTTTCTTTTTCTGGGTTAGGCTTAGATTGTTCTTCTTTTTCCAATTCCATAATATGGCTTGTGAATTTGTTTATGTGCTTTTTATTTTTTTCTGTTTTTCAAATGTGCGCTTCAAAAGTGCTAAATGTTCCTCTGAGGACTGATTTTGTTGTATCCCACAGGTTTTGGTAGCTTGTGTCTTCATTGTTGTTATGCTCAAAGAAGTTGAAGATTTCCCTTTTTATTTCTTTCTGCACCCATCTGTTATTCAGGATAAAGTTTGTGTGGGATGCCTTTGTGTGGGATTGAACGTGTTTTTTTCTTGTTATTGAGTTTTCTTGGAGTTGAATTTCACCTTTAGTGCCTTGTAATCTGAAAAGAGGAAAGGTCAAATATCAATTCTTTTGATTCTGTTCAGGGCTGTTTTGTGTCCTAGGATATGATCAATTTTGGAAAATGTTCCATGGGGCGATGAGAAGAATGTATATTCTTTATCTTTAGGATGGAGTGTTCAATACACATCTATCAAGCACAGTTGTTCTAGGGTCTCATTTAATTCTCTTATTTATTTGTTTAATTTCTGTATAGTGGATCTGTCCATCTCTGTGAGAAAAGTGTTAAGTCCCGTGTTATGGTGTTTTAGGATTTCACATTGATCAGATTATGTTACGTCTGTTTCAAGAATCTGGGAGAATTTAATTTGGGTGCAAGATCTCTACAAAGAGAACTATGAAACTTTAAGAAAATAAATAGCTGAAGATGTTAACAAATGGAAAAACATATGCTCATGGCTGACAAGAATCAACATTGTTAAAATGTCTATACTACCCAAAGCAATATATAACCTTAATGCAATTACTAGTAAAGCTCCATTGTCATATTTTAAAGATCTTGAAAAAATAATACTTCGTTTATATAGAATCAGAAAAAACTAGAATAGCCAAAACATTACTCAGCAATAAAAACAAAGCAGGAGGAATCACACTACTAGACCTGAGACTGTACTACAAATTGATAGTGATCAAAACAGCATGGTACTGGCACAAAAACAGAGAAGTAGATGTCTGGAACAGAATAGAGAACCAAGAGATGAATCCAGCCACTTACCATTATTTGATCTTTGATAAGCCAATTAAAAACATTCAGTGGGGAAATGATTCCCTATTTAACAAATGGTGCTGGGTGAACTGGCTGGCAACCTGCAGAAGATTGAAACTGGACCCACATCTTTCGACATTAACTAAGATAGATTAATGTCGAAAGGTATTAATCTCTCACTGGATAAAAGGTATTAATCTCTCACTGGATAAAAGATTTAAACTTAAGACATGAAACTATTAATATACTTGAAGAAAGTGCAGGGAAAACTCTTGAAGGAATTGGCCTGGGTGAATATTTTATGAGGAGAACTCCCCAGGCAATTGAAGAAGTATCAAAAATACACTACTGGGACCTGATCAAACTAAAAAGCTTCTGCACAGCCAAGAACATAGTAAGTAAAGCAAGCAGACAGCCTTCAGAATGGGAGAAAATATTTGCAGGTTATACCTCCGATAAAGGTCTAATAACCAGAATCCACAGAGAACTCAAACCTATTAGCAAGAAAAGAACATGTGACCCCATCTCAGGTTGGGCAAGGGACTTGAAGAGATACTTCTCTAAAGAAGACAGACACACGATCTACAAACACATGAAAAAAAGCTCATCATTTTTATTCATCAGAGAAATGCAAATCAAAACTACTTTGAGATATCACCTAACCCCAGTAAGAGTAGCCCACATAACAAAATCCCAAAACCAGAGATGTTGGCATGAATGTGGAGAAAAGGGCACACTTCTACACTGCTGGTGGGAATGCACACTAATACCTTCCTTCTGGAAGGATGTTTGGAGAATACTTAGAGACCTAAAAATAGACCTGCCATTGGATCCTATAATTCCTTTACTAGGTTTATACCCAGAAGACCAAAAATCACAATATAACAAAGACATCTGTACCAGAATGTTTATTGCAGCCCAATTCATAATTGCTAAGTCATGGAAGAAGCCCAAGTGCCCATCGACCCATGAATGGACTAGCAAATTGTGGTACATTTATACTATGGAATATTATGCAACCTTAAAGAAAGATGGAGACTTTACCTTTTTCATGTTTACATGGATGGAGCTGGAACATATTCTTCTTATCGAAGTATCTCAGGAATGGAAGAAAAAGTACCCTAGGTACTCAGCTCTACTATGAAGCTAAATTATAGCTTTCACATGAAGGCTATAACCCAACTATAGCACAAGAATATGGGGAAAGGTCCAAGGAAGGGGAAGGGAGGGGGGAGGAGATGGTGGAGTGAGGGTAATGGATGGGGCCACACCTATGGTGCATCTTAGAATGGGTACAGATGAAACTTACTAAATGCAGAATACAAATGCCTATGTAAAGCAACTAAGAAAATGCCATGAAGGCTACATTGAACAGTTTGATGAGAATATTTCAGATTGTATACGAAACCAGCACATTGTATCCCTTGATTGCACTAATGTACACAGCTATGATTTAACAATAAAAATAAATTAATTTAAAAAATGGAAAGAGAGGAAGTCAACAACTAATGGGACATTGCAAGCAACTGGAAATGGAAGAACATTTCAACTCCCAATCCAGCAGAATTAAAGAAATAATTTAAATTAAGGCAGAAGGAAATGAAATGGAAAACAAAAGAACCATTTAGAAGCTCAACAAATCAAAAAGTTGGGTTTATTAAAAGCTTAACAAAATTTAAAAAACTTCAGCTAACCAGAAAAAGAAAAGTTCCCAATATCATCAATCAGAAATGATAAAGTTGATAAAACAACAGACACCTCAGACATTCAAAAAATCCTTAATTAATCCTATAAATACCTCTATTCACAGAAATATGAAAATTTAGAGGAAATAGACCAATACCTGGCAGCATGCCACCTTCCTAGACTCAGCCAAAAAAAATTGGAAATGTTGAATAGATCTATATCAATCACTGAAATAACATCAACTATACAAAATCTCCAAATAAATAAAAGTCCGGGACCAGATGGCTACACATCAGAATTCTTCCAAATCTTTAAAGAGGAACTAGTAACTATATTACATAATTTTTTCCAAAACATAGAAAAATAAGGAATTCTTCCCAAAAAATTCTGTGCAGCAAATATCTCCCTGATCCAATAACCAGGACAAGACCCAACAATGAAAGGAAATTATAGACAAATATCAGTAAGGAAAATAGATCGGCGGTTCTCAACTTGTGGGTTGTGACCCCTTTGGGGGTTGCATGATCCTTTCACGGGGTCGCCTACGACCATGCTGCATATCCGATATTTATATTACAATTCATAACAGTAGCAAAATTACAATTATGAAGTAGCAACGAAAATAATTTTATGGTTGGAGTTACCACAACATGAAGAACTGTATTAAGGGGTCACAGGCATTAGGAAGTTTGAGAACCACTGATATAGATGAAATAATATTCAATAAGATCCTAGCAAATAGAATTCAACAACACATCAAACAAATTATACACCATGACAAAGTTGGCTTTCTCCAAGGGTCTCAAAATTGGTTCAACATATGTAAATCTACAGATATAATATATCACATAAACAAAATAAAAAACAAAGACCATATGATTCTCTCAATTGATGCAGAAAAAGCTTTTGATAATATCAAGCATTCTACCTGGATCAGAACACTCAAGGAAATAGCCTTACATGGGTCATTTCTTAAACTGATAGAAGCCATCTGCAGCTAACAGGCAACGAATATAACATTAAATGGAATAAAAATGAGAACTTTTCCATTCAGATCTGGAACTAGACAAGGATGCCCACTGTCCCTATTGCTAGTCAACATAGTATTGGAAGTCTTAGCCATCACAATCAGGCAAGTGAAGGCAATCAACGGGATCCAAATGGACTCAGAGGAGATCAAACTTTCACTCTTTGCACATAATATAATTTTATACCTGGAAAACCCCAGGGACTCAAATACAAAGTGAGTTAGAAGTGATCAAGGAATACAGCAGTGTCTCAGGATGAAAAATCAATACTTAGAAATAAGCAGCTTTTATATATACCAACAATAGTCATTCTGAAAAAAAAAATAATAAAACATTAAAATACCTCATTCCTTTTACAATAGTGCCAAAGAAGATGAACTATTGGGGAATTTACCTAACCAAGGAAGTGAAAGATCTCTATAAGGAGAACTATGAAAGTCTGAGAAAAGATATACCTGAAAATGTTAACAAATCGAAAAACATACCATGCTCATGGCTTGGAAGAATCAACACTGTTAAAATGTCCATAGTATCCAAAGCAATATAAAAGTTGAATGCAATCCCTATCAAAGCACCACTGTCATACTTTAAAGATCTGGAAAAAATTGTGCTTCCTTTTATATGGAATCATAAAAAACCTCAAATAGCCAAGACATTACTCAGAAATAAAAACAAATGAGGAGGAATCACGCTACCAGACTTCAGGCTATAATACAAATCAATAGTGATCAAAACAGCATGGTAGGCTTGGCGCCTGTGGATCAAGTGGCTAAGATGCCAGCCACATACACCTGAGCTGGCAAGTTTGAATCCAGTCCGAGCTCACCAAACAAGAACGATGGCTGCAACCAAAAAATAGCCTGGCGTTGTGGCAGGCACCTGTAGTCCCAGCTACTTGGGAGGTGGAGGCAGGAGAATCTCTTGAGCCCAGAAGTTGGAGGTTGCTGTGAGCTTTAATGAGATGGCACTCTACCTAGGATGACAGTTTGAGGCTCTGTCTCATTAAAAAAAAAAAAGCATTGTACTGGCATAAAAATACAGAGGCAGATGTATGGAACAGAATAGAGACCCAACAGATGAACCCAGACACTTATCATCATTCAATCTTTGATAAGCCTATCAAAAACATAAATTGGGGAGAAGATTCCCTATTTAACAAATAGTACTGGGTGTGGAAGGCTGACACCACATCTATTTTGTAGGCCAAGTGCTATTTCCGGTACTAACAGACTTAAGTTTCTATTTCCCTGCAAATGCCAGGCCTAAGTTTCTATTTCCCTGCAAACGTGAGGCCTTTTCTCGTAAATCACGTGAGCAAAACTTGGAAGCTTGCCATTTGGAACTTATCTCCGCCACGGCCAGGTTGCTTGGATACCTGGTGACGCAAACTTCCTCCTTCACCTACCCTTATATACCCTGGAAGAAGTTTGCAATAAATGAGACTTGATCAGACTCCTGTCTTGTCTCCATTCTTCGCACCCCTTGCCCCTTCCCATTCTCACCCCCTCCTCCAGGTATCCCTGTCAACTGACCCATGGGCCGGGTCAACTGGGTAAATTGGCTGGTGACTTGTAGAAGACTGAAACTTGACCCATACCTTTCACCATTAACAAAAATTGACTCTCACGGGTTAAAAGATTTAAACATAAGAGGTGAAACCACAAAGATACTTGGAGAGAGTGCAGGGGAAACGCTTGAAAAAATTGGCCCGGGAGAATAGTTTATGAGAAAAACCCCCCGGGCAATTGAAGCAATACCAAAATATATTACTGAGATCCAAACAAACTAAAAAGCTTCTGCACATCCAAGAACACTATAAGTAAAGCAAGCAGACAGTCCTCAGAATGGGAGAAGACATTTCCTGGTTATATTTCTGACAAAGGCTTGATACCCAGAATCCACAGAGAACTCAAACTTATTAGTAAGAAAAGAATTGATCCCATTTCATTGTGGGCAAGAGACTTGAACAGAATCTTCTCTCAAGAAGACAGGCACATGGCATACAGAAACATGAAAAAAAAAACACTCATCATCATCACATAAATGCAAATCAAAACTACTTTGAGATATCATCGAACTCCAGTAAAATTAGCCCAAATAACAGAATCCCAAAACTACAGAAGTTGGCATGTATGTAGAGAAAAGGAAACACTTTATTAACCCATTCATGGATTGATGGGCATGTGGGCTTTTTCCATGACTTAGCAATTATGAATTGGGCTGCAATAAAGATTCTGGTACAAATATTTTTGTTATGATTTGATATTTGGTCTTCTGGGTATATGCCTAGTAGAGGAATTATAGGATTGAATGGCAGGTCTATTTTTAGATCTCTAAGGGTTCTCCATATCTCTTTCCAAAAGGAATGTATTAATTTACTTTCCCACAAGCAGTGTAGAAGTGTTCCCTTTTCTCCATATCTATGCCAACGTCTCTAGTCTTGGGATTTTGTGATATGGGCTAATCTTACTGGAATTAGATGACATCTCAAAGTAGTTTTTATTTTCATTTCTCTGAATATTAAAGATTATGAGCATTTTTTCATATGTCTGTAGGCCATGAGCTTGTCTTCTTCAGAGAAGTTTCACTTCAAGTCCCTTGCCCAGCCTGCGATGAGATCACTTGTTCTTTTCTTGCTTGTTCTCTGTGGATTCTGGTTATTAAACCTTTGTCAGAGACATAACCTGCAAATATCTTCTCCCATTCTGAGGGCTGTTTGCTTGCTTTACTTACTGTATTCTTGGCTGTGCAGAATCTTTTTAGTTTAATCAGGTCCCAGTAGTGTATTTGTGAAGCTGCTTAAAGAAAGATAGAGACTTTACCTCTTTCATCTTTACACGGATAATGCTGAAACATATTCTTCTTAGTAAAGTATCTCAAGACTGAAAGAAAAAGTATCCAATGTACTCAGCACGACTATGAAACTAATTTATGGCTTTTACATGAAATCTGTAACCAGATACAACCTAAGAATAGGGGAAGGGGGAGAGGGAGAGGAGAGAGGGGGGAGGATGGGAGGAGGGAGGGTGATTTGTGGGATTACACCTGAAGTGCATCTTACAAGGCTACATGTGAAACTTAGTAAATATAGAATATAAATGTCTTAACACAATAACTAAGAAAATGCCAGGAAGGCTATGTTAACCAGTGTGATGAAAATGTGTCAAACGGTCTATAAAACCAGTGTATGGTGCCCCATGATCACATTAATGTACACAGCTATGATTTAATAATGAAAAAAGAAGAAAAGAAAAGGGAACACTTCTGCAATGCTAATGGGAAGGCAAGCTAAAGTATTTCTTTTGGAAAGAAGTGAGGGGAACACTCAGGGATCTAAAAATAAACCTACCATTTCACCCTGCAATTCCTTTACTAGTTATACCCTGTTTCACTGAAAATAAGACAGTGTGTTATTTTAAGGTGTGCTCCCAAACATGTGCTAGGTCTTATTTTCAGGGGATGTCTTATCGTTCCTGTAAGTAGGTCTTATTTTCGAAGGATGTCTTATTTTGGGGGAAACAGGGTATATCCAGAAGACCAAAAATCATTTTACAACAGATATTTACTCCAGAATGTTTATTGCAGCTCAATTCATAATTGCCAAGTCATAGAAGAAGTCCAAGTGTCCATCAACCTATGAATTGGTTAATAAACTGTGGTATACATATACCACAGAATATTATCCAGCCTTAAAAATATGGAGAATTTTCCTCCTTTATGTTTACATGGATGGAGCTGGAAAACATTTTCTTAGTAAAGTATCTCAAGAATGCAATAAAATTATCCAATCTACTCAATACTATTATGAAACCAATATGTAATCACCCACACTTTCTTATGAAAGATAAAACACAAATATAGCTCAGCATAAAGGAGGAAAGAGGAAGGTGAGGGTAGGAAGAGAGGTGGCCTGGTGGAGGGAGGGAAATGAGTGGGACCTCACCTATGGTACTTATTGCAAGGGTACATGTCAAATCTATTAATAGTAGAGTATAGGAGGTACAGACAAGATGACTCACTGAAGCCAGCTTCCATGGAGGCTCCCGTCCAGAAGGAGAGTTAAAGGACAAAAATTTAGCAAGTAAACTGGTGGATTTGAGCTGCACCAAGAAAGAAGGTTGAAGAATGCACATCAACCCCTCTGAGGTGAGCAGCAACCACAAGGATACAAACAAAAGGTGCAAAATCCATCACCAAGCCGACGGGAGTCCCCTCCCCCATGAGAACAACTCGGACTTCCCCACAAACAAACAGGCAGAGTTCAAAGGTCCTCCCACAATACTCCACGGGACAGACCCTCTAAAAACTGGACATGCCTCCCCTACTAGGGTGCCATGGCATTCTCCTGCCAGGCATAAAACTGTATGAAACGGTATACATTCTCTACCTGCAACTCTGAGCTCCCAGCACTCCCCTCAACTCTCACTCTGAGGTCTGGAGGCCTGTCCCACAGGAGTTCAGATTCTTGGGTAATTTCTCGAGGGATGTGGACAGTGCCTAAACTGCAGCTGGTCAGCGCTGACTCTGGGGCACGGGAGTGAGGAGAGGACGGTGGGCTGAGAGGGAACCACACCAGAGCAGCGGTTCCCTGAGGCTCGGAGCAGCAACCATCTTTTAGCAGAAATACAGCCAGGCATAAAACTGTGTAAAACTGTATATATTCTCTACCTGCAACTCTGAGCTCCCAGCACTCCCCTCCACTCTCACTCTGAGGTCTGGAAGCCTGTCCCCCAGGAGTCCAGATTCTTGGGTGATTTTTCGAGGGGTGTGAAAAGTGCCTAAACTGCAGCTGGTCAGTGCTGACTATGGGGTGCAGGAGCCAGGAGAGGATGGTCTGCTGAGAGGTAACCACACCAGAGCAGCAGTTCCCTGAGGCTCAGAGCTGTCTTTTACCAGCAATACCACTCACTCATGGATATTCTGAAACCACACTCCCTGTCTCCCTGGGCAACCAGAGGAGGCTGGAAAAAACCTGCGAGTAAAGGATTTGCCTGAGGAGGTACTGACTCACAGATCCAGGAATCTCCCAGGGCTGGGCTGATCCAGAGGATCACTTTACAGACCCTAAGATGCATCTGGCCTCACAGTTTCATCAGCCTATAGACAAAAGAAGGCAGCAGGACAGAATTGACAGGTAACCTAATACAAACCTGCAAGCAAAGACAGGGCTTTGGAACTCAGGTAAATTTAGCAGTTCTGTTCGGTTCTGTCAGTAACATGAATCAGGGGCAGTACTGGACCTGAGTGAACACCCCCCAACTTTCAAAAAGTGCCCGGGGCTGTCAGGCCTCACCTCCGCACGCTAAATAGAGGCAGACTGCAGAGGCCTGGCAGATTTCCTTGTGATTCAGGCAGGTGCAAACCCTGGAGTATCTGTTCACTACAGGCAACTGGGTCAGCCAACTGCAGGGCTATCAGAGACTGGGTGTGACAGAGGTGTAAGGTGGGGAAGGAGGCATCAACCTTCCCAGACTGATCTATTTGCTGAGTGGCTCCTCCTGACTCCACGAAGCACTGGAGAAAGCCATGTCAGAGTATTCACCAGACCACTGTGATCAAGTTCCCAGAGATCTCTTAAACTCTCTCACTCGAGACAAGTGAAGACTGAGACAATTGACTTGGACCTTTTGAACTGAGCCAATCGCCTGTGGACTATTCATGTGGTGCACTGGGTGTGTGGTTGTAGGAAGGTTTGAGTTACATTTTCCAATCGTTGCCTGTGGTGGGAAAGGTGACTTAATTGCTGGTATATCTCCACAGCTGAGACTTCAACTCAGAGTAACTGTTTCACTAGGGTCGAACAGAAACCAGCTGCAAACAAGACAGAACAACTTAGCCCCACCACACCAAACAGGGCCCCAGTTTCTCAGGCAAAAGCACTGTATAGGTCCTCAACAAAGGTCCAGAAGATAAATCAAAGGGAGTAAAAGAATCATGGGGTGCAATCAGCGGAATAACTCTGGTAACATGAATAACCAGAATAGATCAAACCCCTAAGGAAAGATATGCCAGACGTAATGGAAGATCCCATTCATAAACAACTGGCTAAGATGTCAGAAATCCAATTCAGAATTTGGATTGCAAACAAGATTAATAAAGTGGAGGAAAATTTGGAATTAAAACTTTGAGCAGAAATTCAAAAGTCGGAATTAGGAATTTGAGGAAAAATTCAAGTTGTCTCAAGAATTTCACGAATTTAAAGACAAAACCAGCAAAGACTTAGACACACTGAAGCAAGAATTTTCAGCCCTCAAAGATCTGAAAAATACACTAGAATCCCTCAGTAAGAGAGTGGAGGAATCAGAAGAAAGGATTTCTGACATTAAAGACAAAACCTTTGAATGATACCAAACTCTCAAAGAGGAAGAGAAATGCAGAGCAAAAACGGATCATTATCTCAGAGAGCTCTGGGATAATTTGAAGAAGGCGAATATCCGCCTAATTGGAATTCCGGAAACGGATGAAGTGGCCTTGCTAGGCACAGAGGCCCTTCTCCATGAAATTAAGATAGACATTTTTCCAAACATGCCTAGAGATTCTGAAGTTCATATAGCAGACAGCTTCAGAATCCCAGCAAAACTCAAACCCAATAAGACATCCCCCAGGCATATCATAATTAACTTCACTAAAGTTAATATGAAGGAGAAAATACTCAAAGCAGCCAGACGCAAGAAAGCCATTACCGACAAAGGGAAGAATATTAGAATGACTGCAGATCTCTCTGTTGAAAATTTTCAAGCAAAAAGAGGACGGTCATCAACTTTTAATCTTCGAAAGCAAAATAAGTTTCAACCCCGGATCCTGTATCCAGATGAACTGAGTTTCATTTATGATGGAGAAATTAAATACTTCGATGACATTCATATGTTGCGGAAATTTGCCATAACCAAACCAGAGCTTCAGGATATTCTCAGACCTATCCACCACAATGACCAACCCAATTCTTTACCACAAAAGTAAACTCACTCAGAAACTTCGGATCAAACTCCAACTTCCACACTGGCAAAAGGATTAAAAAAGTCCACTGGACTTTTGAAAAACACAGTACCCAAAATTTTACCAGACTTATCAATATTCTCCATTAATGTGAAAGGCTTAAACTGTCCTCTAAAGAGGCATAGGTTAGCGGACTGGATACAAAAACTCATGCCAGATATCTGTTGCACACAAGAGTAACATCTTACCTTAAAAGACAAATAAAGACTCAGAGTGAAAGGATGGTCATCCATATTGCAGGCAAATGGTAATCAGAAAAAAAGTAGGTGTTGCAATTTTATTTGCAGATACAGTAGGCTTTAAACCAACAAAAGTAAGGAAGGATAAGAATGGTCACCTCGTACATGTTAAGGGTAATACACAATATGATAAGATTTCAATTATTAATATCTATGCACCCAACCAGAATGCACCTCAATTTATAAGAGAAACTCTAACAGACATGAGTAACCTGATTTCCTCCAGCTCCATAACAGTCGGAGATATCAGCACTCCATTGGCAGTGTTGGATCGATCCTCCAATAAGAACCTGAGCAATGAAATTTTAGATTTAAACTAAACCATCCAACATTGGGATTTAGCATACATCTACAGAACATTTTACCCCAACAAAACTGAATACACATACTTCTCATCGACACACAGAACTTACTCCAAAATTGATTAAATCTTAGGTCACAAGTCTAACCTCAGTAAATTTAAAGAAATAGAAATTATTCCATGCATCTTCTTGGACCATCATGGAATAAAACTTGAATTGAGTAACAACAGGAATCTGCATACCCATACAAAAACATGGAACTTAAATAACCTTATGCTGAATGATAGCTGGGTCAGAGATGAGATTAAGAAAGAAATCACCAATTTTTTGGAACAAAACGACAATGAAGACACAAACTATCAGAACCTCCGGGACACCGCAAAGGCAGGTCTAAGAGGGAAATTTATACCACTGCAAAAATTCCTCAAGAAAACGGAAAGAGAGGAAGTTAACAACTTAATGGGACATCTCACGCAACTGGAAAAGGAAGAACATTCCAACCCCAAACCCAGTAGAAGAAAAGAAATAACCAAAATTAGAGCAGAATTAAATGAAATTGAAAACAAAAGAATAATACAACAGATCAATAAATCAAAAAGCTGGTTTTTTGAAAAGGTCAATAAAATAGATAAACCTCTGGCCAACCTAATCAGGAAAAAAAGAGTAAAATCTCTAATATCATCAATCAGAAACAACAAAGACGAAATAACCACAGACTCATCAGAAATCCAAAAAATCCTTAATGAATATTACAAGAAACTTTATTCTCAGAAATATGAAAATCTGAAGGAAATAGGCGGATACTTGGAAGCACGCAACCTTCCAAGACTTAACCAGAATCAAGTGGAAATGTTGAACAGACCCATATCAAGTTCAGAAATAGAATCAACTATACAAAACGTCCCTAAAAAGAAAAGCCCGGGACCAGATGGTTTCACGTCAGAATTCTACCAAACCTTTAAAGAGGAATTAGTACCTATATTACTCAACCTGTTCCAAAAGGTAGAAAAAGAAGGAAGACTACCCAACACGTTTTGTGAAGCAAACATCACCCAGATCCCCAAACCAGGAAAAGACCCAACAAGAAAAGAAAATTATAGACCAATATCACTAATGAATATAGATGCAAAAATATTCAACAAGATCCTAACAAACAGAATCCAGCAACACATCAAACAAATTATACATCATGACAAAGTTGGTTTTATCCCAGGGTGTCAAGGCTGGTTCAATATACGTAAACCTATAAACGTAATTCAGCACATAAACAAATTAAAAAACAAAGACCATATGATTCTCTCAATTGATGCAGAAAAAGCTTTTGATAATATCCAGCATCCCTTCATGATCAGAACACTCAAGAAAATTGGTCTAGAAGGGACTTTTCTTAAACTGATAGAGGCTATCTACAGCAGACCCACAGCCAATATCATATTGAATGGAGTTAAATTGGAATCATTTCCACTCAGATCAGGAACCAGACAAGGCTGCCCATTGTCTCCATTGCTTTTCAACATTGTAATGGAAGTTTTAGCCACCGCAAATAGGGAAGAAAAGGCGATCAAGGGTATCCATATAGGGTCAGAAGAGATCAAACTCTCGCTCTTCGCAGATGATATGATTGTGTATCTGGAAAACACTAGGGACTCTACTACAAAACTCCTAGAAGTGATCAAGGAATACAGCAGCGTCTCAGGTTACAAAATCAACATTCATAAATCGGTAGCCTTTATATACACAAACAACAGTCAAATTGAAAAAGCAGTTAAGGACTCTATCCCATTCACAGTAGTGCCAAAGAAGATGAAATATTTGGGAATTCACCTAACAAAAGACGTGAAAGATCTCTATAAAGAGAACTATGAAACTCTAAGAAAAGAAATAGCTGAAAATGTTAACAAATGGAAAAACATACCATGCTCGTGGCTGGGAAGAATCAACATTATCAAAATGTCCATACTACCCAAAGCAATATATAATTTCAATGCACTCCCTATTAAAGCTCTACTGTCATATTTTAAAGATCTTGAAAAAACGTAACTTCGTTTTATATGGAATCAGAAAAAACCTTGAATAGCCAAGACATTACTCAGAAATAAAAACAAAACAGGAGGAATCACACTACCAGACCTCAGACTTTACTACAAATCGATAGTGATCAAAACAGCATGGTATTGGCACAAAAACAGAGAAGTAGATATCTGGAACAGAATAGAGAACCAAGAGATGAATCCAGCTACTTACCGCTATTTGATTTTTGACAAGCCAATTAAAAACATTCAGTGGGGAAAAGATTCCCTATTTAACAAATGGTGCTGGGTGAACTGGCTGGCAACCTGCAGAAGACTGAAATTGGACCCACACCTTTCACCATTAACTAAGATAGACTCTCATTGGATTAAAGATTTAAACTTAAAACATGAAACTATAAAATACTAGAGGAGAATGCAGGGAAAACCCTTGAAGAAATTGGTCTGGGTGAGTATTTCATGAGGAGAACGCCCCGGGCAATTGAAGCAGCTTCAAAAATACACTACTGGGACTTGATCAAACTAAAAAGCTTCTGCACAGCTAAGAACACAGTAAGCAGAGCAAGCAGACAGCCCTCAGAATGGGAGAAGATATTTGCAGGGTATATCTCTGACAAAGGTTTAATAGCCAGAATCCACAGAGAACTCAAACGCATCAGCAAGAAAAAAACAAGGGATCCCATCACAGGCTGGGCAAGGGATTTGAAGAGAAACTTCTCTGAAGAAGACAGGCGCATGGCCTTCAGACATATGAAAAAATGCTCATCATCTTTAATCATCAGAGAAATGCAAATCAAAACTACTTTGAGATATCATCTAACTCCAATGAGACTAGCCTATATCACAAAATCTCAAGACCAGAGATGTTGGCGTGGATGTGGAGAAAGGGGAACACTTCTGCACTGCTGGTGGAATGCAAATTAATACATTCCTTTTGGAAAGATATATGGAGAACACTCAGAGATCTAAAAATAGATCTGCCATTCAATCCTGTAATTCTTCTGCTGGGCATAAACCCAGAAGAACAAAAATCACAACATAACAAAGATATTTGTACCAGAATGTTTATTGCAGCCCAATTCATAATAGCTAAGTCATGGAAAAAGCCCAAGTGCCCATCGATCCACGAATGGATTAATAAATTGTGGTATATGTATACCATGGAATACTATGCAGCCTTAAAGAAAGATGGAGACTTTACCTCTTTCATGTTTACATGGATGGAGCTGGAACATATTCTTCTTAGTAAAGTATCCCAAGAATGGAAGAAAAAATACCCAATGTACACAGCCCTACTATGAAACTAGTTTGGGACTCTCACATGAAAGCTATAACCCAGCTACAACTTAACAATAGGGGGAAGTGGGAAAGGGGGTTTGGGTAGAGGGAGGGGAATCGGTGGGATCACACCCGTGGTGCATCTTACAGGGGTATTTGTGAAACTTGGTAAATGTAGAATGTAAATGTTTTGGCACAGTAACTGAGATAACGCCAGAAAGGCTATGTTAACCACTGTAATAAAAATGTTTCAAATGGTTTATGAAGCGAGTGTATGATGCCCCATGATCATATCAATGTATACAGTTATGATTTAATAAAAAAAAGAAAAAAAAAGAAATAATATCTGAACAGAATTTCTACTTATTCCCTCCCCTTAAAGCCAAAATTTGAAAAAAAAATACAGTAATGATAAGATAAATAGCTTGAACTATTTCTGTGTTCTGTGTATCTATTAGAAATAAGTAGAAGTCTTCAAGTCTTACACTTATGTATATATATATTATTCTCATATTGCAAGGGTACATGTCAAATCTACTAAGAGTATAAAGTTTTAACACAGTAATTAAGTGAGGTGAAAGCTATGTTAACCAGTTTGATGTTAGCATTCCAATTTGGATATAAAATCAGCACATTGTACCCTATAAATGCACTAATGTACATAGTTATGATTTAATAAAATAAATTAAGACAAGAAAAAAATACGAAGTGACCATTCTTGTCCTTCCTTACTTTTGATGGTTTAAAGCCTACTGTCTCTGCAAATAAAATTGCAACACCTGCTTTTTTCTGATTACCATTTGCCTGAAATATGGATGACCATCCTTTCACCCTGAGTCTGTATTTGTCTTTTAAGTTGAGATGTGACTCATGTATGCAACAAATATCTGGCTTGAGTTTTTCTATCAAGTCAGCTAACCTATGCCTCTTTAGAGGACAGTTTAAGCCATTCACATTGATGGAGAGTATTGATAAGTCTGGTGGAATTTTGGGTATTGAGTTTTTCAAAGGTCCAGTGGGCATTTTTAATCCTTTCGCCAGTGTGGAAGTTGGAGTTTGATCTGAAGTTTCTGAGTGAGTTTACTTTTGTGGTATAGGATTGGGTTGGTCATTGTGGAGGATAGGTCTAAGAATATCCTGAAGAGCTGATTTACTTATGGCAAATATTTTCAACATATGAATGTCATTGAAGTATTTAATTTCTCCATCATAGATGAAACTCAGTTTGGCTGGATACAAGATCCTGGGTTGAAAGTTATTTTGCTTTAGGAGATTAAAAGTTCATGACCACCCTCTTCTGGCTTGAAAAGTTTCAGCAGAGACATCTGCAGTTATTCTAAAATTCTTACCTTTGTATGTAATAGTTTTCTTTCGCCGGACTGCTTTGAGAATCTTCTCTTTCATGTTAACTTTAGTGAAGCTAATTATGATATGTCTGGGGGATGACTTATTAGGGTTGAATCGTGCTGGGGTTCTGAAGCTGTCTGCTATCTGAATTTCAGATTCTCTAGGCATGTCTGGAAAATTTTCTTTCATAATTTCATGCAGAAGGGCATCTGTGCCCTTGGAGGCCACTTCATCGTTCTCAGAAATCTCTATAATTCTTATATTGCTTTTTTTCGAATTATCTGAGAGCTCTCTGAGTGAGTGATCCGTTTTTGCTCTCCATTTCTCTTCCTCTTTGAGAGATTGGGAGCGTTCTAAGACTTTATCTTCAATGTCAGAAATCCTTTCTTCTGCTTGCTCCATTCTGTTACTGAGGGATTCTACTGTATTTTTCATATCTTTGAGGGCTGTAAATTCTTGCTTCAGTGTGTCTAAGTCTTTGGTGGTTTTGTCTTTAAATTCGTTAAATTCTTGAGACAACTTTTGAATTTCTCCTCGAATTCCTAATTCCATTTTATTAATCATGTCTGCAATCCAAATTCTGAATTCAATTTCTGACATCTCAGCCAGTTGTTTATGAATGGGATCTTCAATCACATCTGCCGTATCTTTTCTTGGGGGGGTTGATCTATTCTGGTTATTCATGTTACCAGAGTTTTTCCGCTGATTCTGCCCCATGGTTTACTCCCTTTGGTTTTTCCCCTGGGGTTTTATCGAGGGCCCGTACAGTGTTGTGACCTGAGAAACTGGGACCCTGTCTGGTGTGGTGGAGCAAAGAGGTTCTGTCTTGTTTTCAGCTGGTTTCTGTTCGATCCTATTGCAACTTCTACTCTGGCTTGAAGTCTCAGCTGTGTGGAAAAATCAGCAATTAAGTCACCCCGACTGCCCACCTCTGGCCCCAGTTGGAAAAGGAGAATCAAACCTTCCTACAACCGCACACCCAGGGCACTGCCTGAAAAGTCCTCAGTCTATTAGCCCAGTTCAAAAGGTCCGAATCAACTGTGTCAATCGGCCCCTGTCTCGGGTGGGAGAGTTCAAGAGGTTCTGGGAACTGGATCACAGAAGCCTGGTGATTCCTCTGACACTGCTCACCCCAGTGCAGCGTGGAGTCAGGAGGAGCCACCCAGCAAACAGAGCAGTCTGGGAAGGTTGAAGTCTCCTTCCCCACTTTGCCCCTCCTTCGGACCCAGTCACTGGTATCTCTGCAGATGGCTAACCCAGTTGCCTGCAGTGAACAGACACTCCACGGGTTTGCACCTGCCTGAATCGCAAGGAAGTCTGCCAGGCCCCTGCAGACTGCCGCTATCTAGCAGGAGGAGATGGGGCCTGACATCTTTGAGTGCTTGATGCAAGTGATGGTAAGGAGGTGTTCACTCAGGCTTAGCCCTGTGCCTGATGGATGCTGCTAACAGAACAGAACAGACAACTTCGTGGGGTTCTGTCTCTGTTCCTGCCGAAATCGCCTACAGAAGATGGGCTGTTCTGAGTTCACACGTCTTTGCTGCTGGAGGTTTGTGACTTCTTTGCTACTGGAGGTTTGCTTCCAATCACCTCTCTGGGTCGGCCCCGCCCTGGAAGCTTCCCGGGTTTGTGTGCAGTGTCAGGAAATCCCCTGCTCCCCGGGGGCCTCCTCTGGATGCCCAGGGAGACAGGGGGTTTGGCCTCAGAATATCCAGAATGAGCGTTCTTCCGTTAAAGAAAAAATGGCTGTTGATCTACCTCCAGGGAACTGCTGCTCTGGTGTGGGCACTCAGCCGACCCTTTTCTCCTCTGTCTTGCACCCCAGAGTCAGCACTGAGCGACCACAGTTTATGCTGGGTCCACACCCCTCAAGAGATCCCCCAAGAATCCGAACTCTTGGGGGATAGGCCCCCAGACCCCGATTGCGGTGGGGGGGAAGCTAGAGTTTGATTCAGTTTTACGCCCGCCCGGTGAGGGCTGTTGCACTGCACCACAGGGAAGTGCCGCCAAGGCTTGATTTCCCCTCAGCCGAGTGCTCTCTCCTTGCTCACGTGTCTCAGAGTCAGTGCTGACCCGACGCAGCTCGGGCACTGGGCACTCTCCTCGAGAAATCACCCAAGGATCCGATCTCCTGGGGGATAGGCCTCCAGACCCTGAGTGAGAGTAGGGGCTCTCAGCTCTCAGCGGGGAAGCTAGAGTTTTATTTAGTTTTGTGACCGGCCCGTAATGTTGCCGGGGGAGGGCTGCTGCAACTAATCCGCAGGGAAGTGCCGCCGAGGCGTGACTCCCCCTCAGTCGAGTACTTTCTCCCCGCCCGCGTGTCTCAGAGTCAGTGCTGACCAGTCGCAGCTTGGGCACTGTGCGCTCCCCTCGAGAAATCACCCAAGGAACCGAACACCTGGGGGACAGGTCCCCAGACACCGAGTGAAGGTGGGGGGGGAAGCTAGAGTTTCATTCAGTTTAATGTCTGGCTGTATTGATGCACGGGGAGGGCTGCTGCACCACACCACAGGGAAGTGCCACTGAGGCGTGACACCCCCTCAGACAGGTGCCCTCTCCTCACTCGCGTGCCTCAGAGTCAATGCTGACCAGTCGCAACTCGGGGACTGTCAACTCCCCTTGAGAAATCACTTAAGGATCTGAAATCCTGGGGGACAGGCCTCCAGAACTCAGTGGGCGGGAGGGGAGTGTTGGGGATTCAGGGTTGCCAGCAAAGGATTATTAAAGTTTTATTCAGTTTTATGCCCGGCAGGAGAACGCCACGGCACCCCAGTAGGGGAGGTAGGTCCAGGTTTCAGAAGTTCTCTCCCGTGAAGTGTAGTGGGAAGGTTTTTAATTTCAGCCTGCTTGTTTATTGTGGGGCTCTTGAGACGGTCCCATGGGGGAGGGGGACTCCCGTCTGCTTGGTGGTGGATTTTGGACATTTTGTTTGCGTCCTTGTGATCACAGCTTACCGCAGTGGTGTTGATGTGCGTTCTTCAACCTTGTCTCTTGGTGAGGCTCAAGTCCACCAGGACACTTACTAAATTCCTGTCCCTTAACTCTCCTTCTGGATGGGAGCCTCTGTTGAACGCTGGGTTCAGTCCGCCATCTTGTCTCCCTCATGCAACTCAACTTTAACAAAAATGCTCGACCCCAAACAAAGGCATGGAAATTAAACAATCTTCTGTTGAATAAGAGATGGGTGCAGGAAGAAATAAAAGAGGAAATCGTTAACTTCTTTGAGCATAACAACAATGAAGACACAAGCTACCAAAACCTGTGGGATAATACAAAAGCAGTTTTGAGAGGAAAATTCATCACTTTAGATGCCTACATTCGAAAAACAGAAAGAGAGCACATCAACAATCTAACAACCCATCTTATGGAACTGGAAAAAGAACAATCTAAGCCTAAACATAGTAGAACAAAGGAAATTTCCAAAATCAAATCAGAGATCAATGAAATTGAAAACAAAAAATCATTCAGAATATTAATAAAACAAGGAGTTGGTTTTTGAAAAAATAAATAAAATAGATAAACCATTGGCCAGACTAACGAGAAATAGAAAAGTAAAATCTCTAGTAACCTCAATCAGAAATGATAAAGGGGAAATAACAACTGATCCCACAGAGATACAAGAGATCATCTCTGAATACCACCAGAAACTCTATGCCCAGAAATTTGACAATGTGAAGGACATGGATCAATATTTGGAATCACACACTCTCCCTAGACTTAGCCAGGAAGAAATAGAGCTCCTGAACAGACCAATTTCAAGCACTGAGATCAAACAAACAATAAAAAATCTTCCAACCAAAAAATGCCCTGGTCCAGATGGCTTCACACAACAATTCTATCAAAATGTCAAGGAAGAGATTATTCCTGTACTGCAGAAATTATTCAAAAAAATTAAGGAAGAAGGAATCTTCCCCAACACATTCTATGAAGCAAACATCACCCTGACACCAAAACCAGGAAAAGAAACAAACAAAAAGGAGAATTTCAGACCAATCTCACTCATGAATATAGAGGCAAAAATTCTCAACAAAATCATAGCCAATAGATTACAGCTTATCATCAAAAAAGTCATTCATCATGATCAAGTAGGCTTCATCCCAGGGATGCAAGGCTGGTTTAACATACGCAAGACAACAAACATTATCCACCATATCAACAGAGGCAAAAAAAAAAGATCACATAATCCTCTCAATAGATGCAGAAAAAGAATTTGATAAAATCCAGCATTCTTTTCTTTTTTTTTTTTCCTTTTTTGTTTTATTTGTTTTATTTCATTTTGTTTCCTGAGTCGGGTGGAAGAGACTGCCAGAGTTGAAGTTTTGTTTTGGAGGGTTGATTGGTGGTGTTGGTTCTTTTTTTTGTTTTTATTGTTGGGGATTCATTGAGGGTACAATAAGCCAGGTTACAGTGATTGCAATTGTTAGGTAAAGTCCCTCTTGCAATCATGTCTTGCCCCCATAAAGTGTGACACACACCAAGGCCCCACACCCCTCCCTCCTTCCCTCTTTCTGTTCCCCCTCCATAAGCATAATTGTCATTAATTGTCTTCATATCAAAATTGAGTACATAGGATTCATGCTTCTCCATTCTTGTGATGCTTTACTAAGAATAATGTCTTCCACGTCCATCCAGGTTAATACGAAGGATGTAAAATCTCCATTTTTTTTAATGGCTGAATAGTATTCCATGGTATACATATACCACAGCTGGTTAATCCATTCCTAGGTTGGTTGGCATTTAGGCTGTTTCCACATTTTAGCTTCACTCAGTTTTAGAAATGTGCCACCTATGCCTATACTCTTCAGTGTTCTAATTAGAAAAGGATGCTGGATTTTATCAAATGCTTTTTCTGCATCTATTGAGAGGATCATGTGATCTTTATTTTTGCCTCTGTTAATATGGTGGATAACGTTTATAGACTTGCGTATGTTAAACCAGCCTTGCATCCCTGGGATGAAGCCTACTTGATCATGATGAATGACTTTTTTGATGATAAGCTGTAATCTATTGGCTAGGATTTTTTTGAGAATTTTTGCATCTATATTCATGAGTGAGATTGGCCTGAAATTCTCCTTTTTGTTTGGGTCTTTTCCTGGTTTTGGTATCAGGGTGATGTTTGCTTCATAGAATGTGTTGGGGAAGATTCCTTCTACCTCAATTTTTTTGGAATAATTTCTGCAGTACAGGAATAAGCTCTACCTTGAAGGTTTGATAGAATTCTGGAGTGAAGCCATCTGGACCAGGGCATTTTTTGGTTGGAGGATTTTTTATTGTTTCTTTGATCTCACTGCTTGAAATTGGTCTGTTCAGGAGCTCTATTTCTTCCTTGCTGAGCCTAGGGAGAGGGTGTGATTCCAAATATTGATCCATTTTTTTCACATTGTCAAATTTCTGGGCATAGAGTTTCTGGTAGTATTCAGAGATGATCTCTTGTATCTCTGTGGGATCAGTTGTTATTTCCCCTTTATCATTTCTGATTAAGGTTACTAGAGATTTTACTTTTCTATTCCTCGTTAGTCTGGCCAATGGTTTATCTATTTTATTTATTTTTTCAAAAAACCAAATCCTTGTTTCATTAATTTTCTGAATGATTCTTTTATTTTCAATTTCATTGATCTCTGATTTGATTTTGGATATTTCTTTTCTTCTACTGAGTTTAGGCTTAGATTGTTCTTCTTTTTCCAATTCCATAAGATCTCTTGTGAGATTGTTGATGTGCTCTCTTTCTGTTTTTCGAATGTAGGCATCTCAAGCAATGAATTTTCCTCTCAAAACCGCTTTTGCAGTATCCCACAGGTTTTGGTAGCTTGTGTCTTCATTGTTGTTATGCTCAAGGAAGTTAATGATTTCCTGTTTTATTTCTTCCTGCACCCATCTGTTATTCAACAGAAGATTGTTTAGTTTCCATGCCTTTGGGTGGGGTCGAGCATTTTTGTTATAGTTGAGTTCCACCTTTAGTGCCTTATGGTCTGAGAAGATACAAGGTAAAATTTCAATTCTTTTGATTCTGTTGATATTTGTTTTGTGTCCCATGATATGCTCAATTTTGGAGAATGTTCCATGGGATGATGCGAAGAATGTATATTCTTTATCTTTGGGATGGAGTGTTCTATATGCGTCTATCAAGCAGAGTTCTTCTAGGGTCTCATTTAAATCTCTTATATCCTTGTTTAATTTCTGTTTAGAGAATCTATCCAGCTCTGTAAGAGGAGTGTTAAGGTCCCCTGTTATTATGGTATTATCAGACATCATATTGCTCAGACTGAGTAAGGTCTGTTTCAAGAATCTGGGAGCATTTAAATTGGGTGCATAGATATTTAGAATTGGAATGTCTTCTTGTTGTACTTTTCCCTTGACCAAGATAAAGTGACCATCTTTGTGTTTTTTGACTTTAGTTGCTTTAAATCCACATGTATCTGAAAATAAGATTGCAACTCCTCTTTTCTTCTGAATTCCATTTGCCTGAAAAATCATCTTCCAACCCTTGACTCGGAGCTTTCATTTGTCTTTTGAAGCCAGGTGTGTTTCTTGCTGACAGCAAATGGATGGCTTTTGTTTTTTAATCCAGTCAACCGATTGAGGGGAGACAAGATGGCGGACTAAAGCCAGCTTTCAACAAAGGCTCCCGTCCAGAAGGAGAGTTAAGGGACAGGAATTTAGTAAGTATCCTGGTGGACTTGAGCCTCACCAAGAGACAAGTCTGAAGAACACACATCAACAATGCTGAGGCAAGTTGTGATCACAAGAACGCAAACAAAAGGTACAAAATCCACCACCAAGCGGACGGGAGTCCATCTCCCCCATGAGACCAGCTCATGAGCCCCACAATTAAACAAGCAGGCAGAAATTAAAGACCCTCCCACTACACTCCACGGGAGAGACCTTCTAAAAACTGGACCTACCTCCCCTACTGGGGTGCTGTGGTGTTTTCCTGCCGGACATAGGGCTGAATAAAACTTTGGGAATCCTTTGGCGGCAACCCTGAATCCCCGGTGCTCCCCTCCCGCCCACTGAGGTCTGGAGGCCTGTCCCCCAGGACTTCGGATCCTTGGGTGATTTCTCAAGGGGAGTGGACAGTCCCCGAGTTGCGACTGGTCAGCATTGACTCTGAGGCGCACAAGTGAGGAGAGGGCACCAGGCTGAGGGGGAGTCACGCCTCCCGGCACTTCCCTGCGGTGCAGTGCACCAACCCTTCCTGGGCACAAAACTGAATAAGACTCTAGCTTCCCCGCTGAGAGCTGAGAACCCCTACTCTCACTCGGGGTCTGAGGACCTATCCCCCAGGAGTTCGGCTCCTTGGGTGATTTCTCGACAGGAGTGCACAGTGCCCGAGGTGACTCTGGGATAAGTGAGCGAGGAGAGGGCACTCTGCTGAGGGGAAATCAAGCCTTGGCGGCACTTCCCTGCGGTGCAGTGCAGGAGCCGTTCCCGGACCGTAGTATTGCGTAAAACTGAATGAAACTCTAGCTTCACCCCCACTCCCAATCGGGGTCTGGGGGCCCATCCTCCAAGAGTTCTGATTCTTGGGGGATCTCTTAAGGTGTGTGGACCCAGCACAAACTGCGGCCGCTCAGTGCTGACTCTGGGGCTCGGGACAGAGGAGAAAAGGGTCGCCTGAGTGCCCACACCAGAGCAGCAGTTCCCTGGAGGTAGATGAACAGCCGTTTTTTCTTTAACGGCAGAACGCTCACTTCTGGATATTCTGAGGCCACACCCCCTGTCTCCCTGGGCAACCAGAGGAGGCCACCGGCGACACGGCTCACAAACCCGTGAAGATTCCAGGGCGGGGCCGACCCAGAGAGGTGTTCAGACGCAATTCTCCAACAGCAAAGACGTTTGAACTCAAAACAGCCCGTCTTCTGTAGGCGACGACAGGAACAGAGACAGAACCTCACAAAGTTGTCTGTTCTGTTCTGTTCTGTTAGCAGCATCCATCAGGGACGGGGCTAAGCCTGAGTGAACACCTCTTCCCATCACCTGCATCAAACACTCAAAGATGTCAGGCCCATCTCCTCCTGCTAGATAGCGGCAGTCTGAGGGGGCCTGGCAGACTTCCTTGCGATTCAGGCAGGTGCAAACCCCTGGAGTGTCTGTTCACTGCAGGCAACTGGGTTAGCCATCTGCAGAGATACCAGTGACTGGGTCCGACGGAGGGGCAAAGTGGGGAAGGAGACGTCAACTTTCCAAGACTGCTCTGTTTCCTGGGTGGCTCCTCCTGACTCCATGCTGCACTTGGGAGAGCTGTGTCAGAGGAGTCACCAGGCCCCTGTGATCCAGTTCCCAGAGACCTCTTGAACCCTTCCACCCGACACAAGTGCCGATTGAGACAGTTGATTCGGACCTTTTGAACTGGGCTAATAGACTGAGGACTTTTCAGGCGGTGCCCTGGGTGTCCGATTGTAGGAAGGTTTGATTCTCCTTTTCCAACTGGAGCCAGAGGTGGGCAGGCGGGGTGACTTAATTGCTGATTTTTCCACACAGCTGAGACTTCAAGCCAGAGTAGAAGTTGCAATAGGATCGAACGGAAACAAGCTGAAAACAAGACAGAACCACTTTGCTCCACTACACCAGACAGGGCCCCAGTTTATCAGGTCACAACACTATACGGGACCTCGATAAAACCCCAGGGGAAAAACCAAAGGGAGTAAACCATGGGGCAGAATCAGCGGAAAAACTCTGGTAACATAAATAACCAGAATAGATCAACCCCCCCAAGAAAAGATTCGGCAGATGTGATTGAAGATCCCATTCATAAACAACTGGATGAGATGTCAGAAGTCGAATTCAGAATTTGGTTTGCAGACAAGATTAATAAAATGGAATTAGGAATTCGAGGAGAAATTGAAAAATTGTCTCAAGAATTTAACGAATTCAAAGACAAAACCACCAAAGACTTAGACACACTGAAACAAGAACTTACAGCCCTCAAAGATATGAAAAATACAGTAGAGTCCCTCAGTAACAGAATGGAGCAAGCAGAAGAAAGGATTTCTGACATTGAAGATAAAGTCTTTGAATGCTCACAATCTCTCAAAGAGGAAGAGAAATGGATAGCAGAAACGGATCACTCACTCAGAGAACTCTCAGATAATTCAAAAAAAAACAACATAAGGGTTATAGGAATTTCGGAGAATGATGAAGTAGCTGCCAAGGGCACAGAGGCCCTTCTACATGAAATTATGAAAGAAAATTTTCCAGACATGCCTAGAGAATCTGAAATTCAGATAGCAGACAGCTTCAGAACCCCAGCACGATTCAACCCCAATAAGCCATCTCCCAGACACATCATAATTAGCTTCACTAAAGTTAACATGAAAGAGAAGATTCTCAAAGCAGCCCGGTGAAAGAAAACTATAACGTACAAAGGTAAGAATATTAGAATAACCGCAGATCTCTCTGCTGAAACTTTTCAAGCAAGAAGAGGCTGGTCATCAACTTTTAATCTCCTAAAGCAAAAAAACTTTCAACCCAGGATCTTGTATCCAGCTAAACTGAGTTTCATCTATGATGGAGAAATTAAATACTTCAATGACATTCATATGTTGAAAAATTTGCCATAAGTAAACCAGCTCTTCAGGATGTTCTCAGACCTATCCTCCACAATCACCAACCCAATCCTATATCACAAAAGTAAACTCACTCAGAAACTTCAGATCAAACTCCAACTTCCACACTGGCGAAAGGATTAAAAATGCCCACTGGACCTTTGAAAAACTCAATACCCAAAATTCCACCAGACTTATCAATACTATCCATCAATGTGAATGGCTTAAACTGTCCTCTAAAGAGGCATAGGTTAGCTGACTGGATACAAAAACTCAAGCCAGATATTTGTTGCATACAAGAGTCACATCTCAACTTAAAAGACAAATACAGACTCAGGGTGAAAGGATGGTCATCCATATTTCAGGCAAATGGTAATCAGAAAAAAGCAGGTGTTGCAATTTTATTTGCAGATACAGTAGGCTTTAAACCATCAAAAGTAAGGAAGGACAAGAATGGTCACTTCATATTTGTTAAGGGTAATACTCAATACGACGAGATCTCAATTATTAATATCTATGCACCCAACCAGAATGCACCTCAATTTATAAGAGAAACTCTAACAGACATGAGTAACCTGATTTCCTCCAGCTCCATAATCGTTGGAGATTTCAACACTCCTTTGGCAGTGTTGGATCGATCCTCCAGAAAGAAGCTGAGCAAAGAAATCTTAGATTTAAACCTGACCATCCAATATTTAGATTTAGCAGACATCTACAGAACATTTCATCCCAACAAAACTGAATACACATACTTCTCATCAGCCCAAGGAACTTACTCCAAAATTGATCACATCTTAGGTCACAAGTCTAACCTCAGTAAATTTAAAGGAATAGAAATTATTCCATGCATCTTCTCGAACCATCATGGAATAAAACTTGAATTGAGTAACAACAGGAATCTGCATACCCATACAAAAACATGGAAGTTAAATAACCTTATTCTGAATGATAGCTGGGTCAGAGATGAGATTAAGAAAGAAATCACCAATTTTTTAGAGCAAAACGACAATGAAGACACAAACTATCAGAACCTCTGGGACACTGCAAAGGAAGTTCTAAGAGGGAAATTTATAGCATTGCAAGCCTTCCTCAAGAGAACGGAAAGAGAGGAAGTTAACAACTTAATGGGACATCTCACGCAACTGGAAAAGGAAGAACATTCCAACCCCAAACCCAGTAGAAGAAAAGAAATAACCAAAATTAGAGCAGAATTAAATGAAATTGAAAACAAAAGAATAATACAACAGATCAATAAATCAAAAAGCTGGTTTTTTGAAAAGGTCAATAAAATAGATAAACCTCTGGCCAACCTAATCAGGAAAAAAAGAGTAAAATCTCTAATATCATCAATCAGAAACAACAAAGACGAAATAACCACAGACTCATCAGAAATCCAAAAAATCCTTAATAAATATTACAAGAAACTTTATTCTCAGAAATATGAAAATCTGAAGGAAATAGAACGATACTTGGAAGCACGCCACCTTCCAAGACTAACCAGAATCAAGTGGAAATGTTGAACAGACCCATATCAAGTTCAGAAATAGCATCAACTATACAAAACGTCCCTAAAAAGAAAAGCCCGGGACCAGATGGTTTCACGTCAGAATTCTACCAAACCTTTAAAGAGGAATTAGTACCTATATTACTCAACCTGTTCCAAAAGGTAGAAAAAGAAGGAAGAATACCCAACACGTTCTATGAAGCAAACATCACCCTGATCCCCAAACCAGGAAAAGACCCAACAAGAAAAGAAAATTATAGACCAATATCACTAATGAATATAGATGCAAAAATATTCAACAAGATCCTAACAAACAGAATCCAGCAACACGTCAAACAAATTATACATCATGACCAAGTTGGTTTTATCCCCGGGTCTCAAGGCTGGTTCAATATACGTAAATCTATAAATGTAATTCAGCACATAAACAAATAAAAAAACAAAGACCATATGATTCTCTCAATTGATGCAGAAAAAGCTTTTGATAATATCCAGCATCCCTTCATGATCAGAACACTCAAGAAAATTGGTCTAGAAGGGACTTTTCTTAAACTGATAGAGGCTATCTACAGCAGACCCACAGCCAATATCATATTGAATGGAGTTAAATTGGAATCATTTCCACTCAGATCAGGAACCAGACAAGGCTGCCCATTGTCTACATTGCTTTTCAACATTGTAATGGAAGTTTTAGCCACCGCAATTAGGTAAGAAAAGGCGATCAAGGGTATCCATATAGGGTCAGAAGAGATCAAACTCTCGCTCTTCGCAGATGATATGATTGTGTATCTGGAAAACACTAGGGACTCTACTACAAAACTCCTAAAAGCGATCAAGGAATACAGCAGCGTCTCAGGTTACAAAATCAACATCCATAAATCGGTAGCCTTTATATACACCAACAACAGTCAAATTGAAAAAGCAGTTAAGGACTCTATCCCATTCACAGTAGTGCCAAAGAAGATGAAATATTTGGGAATTTACCTAACAAAAGACGTGAAAGATCTCTATAAAGAGAACTATGAAACTCTAAGAAAAGAAATAGCTGAAAATATTAACAAATGGAAAAACATACCATGCTCATGGCCATGAAGAATCAACATTATCAAAATGTCCATACTACCCAAAGCAATATATAATTTCAACGCACTTGCTATTAAAGTTCCACTGTCATATTTTAAAGATCTTGAAAAACCATTACTTCGTTTTATATGGAATCAGAAAAAACCTCGAATAGCCAAGACATTACTCAGAAATAAAAACAAAACAGGAGGAATCACACTACCAGACCTCAGACTTTACTACAAATCGACAGTAATCAAAACAGCATGGTATTGGCACAAAAACAGAGAAGTAGATATCTGGAATAGAATAGAGAACCAAGAGATGAATCCAGCTACTTACCGCTATTTGATTTTTGACAAGCCAATTAAAAACATTCAGTGGGGAAAAGATTCTCTATTTAACAAATGGTGCTGGGTGAATTGGCTGGCAACCTGCAGAAGACTGAAATTGGACCCACACCTTTCACCATTAACTAAGATAGACTCTCATTGGATTAAAGATTTAAACTTAAGACATGAAACTATAAAAATATTAGAGGAGAATGCAGGGAAAACCATTGAAGAAATTGGTCTGAGTGAGTATTTCATGAAGAGAACCCCCCAGGCAATTGAAGCAGCTTCAAAAATACACTACTGGGACTTGATCAAACTAAAAAGCTTCTGCACAGCTAAGAACACAGTAAACAGAGCAAGCAGAGAGCCCTCAGAATGGAGAAGATATTTGTAGGGTATAACTCTGACAAAGGTTTAATAACCAGAATCCACAGAGAACTCAAACGCATCAGCAAGAAAAAAACAAGGGATCCCATCGCAGGCTGGGCAAGGGATTTGAAGAGAAACTTCTCTGAAGAAGACAGGCACACGGCCTTCAGACATATGAAAAAATGCTCATCATCTTTAATCATCAGAGAAATGCAAATCAAAACTACTTTGAGATATCATCTATCTCCAATGAGACTAGCCTATATCACAAAATTTCAAGACCAGAGATGTTGGCGTGGATGCAGAGAAAAGGGAACACTTCTGCACTGCTGGTGGGAATGCAAATTAATACATTCCTTTTGGAAAGATATATGGAGAACACTCAGAGATCTAAAAATAGATCTGCCATTCAATCCTGTAATTCCTCTGCTGGGCATATACCTAGAAGACCAAAAATCACAACATAACAAAGATATTTGTACCAGAATGTTTATTGCAGCCCAATTCATAATAGCTAAGTCATGGAAAAAGCCCAAGTGCCCATCGATCCACGAATGGATTAATAAATTGTGGTATATGTATACCATGGAATACTATGCAGCCTTAAAGAAAGATGGAGACTTTACCTCTTTCATGTTTACATGGATGGAGCTGGAACATATTCTTCTTAGTAAAGTATCCCAAGAATGGAAGAAAAAATACCCAATGTACACAGCCCTCCTATGAAACTAGTTTGAGACTCTCACATGAAAGCTATAACCCAGCTACAACTTAACAATAGGGGGAAGTGGGAAAGGGGGGGGTGGGTAGAGGGAGGGGAATCGGTGGGATCACACCTGTGGTGCATCTTACAGGGGTATTTGCGAAACTTGGTAAATGTAGAATGTAAATGTTTTGGCACAGTAACTGAGATAACGCCGGAAAGGCTATGTTAACCACTGTGATAAAAATGTGTCAAATGGTTTATGAAGTGAGTGTATGATGCCCCATAATCATATCATTGTATACAGTTATGATTTAATAAAAAAATAATAATAAAAAAAAATCCAGTCAACCAATCTATGTGTCTTCAGTGGGGAATTCAAGCCATTAACATTTATTGAGATAATTGTTAAGTGTGGCAGTATTCTATTCATCTTATTTTGTGAGAGTCCATTGCTTAGTTTTATCTTTTGCATCAGTGTGAAGGTTAGGTTCTGTCCTTTAATTTCTGAGTTCTTACTTTGCTGCTGATCCATTGTGTTGGTCAGTGTGCAGAACAGGTTGAAGTATTTCCTGTAGAGCTGGTCTTGTTGTGGCGAATTTGGTTACTCTGATGGATTTGCCCCTGTAGGTCAACTGGCGCTTACTCCTGGCAGCTTGCAGCATCTTTTCTTTTGTCTTGACTTTTGACAGGTTCATCACAATGTGTCTTGGAGGAGCTTGGTTAGAGTTGAGGCGACCTGGGGTCTGATAGCCCTCTGAAAGCAATGTGTCAGAATCTTTGGTGATATTTTGGAAATTTTCTTTTATAATATTCTCTAGTATGGCCTCCATTCCTCTGGGGCATTCTTCTTTCCCTTCTGGAATTCCTATAACTCATATGTTTGAATGCTTCCTAAAGTCCCATAATTCTGACAGTGAACATTCGGCTTTCTCTCTCTTCTTTTCTGCCTCTTTTACTATCTGAGTTATCTCAAAAACTTTGTCTTCTACCTCTAAAATTCTTTCTTCTGCATGGTCTAACCTGTTGCTGATACCTTCCATTGCATCTTTAAGTTCCCTGATTGACTGTTTCAGTTCCTTTAGCTCTGCTATATCCTTTTTATATTCTTCATATCATTCATCTCTTGTTTGATTCTGTTTTTGAATTTCCTTTTTGTTAATTTCCACTTTATTAACAGTTTCCTTCATTGTTTCCATCATTTCTTTCATTGTTTTCAACATGTGTATTCTAAATTCCCTTTCTGACCATTCCTAACATTTCTGTATAGGTGGAATCCTCTGCAGTAGCTACCTCATGTTCCTTGGTGGGGATGTTCTGGACTGGTTCTTCATGTTGCCTGGAGTTTTCTGCTGATTCTTTCTCATGAGTGATTTCTTTTATCTGTTTCCTTGCCCTAATTTTCCTTTCACTTCCTCTTGCTCTTTAAGTTCTCGTGCCTGTGGAAGTTACCTGCGGGTTTAGACGGATTGAACACACTCGATCACTTGCCGGTTTTCCACTGTTTTAGTCCTCCTCTTGGGTCCAGAAGTCTCTCGCTGACTCCCTGTATCCTCTAAGGGTTGATGATAGGCTGATCCCACCTGCCAGAGATGCCTGGAGTCCTATCTCCCCAGACTCACGGTGCCCATATGTAAGGAAGCATTTACTCGGCTGCCATCTTGCTCCGCCTCCCCAGCATTCTTTTCTAATAAGAACACTGAAGAGTATAGGCATAGGTGGCAAATTTCTAAAACTGATTGAAGCTATCTAGGATAAACCCACAGCTAGTATTTTACTGAATGGAATAAAACTGAAAGCTTTTCCTCTTAGAACTGGAACCAGACAAGGTTTTCCTCTGTCACCTTTACTATTCAACATAGTGCTGGAAGTTCTAGCCAATACAATTAGGCAAGACAAGGAAATAAAGGGAATCCAAATGGGAGCAGAGGAGGTCAGACTCTCCCTCTTTGCTGGCTACATGATCTTATACTTAGAGAACCCCAAAGACTCAACCACAAGACTCCTAGAAGTCATTGAAAAATACAGTAATGTTTCAGGATATAAAATCAATGTCCAAAAGTCAGTAGCCTTTGTATACACCAATAACAGTCAAGATGAGAAGTGAATAAAGGACACAATTCCCTTCACCATAGTTTCAAAGAAAATGAAATACCTAGGAATATAACTAACAAAGGAGGTGTAGGACCTCTATAAAGAAAATTATGAAATCCTCAGAAAGGAAATAGCAGAGGATATTAACAAATGGAAGAACATACCATGCTCATTGCTGGGAAGAATCAACCTTGTTAAATGTTTAAACTTCCCAAAGCAATCTACCTATTCAATGCCATTCCTATCAAAATGCCAACATAGTACTTTCAAGATTTGGAAAAAATGATTCTGCATTTTGTATGGAACCGGAAAAAAACCCGTATAGCTAAGGCAGTTCTTAGTAATAAAAATAAAGCTGGGGGCATCAGCATACCAGATTTTAGTCTGTACTACAAAGCCATAGTGCTCAAGACACCGTGGTACTGGCACAAAAATAGAGACATAGACTCTTGGAATCGAATTGAAAACCAAGAATTGAAACTAACATCTTACAACCACCTAATCTTCGATAAACCAAACAAGAACATACCTTGGGGGAAAGACTCCCTATTCAATAAATGGTGTTGGGAGAACTAGATATCTACATGTAGAAGACTGAAACTGGACCCACACCTTTCCCCACTCACAAAAATTGATTCAAGATGGATAAAGGACTTAAATTTAAGGCATGAAACAATAAAAATCCTCCAAGAAAGCATAGGAAAAACATTGGAAGATATTGGCCTGGGGAAAGACTTCATGAAGAAGACTGCCATGGCAATTGCAACAACAACAAAAATAAACAAATGGGACTTTATTAAACTGAAAAGCTTATGTACAGCTAAGGAGACAACAACCAAAGCAAAGAGACAACCTACACAATGGGAAAGGTTATTTGCATATTTTCAATCAGACAAAAGCTTGATAACTAGGATCTATAGAGAACTCAAATTAATCCAGATGAAAAAAGGCAACAATCCCATATATCAATGGGCAAGAGACATGAATAGAACTTTCTCTAAAGATGACAGACAAATGGCTAATGAACACATGAAAAAACGTTCATCATCTCTATATATTAGAGAAATGCAAATCAAACAACCCTGAGATGTCATCTAACCCCAGTAAGAATGGCCCACATCAGAAAAATCTCAAAACTGCAGATGCTGGCATGGATGTGGAGAGAAGGGAACACTTTTACACTGTTGGTCGGACTGCAAACTAGTACAACCTTTCTGGAAGGAAGTATGGAGAAACCTCAAAGCACTCAAGCTAGACCTCCCATTTGATCCTGCAATCCCATTACTGGGCATCTACCCAGAGGGAAAGAAATCCTGTTATCATAAGGACACTTTTACTAGACTGTTTATTGCAGCTCAATTTATATTCGCCACAATGTGGAAACAGCCTAAATGTCCACCAACCCAGGAATGGATTAACAAGCTGTGGTATATGTATACCATGGAATACTATTCAGCTATTTAAAAAATGGAGACTTTACATCCTTCGCATTAATCTGGATGGAAGTGGAAGACATTATTCTTAGTAAAGCATCACAAGAATGGAGAAGCATGAATCCTATGTACTCAATTTTGATATGAGGACAATTATTGACAATTAAGTTTATGGGGTGTGGAGGAAAAGCAGAAAGAGGGCCAGAGGGAAGTAAGTGGGGCCTTGGTGTGTATCACCCTTTATGGGTGTAAGACATGATTGCAAGAGGGATTTTACCTAACAATTGCAAACAGTGTAACCTGCCTTATTGTACCCTCAATGTATCCCAAACAATAAAAAAAAGATGGAAATAGAATTTCAAGGAGAAATTAAAATGTTGCCTCAAGAATTCAATGATTTCAAAGTCAAAATCACCAAAGATTTTTACACATTGAGGAAATAATTTGCAGCCCACAAAAATCTGAGAAACACAGTAGAATCCCTCTGTAACAGAATGGAGCAGGCAGAATAAAGGAATTCTGACATCGAAGACAAAGCTTTTGAATGCTTCCAAATTCTCAAAATGAAGAGAAGTGGAGAGCAAAAACGAACCAATCCCTGAGAAAATTGTGAGACCAGTAAAAAGAGAAAACATTTGCTTCATAGGAATCTCAGATGGAGAAGATAATGGTCCAAAAGACACAGATACTCTACTCCAAGAGATAATTGATGTGAACTTCCCAAGCATGGCAAAAGATACAGAAATTCAGATAGCAGACAGTTTCAGAACCCCAGCACAACTCAACACAAATAAAGCATCTTCTAGATACATTGTAATGTATCTATTACAATGATATATAAGTTAATATGAAGAGAAATTTCTTCAAGCAGCCAGATGTAAGAAAATCATAACCCACAAGGAAAAGAATGTTAGAATGACTGCAGATCTCTCTGCTGAAACTTTTCAAGCCAGAATACAATGGTCATCGAACTTCGATCTCCTAAAACAAGACAACTTCCAGCCCAGGATCCCATATCCAGCTAAACTGAGCTTTATTTATGATAGAGAAGATAAATACTTTAATGACATACATGCATTAAAGAAATTTCCCATAACCAAACTAGCTCTTCAGGATATTCTCAGACCCATCCTCCATAATGACCAGCACAATGCTCTACCACCAAAGTAAACTCACTCAAAAATTCTTGACCAAAACGCAATTTCCACAGTGGTGAAAAGTCTTAAAATGTCCACTGGACTTTCAAAAAAATTGACACCCAAAATATTACCAGGCTATCAGCCAGGAGACCTTGGGCAAGCAATCTAGTGACTGAGCTGCCCAAAGGAGGGCACTGAGACACTGGGGAAGTGCACAGTTCCAAGTGTGGTAGATTAACAGCCTTGGCCCTCAGGGTCATAGTGGAATCTGGACTTGGTACACAGGATAAGAAGGCAGCCACAAAAGGAGAATTCCCAGAGATAAATGCTTTCCTTGGAAAGCTTCAGTGTGGCCAAGGTTCATAGTTTGGAGTGTCTTTCAAGTGGGCTGAGGACATTTTCGGGCTCCCAAGCCTGTGGGGTCTGAGAGATCAGCAGAGGCCTAAAGTCTCCGTCTTATAAAGCTGTATCTACATTGTGATTGACATCTTATACCTCAGAAGACCAACTGTTGACCAGACAATATTTAGCAAGATATATATACTATTTGGTTCTTCGGTTTGGGGGTTTTGGGGGAGTGGGTTTTTCTTTTTTTGTTTTTTTGTTCACTTTTTTTCTTAATGTGAACATTTTTCCCTGGTATTTTTCTTGTTCTTGTTGTTGTTGTTTGTTTTTTCACTATCCAAGTCTAAATATAATCTTTCATTTTTGCCTTTTTTAACAATTAGAATTTCATTTTTGCAGGTGTTTCTGCCCCTATTATTTGATTATTTTCCTCCAGTGTTACCCCATAAGGGTTCTTGCTTGTTTGTTTTGGTTTGATTTATAGGATTTTTTGGATTTTCTCTATATCTAGTGGAGTTGGGGTACTGTGTTTGATCTGCTGGCAAAGAGCTGTTGACCTCAAGGGAATCACCCAACCCAGAACCCCCAGAGTTTTTGGGTCTTCAAGGTTGGGTCATAGTATCCTACTATACACCTACATTACTCCTGCTTCTTTCTTTCAGTGCCTTTCCTTTTTTTTTTTTTTTGTCAATGTTTACTTTTACTCACCCCCTCTTCTTTCTCTTTTTTCTTTCTTTTTTAAATCTTTTTTCCCCTTCCTGCTATTCAATTTTCTCATCCTTCTTGTCCCCTACCAAAAGAACTTATTACAACATTAAAGAGAAAGAAGAAGTGAAAGAATAATTAGGGTAAGGAAAAAGATACAAAAAAAGCACTCATGAAGAAGAATCAGCACAAAAATGCTGGTAACAAGAAATACCAGTTCAGAGTAACCCTTCTAGGGATCGTGAGATAACTACAGCAGAGGATTCCTTCTATAAAGAAATGTTAGAAATGACAGAAGGGTAATTTAAAATACAGATGATGAAAACAATGAAGGAAATTGCGAAGAAAGTGAAAAACAATCAAAAAACAAAGAAGGAAATTGCTGAGAAAGTGGAATACAATCAAAAAACAATGAAGGAAATTGCCAGTAAAGTAGAAAATAACCAAAAGAAAATCCAAAAACAGAATCAAATAAGACATGAAAGATATGAAGAATATAAAAAGGATATAGCAGAGCTGAAGGAACTGAAGCAGTCAATTAGGGAATTTAAGGATGCAACAGAAAGTATCAACAACAGATTACATCATGCAGAAGAAAGAATCTCAGAGGTAGAGGATAAAACTTTTGAGATAACTCAGATAGTTAAAGAGGCAGAAGAGAGAGAAAGCAGAATGTTCACTGACAGAATTATGGGACTCTATGAAGCATTGAAACATACGAGTTATAGGTATCCCAGAAGGGGAAGAAGAATGCCCCAGAGGAATGGAAGCCATTCTAGAGAAAATTATAAATGAAAATTTTCCTAATATCGCCAATGATTCTGATATACTCCTTTCAGAGGGATATCAGTCGTCTGGTAGCCTCAATTCAAATAGAGCTTCTCCAAGGCACAATATGATGAATCTGTCTAAAGTCAAGACAAAAGTAAAGATTTTGCAAGCTGCCAGTAATAAGCGCCAACTGACCTACAGGGGCAAACCCATCAGCGTCACAGCAGACTTCTCTAATGAAACTTTTCAGGGCAAAAGACAATGGTCATCTGTCTTTAATCTACTTAAACAGGACAACTTCCAACCCAGAATTTTATATCCTGCTAAGCAAAGCTTTAAAATTGATGAAGAAATCAAATCTTATATTGATATGAAAACATTTAGGAAATTTGCCATAACAAGACCAGCCTTATAGGACATATTTGAATCTGTTCTACACACTGACCATCATAATGGACCTTCAGCAAAGTAAACATACAGAAATTAAAGGGCAGAACCTATCTTGCACAATAATGCAAAAGACAAAACTGAGCAATGGACTTTCACAAAATAAGATGAATAGAATGCCACCACACTAATCAATTATCTCAATAAATGTCAATGGCTTGAATTCCCCACTGAAGAGGCATAGATTGGCTGACTGGATTAAAAAACACAAGCCATCTATTTGCTGTCTGCAGGAAGCACACCTACATCAAAAGACAAATTAAAACTCTGAGTTAAAGGTTGGAAGTCAATCTTTCAGGTAAATGGAATTCAGAAGAAAAGAGGGGTTGCAATCTTATTTTCAGATACATGTGGATTTAAAGCAACGAAAGTAAAAAAAGACAATGATGGTCACTTCATATTGGTCAAGGGAAAAATACAAAAAGAAGACATTTCAAATCTAAATATTTATACACCCAATTTAAATGCTTTTCCAGAATCTTGAAAATGACTTTGCTTAGTTTCATCAATATGATTTCCTATTACACCATAATAAAAGGAGACGTTAATACCCCTCTCTCATAGTTGGAAAGATCCTCTAAACAGAAATTAAACAAAATGTTAGAAATTTAAATGAGAACTTAGAATAACTGTGCTTGATAGACGTATATAGAACGTTCCATCCCAAAGATAAAGAATATACATTCTTCTCATCATCCCATGGAACATTCTCCAAAATTGATCATATCCTAGGAAACAAAACAAACATCAACAGAATCAAAAGAATTGAAATTCTACTTTGATTCTTCTCAGACCACAAGGAACTAAAGGTGGAACTCATCTCCCACAAAAATGCTCAACCTAGCACAAAGGCATGGAAGTTAAACAACCTTATGCTGAATAACACTTGGGTGCAGGAAGAAATAAAAAAGGAAATCATTAACTTCATTGAGTATAACAATGAAGACACAAGTTAACAAAAGCTATGGGATACAGTAAAAGCAGTCCTGAGAGAAATATTTATCTATTTAGAAATCTAAATGGAAAAACAGAAAGAGAGCATGTCAAAAAACTCACAAGCCATCCGATGGAATTGTAAAAAGAAGAAGAATCTAAACCTAAGCCAAGCAGAAAAGAAATATCCAAAATTAAATCAGAGATTAATGAAATTGAAAACAAAAGAATCATTCAGAAAATTAATAAAACAAGGAGTTGATTTTTTAAAAAAAATGAATAAAATTGATAAATGTTTGGCTAGACTAACTAGAAATAAAAAAGTAAAATCTCTAGTAACCTCAATCAGAAATGACAAAGTGGAAATAACAACTGATGCCACGAAGATACAAGAGATTATCTCTGAATACTACCAGAAAAGTTATGCCCAGAAATTCGACCAAAAAATGAAGGAAATGGATCAGTTTTTGGAATCACACCCTCTCCCTACACTTAGCCAGGAAGTAATAGATCTCCTGAACAGACGGATTTCAAGCACTGAGATCAACGAAACAATAAAAAATCTTCCAACAACAACAAACAAAAATGGTCTGCAAGGCTTCACACCTCAGTTTTATCAAAACTTCAAAGAAGAGCTTATCCCTATATTGCAGAAATTATTCCAAAAACGTGAGAAGAAAAGAATCTTCCCCAAAACGTTCTCTGAAGCAAACATCACTCTGATATCAAAACCAGGAAAAGACCCAACTAAAAAGGAGAATTTCAGACCAATTTCACTAATGAATGTAGATGCAAAAATTCTCAACAAAATTTTAGCCAATAGATTACAGCTTATCATCAAAACAGTCATACATCATGACTCATCCCAGGGGTACAAAGCTGGTTTTATTTATTTATTTTTTGCTTCTTTTTTTTTTTATTAAAACATAGCTGTGTACATTAATGTGATCATGGGGCACCATACACTGGTGTTATAGACCATTTGACACATTTTCATAACACTGGTTGACATAGCCTTCCTGGCATTTTCTTAGTTATTGTGTTAAGAAATTTACATTCTACATTTACTAAGTTTCACATATACCCTTGTAAGATGCACCACGGTGTAATCCCACCAATTACCCTCCTTCCACTGCCCTCCCCCCTCCCTCCCCTCCGTTTCCCTCTTTTCCTTATTCTAAGGTTGTAACTGGGTTATAGTTTTCATGTGAAAGCCATAAATTAGTTTCAAAGTAGGGCTGAGTACATGGGATACTTTTTCTTCCACTCTTGAGATACTTTACTAAGAAGAATATGTTCCAGCTCCATCCACATAAACATGAAAGAGGGAAAGTCTCCATCTTTCTTTAAGGATGCATGGTATTCCATGGTGTACATAAACCACAATTTATTAATCCATTCGTGGATCGATGGGCACTTGGGCTTTTTCCATGACTTAGCAATTATGAATTGGGCTGCAATAAATATTCTGGTACAAATATCTTTGATGTGATGTGATTTTTGGTCTTCTGGCTTTATACCTAGTAGAAGAATTGCAGTATTGAATGGCAGGTCTATTTTTAGATCTCTAACTGTTCTCCATATATCTTTCCAAAAGGAATGTATTAATTTGCATTAACTAACCAGCAGTGTAGAAGTGTTCCCTTTTCTCCACATCCACACCAACATCTCTGGTCTTGGGACCCTGTGATATGGGCTAATCTTAATGGAGTCAGATGGTATCGCAAGGTAGTTTTGTTTTGCATTTCTATGATGATTAAAGATGATGAGCATTATTTCATATGTCTTTAGGCTGCACGCCTGTCTTCTTCAGAGAAGTTTCTCTTAAAGTCCCCTGCAATAGGTTCACTTATTCTTTCTTGCTTATACATTTGAGTTCTCTGTGGATTCTGGTTATTAAACCTTTGTTGGAGACAAAACCTGCAAATATCTTCTCCCATTGTAAGGGCTGTCTCCTTGCTTTAATTACTGTGTTCTTGGCTGTGCAAAAGCTTTTTAGTTTGATCAGGTCCCAGTAGTGTATTTTTGAAGATGCTTCAATTTCCCCTGGGGTCCTTCTCATAAAATACTTGCACAGACCGATTTCTTCAAGGGTTTTCCCTGCACTCTCTTCTAGTATTTTTATAGTTTGCGTCCAAATATTACAGTCTCATTGTAATATTCATTAAGGATTTTTTAAATTTCTGAGAAATCTGTTGTTATTTCACCTTTGTCGTTTCTGATTGATGAGTTTAGAGATTTTACTCTTTTTTACCTTGTTAGGTTAGCCAAAGGTTTATCTATTTTATTGGCCTTCTCTGAAAAGAAACTTTTTGATTTATTGATCTGTGTATAATTCTTTTCTTTTCAAATTCATTTAATTCTGCACTAATTTTGGTTATTTCTTTTCTTCTACTGGGTTTGGGGTTGGAATGTTCTTCCTTTTCCAGTTGCTTGAGATGTCCCATTAAGTTGTTAACTGGCTCTCTTTCCATTCTCTTGAGTAAGTCTTGCAGTGCTATGAATTTCCCTCTTAGGACTGCCTTTGCAGTATCCCAGAGGTTCTGATAATTCGTGTCTTCATTGTCTTTGTTCCAAAAATTTGGCAAATTCCTTCTTAATCTCATCTCTTACCAAGCTATCATTCAGCATAAGTTTATTTAGCTTCCATGTTTTTGTTTGAATATGCAGATTCCTGTTTTACAGAGCTCAACTTTTATTCCATGGTGGTCAGAGAAGATGCAAGGAATAATTTCTTCCTTTAAATTTACTGAGGTTAGACTTGTGACCTAAGATGTGATCACTTTTGGTGTATATTCCGTGGGCTGATGAGAAGTTTGTGTATTCAGTTTTGTTGGGATGAAATGTTCTGTAGATGTCTGTTAAATCCAAATATTGGATGTTTAGGTTTAAATCTAAAATTTGTTGGCTAACCTTCTACCCAACACTGCCAAAGGAGTGTTAAAATCTCCTACTATTCTGGAGCTTGTGGAAATCAAGTTGCTCATGTCTTAGAGTTTCTATTATAAATTGAGGTGCATTCTGGTTGGGTGCATAGATACTAATAATTGAAATCTCATCATATTGGGTATGACCCTTAACAAATATAAACTGACCATTCTTATCCTTTCTTACTTTTACTGTTTTAAAGCCTATTGTATCTGCAAATAAAATTGCAACACCTGCTTTTTTCTGATTACCATTTGCCGGAAATATGGATGACCATCCTTTCACTTTGAGTCTATATTTGTCTTTTAACATAAGATGAAACTCTTATATGCAACAAATATCTGGCCTGAATTTTTGTATCCAGTCAGCTAACCTAGGCCTCTTTAGGGGGCAGTTTAAGCCATTTTCATTTATGGAGAATATTGATAAGTCTGGTAAAATTTTTGATATCGAGTTTTTCAAAAGTCCAGTGGATATTTATAATCCTTTCGCCCCTGTTGAAGTTGGAGTTTGATCAAAAGTTTCTGAGTGAGTTTACTTTTGTGGTAGAGGATTGGGCTGGTCATTATGGAGGATAGGTCTGAGAATATCCTGAAGAGCTGGTTTGGTTATGGCAAATTTCTTCAACATATGAATGTCATTAAAGTATTTAATTTCTCCATCATAAATGAAACTCAGTTTATCTGGATACAGGATCCGGGGTTTGAATGTTACTTTGCTTTGGGAGATGAAAAGTTGATGACCACCCTATTCTGGCTTGAAGAGAGAAATCTGCAGTCATTCTAATATTCTTTCCTTTGTAGGTAATGGATTTCTTATGTCTGGCTTCTTTGAAAATTTTCTACTTCATATTAACTTTAATGAAGTTATTTATGACATAACTGGGGGATGTGTTATTGGATTGAGTCATGCTGGGGTTCTGAAACTGTCTGCTGTCTGAATTTCTGAATCTCTTGGCATGTCCTGAAAATTCATTCATAATTTCATGGAGAAGGGCCTCTGTGCCTAGCCAGGCCACTTCATCAGTCTCAGGAACTCGAATTAGGCAGATATTAGCCTTCTTCGAATTATCCCAGAGCTCTCTGAGTGAATGATCCATTTTTGCTCTCCATTTCTCTTCCTCTTTGAGAGTTTGGGAGTGTTCAAAAGCTTTGTCTTCAATGTGAGAAATCCTTTCTTCTGATTGCTCCACTCTGTTACTGAGGGATTCTACTATATTTTTTCAGTTCTTTGAGGGCTGCAATTTCTTGCTTCAGTGCATCAGAATCTTCGGTGGTTTTGTCTTTAAATTTGTTAAATTCTTGAGACAAGTTTTGAATTTCTCCTCGAATTTCTAATTTCAACATTTGAATTGCTTCTAGAATTTCTAATTCCAAATTTTCCTCCATTTTATTAATCTTGCTTGCATCCAAATTCTGAATTTGATATGTGACATCTTGGCCAGCTGTTTATGAATGGGATCTTCAGTTACATATGCCATATCTTCCCTTGGGGGGGGTGATTTATTCTGGTTATTCATGTTACCAGAGTTTTTCCACTGATTCCGCCCCATGATTGTTTTACACCATTTGATTTTTCTCCTGGAGCTTTGTCGAGGACCCAGACAGTCTTATGGCCTGAGAAACTGAGGACCTGTTTGGGGCTAAGTGGTTCTTTCTTGTTTACAGCTTGTTTCTGTTCGACCCTAGTGAAACAGTTAATCTGGGTTGAAGTCTCAGTTCTGGAGAAATACCAGCAATTAAGTCACCCCGCCCACCACAGGCAACAATTGGAAAAGGAAAATCAAATCTTCCTACAACCACATACCCAGGGCACCAGCTGAATAATCCTCGGAAGATTGGCTCAGTTCCAAAGGTTCAAATCAATTGTCTCAGTAAGCACCTGTCTCAGGTGGGCGATTTTAAAATGTCTTTGGCAACTGCATCACAGGGGTCTGGTGACTATTCTGATATGGCTTGCTCCAGTGATGCATGGAGTCAGGAGGAGCCTCCCAGCAAATAGATCAGTCTGGGAAGGTTGATGCCTCCTTCTCCAACTTGCGCCTCTGTCACACCCAGTCACTGATAGCCCCGCAGTTCGCTGACCTAGTTTCCTGTAGTGAACAGATACTCCAGAGTTTTGCACCTACCTGAATCACAAGGAAATCTATTTCTGCTCTGCCAGGTCACTGCCCTCTGCCTCTATCTAGCAGGAGGAGGTGAGGCCTGAAAACCTTGGGCACTTGATGGAGGCTAGGTTCACTCAGTTCCAGCTCCGCCCCTGATTGATGTTACTGAAAGAACAAAACAGAACAACTTTGCGTGAATTTGTTTCTGTCCCTGATAAATTCTCTTGCAGAAAAGAAGCTGTTTTGAGTTCCCAGAGCCTGAGCTTCAGGCCCTGTCTTCACTCCTGCAGGTTTGTATTTGGTTACCAGTCTGTTCTAGCCAGCTGCCTTCCTTTGTCTATCAGCTGATGATCCCCTGAGGGCTGGGTGCATCGTAGGCTCAGTAAAGAGGTCCTCTGGGTCAGCCCCATCCTGGGAACTTCCTGGGTCTGCAAGTACGTTTCTAGTCGCTGAGCATCCCCCAGGTCAGTATCGCCTAAGGCAAACCCTTTATTCACAGAGCCTGTTTTTCCATCCAGGATCTGTTCTGTGGTGGTTGCTACCTGACTAGATGCCTGGCCTCCTCTGGTTGCCCAGGGAGACAGGGGGTGTGGCTTGAGAATATCCGGGAGTGAGCCCTATTATTGCTAAATGACAAGACGTCTGCTGCTCTACACCTCACAGCACTCCTGCTCTGGTGTGGTTCCCTCTCAGCTGATTGTTCTCTCCTTGATCCCATGCCCCAGATTCAGAACTGAACAGCTGTAGTTTAGGCACTGTGCACACCTCTCCAGAAATCACACAAGAATCTGGACTCCTGTAGCACAGGCCTCCAGACCTCAGAGTAGGAGTGAAGGGGAATGCTGGGAGCTCAGAGATGCAGGTAGAGAATATATACAGTTTTATGCCTGGCAGGAAAACGCCATGGTACCCTCGTAGGGGAGGTAGGTCCACCTTTTACAGGCACTCTCCCGTGGAGTGCAGTGGGAGAACTTTGAACTCTGCTCATTTGTTTGTGGGGCACTCCGAGCCATTCCCATGGGGGAGGGGACTCCCGTCCACTTGGTGATGGATTTTGTACCTTTTGTTTGTATCCTTGGGGTGGTAGCTAGCCTCAGCGTGGTTGATGTGCATTCTTCAACCTTCTCTTTTGGTGCAGCTCAAATCCACCAGGTTACTTGCTAAATTTCCGACCTTTAACTCTTCTTCTGGACAAGAGCCTTTTTGGAAAGCTGCCTTCAGTCAGCCGTCTTGTCTCCACCATGTTACAAACTTATTTAAAGATACACGTGGACTTAAGCAACTACAGCTTGCAGCCACCACTCTGCACTATTCAGACTCCTTGGGAACCACAACAGAGGAGAGGGAGAGTAGGGGAGAATGGAGGACGGAGGGGACCCAACCCCGTAAAGCCGCTGCCACCAATGGGACCCCCACCCCTGTCCGGAGCAAGGCTGGTTTCAATATACACAAGTCTATTAGTGTTATTCACTGTATCAACAGAAGTAAAACTAACAACTATATGTTCCTCTCAATAGATGCAGAAAAATCTTTTAGCAAAATCCAGCATCCCTTTCTCTTTTTTTTGTTTTAATATAATTTTTTAATTTTATTTTATTAAATCATAGCCGTGTACATCAATATGATCATGGGGCACCATACACTTAGTTCATAGACCATTTGACACATTTTCATCACATTAGTTGACATAGCCCTCCTGGCATTTTTTAGTTACTTTGATAAGACATTTACATTCCACAATTACCAAGCCTCACATATACCCTTGTAAGATGCACCATAGGTGTGATCCTTTCAATGCCCCTTTCTCTAACCATGTCACCCCTCCCTCCCTACGCTTTCCCCCTTTCCCCTATTCTTAGGTTGTAACTGGGTTATAGCTTTCATGTGAAGGTCCTAAATTAGTTTCATAGTAGGGGTGAGTACATTGGATAAATTTTCTTCCATTCTCGGGACACTTTACTGAGAAGGATATGTTCCAGCTACATCCATGTAAACATGAAAGAGGTAAAGTCTCCATCTTTCTTCAAGGATGCATAGTATTCCATGGTGTACATATACCACAATTTATTAATCCATTCGTGGATCGATGGGCACTCAGATTTTTTCCATGACTTAGCAATTATGAATAGGGCTGCAATAAACATTCTGGTACAAATATGATGTGATTTTTGGTCTTCTGGGTATATGTCCAGCAGAGGAATTACAGGATTGAATGGCAAATCTATTTTTAGATCTCTAAGTGTTCTCCATATATCTTTCCAAAAGGAATGTATGAATTTGCATTCCCACCAGCAGTGCAAAAGTGTTCCCTTTTCTCCACATCCATGCCAACATCTCTGGTCTTGAGATTTTGTGATGTAGGCTAGTCTCACTGGACTTAGATGATATCTCAAAGTAGTTTTGATTTGCATTTCTCTGATGATTAAAGATGATGAGCATTTTTTCATATGTCTGAAGGCCGCATGCCTGTCTTCTTCAGGGAAGGTTCTCTTCAAATCCTTTGCCCAGCCTGCGATGGTATCCCTTGTTTTTTTCTTGCTAATGCGTTTGAGTTCTCTGTGGATTCTGTTTATTAAACCTTTGTCAGAGACATAACCTGCAAATATCTTCTCCCATTCTGTGGGCTATTTGCTTGCTTTACTTACTCTGTTCTTGGCTGTGCAGAAGCTTTGTAGTTTGATCAAGTCCCAGTAGTGTATTTTTGAAGCTGCTTCAATTACACGGGTGGGTCTTTCTCATAAAAAAACTCGCCCAACCCAATGTCTTCAAGGGTTTACCCTGTACTCTCTTCTACTATTTTTATAGTTTCATGTCTTAAGTTTAAATCTTTTTTTTTTTTTTTGTTTTTGTTTTTTGTTTTTTGGCCGGGGCTGGGTTTGAACCCGCCACCTCCGGCATATGGGACCAGCGCCCTACTCCTTGAGCCACAGGCGCCGCCCAAGTTTAAATCTTTAATCCAGTAAGAATGGATTAATAATGCTGAAAGGTGTGGGCCAAGTTTCAGTTTTCTATAGGTTGCAAGCCAGTTCACCGAGCACCATTTCTTAAATAGGGAATATTTTCCCCCACTGAATGTTTTTAATTGGCTTGTCAAAGATTAAATAATGATAAGTAGCTGGATTCATCTCTTGGTTCTATATTCTGTTCCAGACATCTATTTCTCTGTTTTTGTGCCAATACCATGCTTCTTTGATCATTATCGATTTGTAGTATAGTCTGAGGTCTGGTAGCATACTTCCTCCTGCTTTGTTTTTATTTTTGAGTAATGTCTTGGCTATTTGAGTTTTTTTCTGATTCCATATAAAACGAAGTATTGTTTTTTCAAGATCTTTAAAGTATGACAGTAGAACTTTAATAGGGATTGCGTTGAAGTTATATATTGCTTTGAGTAGTATGGACATTTTAACAATGTTGATTCTTCCCAGCCATGAGCATAGTATGTTTTTCCATTTATTAACATTCTTGGCTATCTCTTTTCTTAGAGTTTCATAGTTCTCTTTATATAGGTATTTCACGTCCTTTATTACATAAACTCCCAAATATTTCATCTTTGGCGTTAGTGTGATGGAATAGAGTCCTTATTTTTCTTTCAGCTTAACTATTGTTCCTATATAAAAAGGCTACTAACCGAGCTTCTCCAAGACACATTGTGATGAACATGTTCAAAATAAACACAAAAGAAAAGATTCTGCAAGCTGCCAGGAGTAAGCGCCAGTTGACCTACAGGGGCCAATCCATCAGAGTGACCGCAGACTTCTCTAATGAAACTTTCAAAGCAAGAAGACAATGGTCATCTACCTTTAATCTACTTAAACAGAACAATTTCCAGCCCAGAATTCTGTACCCTGCTAAGCTAAGCTTCAAAATTGACGGAGAAATCAAATCATTTACGGATATACAAACATTGAGGAATTCGCCACAACAAGACCAGCTCTACAGGAAATACTTCAACCTGTTCTGCACACTGACCATCACAATGGATCAGCAGCAAAGTAAGAACTCAGAAATTAAAGGACAGAACCAAACCTCCACACTGATGCAAAAGATAAAACTAAGCAATGGACTCTCACAAAATAAGACGAATAGAATACTACCACACTTATCAATTATCTCAATAAATGCTAATGGCTTGAATCCCCCACTGAAGAGACATAGATTGGTTGACTAGATTAAACAATGAAAGCCATCCATTTGCTGTCTGCAAGAAACACACCTGGCTTCAAAAGACAAATTAAAGCTCCGAGTCAAGGGTTGGAAGACAAGTTTTCAGGCAAATGGAATTCCGAAGAAAAGAGGAGTTGCAATCTTATCTTCAGATACATGTGGATTTCAAGCAACTAAAGTCAAAAAAGACAAAGATGGTCACTTTATATTGGTCAAGGGAAAACTACAACAAGAAGACATTTCAATTCTAAATATCTATGCACCCAATTTAAATGCTCCCAGATTCTTGAAACAGACCTTACTCAGTCTGAGCAATATGATATCTGATAATACCATAATAACAGAAGACCTTAACACTCCTCTTACAGAGCTGGACAGATCCTCTAACTTTTGCTGCTGCACCATGCCTCAGGGAAGCACCACCCTGGCGAGGGTCACACTCCACTGACTGTCCTCACCTCTATCCCGTGCCCCAGAATCAGTGCTGACCAGCCGCAGCTCGGGGACTGTCCTCTCCCCTCTAGAAGTCACCCAAGATTCCGAACTCCTGGAGGACAGGCTTTCAGACCTCAGAGAGAGTGGAGGGAAGTGCTGGTAGCTCAGAATTGCCGGTAAAGGATATTTACAGTTTTATACAGTTTTATGCCTGGCAGGAGAACGCCTAGGCACCCTAGTAAGGGAGGTAGGTCCACATTTTAGTAGGTCTCTCCAGTGAAGTGTAGTGGGAGTGCCTTTGATTTCTGCCCATTTGTTTGTGGGGCTCTTAAACTGATCAGATGGGGGAGGGGGGACTCCCATCCGCTTGTTGGTGGGTTTTGTACCTTTTGTTTGTGTCCTTGTGGTTGCAGCTCTCCTCAGCGGCGTTGATGTGCGTTCTTCAACTTTCTCGCTTGGTGCTGCTCGAATTCATCAGGTTACTTGCTAAATTTTCATTCCTTAACTCTCCTTCAGGACGGGAGCCTCTGTGGAAAGCTGGCTTCAATCCGCCATCTTGTCTCTGCCCCCAATTTAGAGAACATATCAGGGGAAGCACACAGACAGATGTTAAACCACGCCACTGTATTATCAGATAACTGAGTTATTACATGCTACACCGGTCCCAGGGGGAAAGCGCCATACGGGGCATGCGCATGGGCTGCACAGTGCTGGCGGCAGGCAGGGCTGATGGCGGTGGTGGCACTGTCCTAAGAGCCGGACTGGAGCCAGGGGAAACACAGGAGGTGAAGGCTGAGGCAGGGGCAAGGGGAGCTGCGGCCATGGAGAGCCGTGGACCTGGAGCCTCTGCTTGCCTCGCGTGCTCTTTTCCCATCTCTGGCTCCACTGAAGTGGCTCCTGATGCCGCCTCTGGAGGAGATGGAGGCGTGGGGGCCAGCATCCTCTTCTAATTAGAACACTGAAGAGTATAGGCATAGGTGGCACATTTCTGAAACTGATCGAAGCTATTCATGACAAACCCACATCTAATATTTTACTGAATGGAGTCAAATTGAAACTTTTCCCCTTAAAACTGGAACCAGACAAGGTTGTCTTCTGTCTCCATTACTATTCAACATAGTACTGGAAGTACTAGCCAATACAATTACACAAGACAAGAAAATAAAGAGCATTCAAATCAGAGCAGAGGAGGTAAAACTCTCCATCTTTTTTGATGATATGATCTTATACTTAGAGAACCCTAAAGACTCAACCACAAGATTCTTGGAAGTCATTAAAAAAAACAGGAATGTTTCAGGATATAAAATCAATGTCCATAACTCAGTTGCTTTTGTATATGCCAACAACAGCAACATGAAATGTTAATTAAAGACACAACTCCCTTCACCATAGTCCCAAAGAAAATGAAATACTTAGGATTATACCTAAAGACAGATGTTAAGGACCTCTATAAAGAAAATTACGCAACTTCAAGGGGAGAGAACAATATGGCGGCCAAGTAACAGCTTCCCTGCATCTGACAACTTTGAGTCTGGGGAGATAAGCCTCCAGACATCTCTGGCTTGTGGGATCTGCCTATAATCATCCCTTGAGGATATAGGGAGTCAGCGAGAGACTTCTGGAACCCAAGTGGAGGACAAAAACAGTGGAAAACTGGCAAGTGGTGGCATGTGTTGGATAGATCTAATCCCGCTGACAGCTGTAAGTACAGGACAACTGTAAGTACAGTAGCAATGAGACTGCAAAACAGAAAGGCCTTACCTGTGAACTGTTTTGGTGGTTTTGGACTTGGCACTCAGTTGTACTGCCTTGGAGAGAGCTTGAGCAGGAGTGTGGAGAATTTGGGGCATTGTCTAGGGCCCCAGACTGAGCCACTGAGCTGGACAGAGCTAATAGTGTTTGGCTGTAAGCCACAGGGAGCCATTGGGAGAGAACTGCCCCAGCAAGCTCCACCCTGAGGGTTGCAGAGCAAGGATTGAGTGGGAGATCATAATCTAGATACAGAGCAGCCGAAAGGTGGGAATTGAGCCGCCTTACAGCCTTAACCCTCAGGGGCAGAGTGAGACAAGTTTTGGGACAATGGATAAGTGGATAGCAACTTCAGCAGTGATACAAGCAACAAGCACTGTCCTTGGAAAGCTTCTGCTTGGCAAGCTTAGAAGTTTAATGTGTCTACCTTAGGGGGTTTGAGAAATCAGTGGAGGCCTCCAGTTATATCAGAATTGTGATTAATATCTCATACCCCAGAAGACCACCTGTTGCCCAGACAATATACATCAATATATATATACTGCTTTGTTTTTGTTTGTTTGTTTCTTTTTGGTTTATTTTGATGTTGTTGTTTTGTTTTTTAATTTCAACCTTTTCAGTAGAGATTTTTTCTCTTCCATTTTTTCTTTATTTTCATTCTCCATTTTTCTAGTTTAAATACAATTTCCTATTACTGCCTTTTTCAATAACTAGATCATTTCTGCTAGTGTTTCTACCCCTATTATTTGGTTTTTCACCCAATTTTATCCCGTAAAATTTTCTGTTTGCTTGTTTTGGTTTGATTTATAGCATTTTTGTCTTTCTACTCCACTCAGTGGAGGTGGGATACTGTGTCTGATCAGGTTAGCAAAGAGCTGCTGACCTCAAGGGAACCACCCAACCAGGAACCCCCAGAGGTTGGAGTTCTTGTAAGGTCATGTCAAAGTACCCTACTGTATATTTATAGTGATCTGTATCCCACTACCTATGCCTCTCTTCTTTTTGTGAATATTCCCTTTTAACCACCTCCTCTCCTTTCTTTATTTTCTTTTCCTTTTTTCTTTCTTTCTTTATGCCTTCTTGCTCTTCAACCTTCCTATTCTTCTGGTTCTGTACCAAAAGGACTCATCGAAACCTTAGTCCACAGGCACAGAAACTTAAAAAGCAACAGGAAGTGAAAGGAAAATTAGGACAAGGAAACAAATAAAAGAAATCACATGAGGAATATTCATCAGAAAACTCCAGGCAACATGAAGAACCAGTTCAGAGCGAACCCTCCAAGGGACCATGAGGTAGCTACTAAAAAGGATTCCACCTATAAATGTTAGGAATGACAGAAAGGGAATTTAGGATACACATGATGAAAAAAATGATGGAAACAATGAAGGAAACTGCTAATAAAGTGGAAAATAACCAAAAGGAAATCCACAAACAGAAACAACAAAGAGATAAATGATTTGAACAATAAAGAAAGGATATAGTGGAGCTGAAGGAACTGAAGCACTCAATTAGAGAACTTAAACATGCAATGAAAAGTATCAGCAACAGGATAGACCATGCAGAAGAAAGAATTTCAGAGGTAGAGGAAAAAGTTCTGGAGATAACTCAGATAGTAAAAGAAGCAGAGATGAAGAGAGAGAAAGCAGAACGTTCACTTTCAGAATTATGGGACTTTAAAAAGCATTCCAACATACAAGTTATAGGAATCCCAGAAAGGGAAGAAGAATGCCCCAGAGAAATGGAAGCCACACTAGAGAATATTACAAATGAAATTGTCCCAAATATCACCTAAGATTATGACACACTGCTTTCAGAGGGATATCAGACCCAGGGTCACCTCAACTCTAAATGAGCTTCTCTAAGACACATTGCGATGAACCTGTCCAAAGTGAAGAAAAAAGAAAATATTCTGCAAACTGCCAGGGGTAAGCAGCAGTTGACCTACAAGGGAAAATCCATCAGAGTGACTGTAGCCTTCTCAAACGAAACTTTCCAAGCAAGAAGACAATTTTCATCTATATTTAATCAACTTAAAAAAAAAAAATCTCCAGCCCAGAATTCTGTACCATGCTAAGCTAAGCTTTAAAACTGACATAGAAATCAAATCATTTATGGACATACAAACATTGAGGAAATTTGCCACAACAAGACCAGCTATGCAACCTGTTCTACACACTGACCATCACAATGGATCAGCAACAAAGTAAGAACTCAGAAATTAAAGGACAGAACCTAACTTCCACACTGATGCAAAAGATAAAACTAAGCAATGGACTTTCACAAAATAAGATGAATAGAATTCTACCACACTTATCAATTATCTCAATAAATGATAATGGCTTGAATTCCCCACTGAAGAGACATATATTGGCTGACTGGATTAAAAAACACAAGCCATCCATTTGCTGTCTGCAAGAAACACACCGGGCTTCAAAAGACATATTAAAGCTCCGAGTCAAGGGTTGGAAGACAATTTTTCAGGCAAATGGAATTCAGAAGAGAAGAGCACTTGCAATCTTATTTTCAGATTCATGTGGATTTAAAGCAACTAAGGTGAAAAAGGCAAAGATGGTCACTTTATTTTGGTCAAGGGAAAAATACAAGAAGAAGTTTCAATTCTAAATATTTATGCAACCAATTTAAATGCTCCCAGATTCTCGAAAGAGACCTTACTCAGTCTGAGCAATATGATATTCAATAATAACATAAAAACAGGGAACTTTAACACTCCTCTTACAGAGCTGGACAGATCCTCTAAACAGAAATTAAAAACAGATATGAGACTTAAATGAGACCCTAGAACAACTGTGCGTGATAGATGAATATAGAACATTCCATCCCAAAGATAAAGAATATAAATTCTTCTCATCACCCCATGGAACATTCTCCAAAATTGATCATACCATGGGACACACAACAAATATCAAAAGAATCAAAAGAATTGAAATTTTACCTTGCATCTTCTCAGACCATAAGGCACTAAAGGTGGAACTCAACTCTAACAAATACGCTCGACCCCACACAAAGACATGGAAACTAAACAACCTTATGTTGAATAACAGATGGGTGCAGGAAGAAATAAAACAGGAAATCATTAACTTCTTTGAGCATAACAACAATGAAGACACAAGCTACCAAAAACTGTGGGATACTGCAAAAGCAGTTTTGAGAAGAAAATTTATCACTTTAGATGCCTACATTCGAAAAACAGAAAAAGAGGACATCAACAAACTCTCCAGCCATTGTATGGATTTGGAAAAAGAAGAACAATCTAAGCCTAAACTCAGTAGAAGAAAAGAAATATCCAAAATCAAATCAGAGATCAATGAAATTGAAAACAAAAGAATCATTCAGAAAATGAATGAAACAAGGAGTTGGTTTTTTGAAAAAATTAATAAAATAGATAAACCATTGGCCAGAATAACGAGAAATAGAAAAGTAAAATCTCTAGTAACCTCAATCAGAAATGATAAAGGGGAAATAACAACTGATCCCACAGAGATACAAGAGATCATCTCTGAATACTACCAGAAACTCTATGCCCAGAAATTTGACAATGGGAAGGAAATGGATAAATATTTGGGATCACATCCTCTACATAGACTTAGCCAGGAAGAAATAGAGCTCCTGAACTGAACAATTTCAAGCACTGAGATTAAAGAAACAATAAAAAAGCTTCCAACAAAAAAATGCCCAGGTCCAGATGGCTTCACACTAGAATTCTATCAAACTGTCAAGGAAGAGCTTATTCCTGTACTGCAGTAATTATTCAAAAAAATTGAGAAGGAAGGAATATTCCCCAACACGTTCCATGATGCTAACATCACCCTGATACCAAAACCAGGAAAAGATCCAACCAAAAATGAGAATTTCAGACCAATCTCACTCATGAATATAGATGCAAAAATTCTCAAAAAAAATTCTAGCCAATAGATTACAACTTACTATCAAAAACGTCATACATCGTGATGAAGTAGGTTTCATCCTAGGAATGCAAGACTGGTTTAACATACGCAAGTCCATAAACGTTATCCACCATATTAACACAGGCAAAAATAAAGATCACATGATCCTCTCAATAGATGCAGAAAAAGCATTTGATAAAATCCATCATCCTCTTCTAATTAGAACACTGAAGAGTATAGGCATAGGTGGCACATTTCTAAAACTGATTGAAGCTATCTATGACAAACCCACAGCTAATATTTTACTGAGTGGAGTAAAACTGAAAGCTTTTCCTCATAGAACTGGAACCAGACAAGGTTGTCCTGTGTCACATTTATTATTCAACATAGAGCTGGAAGTTCTAGCCAATACAATTAGGCAAGACAAGGAAATAAAGGGAATCCAAATGGGAGCAGAGGAGGTCAAACTTTCCCTCTTTGCTGATGACATGATCTTATACTTAGAGAATCCCAAAAACTCAACCACGTGACTCCTATAAGTCATCAAAAAATACACTAATGTTTCAGGATATAGAATCAATTTCCATAAGTCAGTACCAATAACAGTCAAGATGAGAAGCTAATTAAGGACATGACTCTTTCACCAGAGTTTCAAAGAAAATGAAATACCTAGGAATATACCTAATGAAGGAGTTGCAGGACCTCTATAAAGAAAATTATGAAATCCTCAGAAAGGAAATAGCAGAGGATATTAACAAATAGAAGAACATACCATGCTCATGGATGAGAAAATTCAACATTGTTAAAATGTCTATACTTCCCAAAGCAATCTCCCTATTCAATGCCATTCCTATTAAACTACCAACATCGTACATTCAAGATTTGGAAAAAATGATTCTGCATTTTGTATGGAACCGGAAAAAACCCCGTATAGCTAAGGCAGTTCTTAGTAATAAAAATAAAGCTGGGGGCATCAGCATACCAGATTTTAGTCTGTACTACAAAGCCATAGTGGGCAAGACAGCATGGTACTGGCACAAAAAGTAGAGACATAGACACTTGGAATTAAATAGAAAACCAAGAAATGAAACTAGCATCTTACAACCACCTAATCTTCAATAAACCAAACAAGAACTTAACTTGGGGGAAAGACTCCCTATTCCATAAATGGTGTTCGGAGAACTCAATATCGACATACAAAAGACTGAAAGTGGACCCACACCATTCCCCACTCATAAAAATTGATTTAAGATGGATAAAGGACTTAAATTTAAGGCATGAAACAATGAAAATCCTCAAAGATAGCATAGGAAAATCACGAGAAGTTATAGGCCTGGGGAAAGACTTCATAAAGAAGACAGCTATGGCAATTGCTACAACAACAAAAATAAACAAATGGGACCTTATTAAACTGAAAAGCTTCTGTACAGCTAAAGAGACAACAACCAAAGCAAATAGACAGCCTACACAGTGAGAAAGGATATTTGCATATTTTGAATCAGACAAAAGCTTGGTAACTAGGATCTATAGAGAGCTCAAATTAATCCACATGAAAAAGCCAACAATCCCATATATCAATGGGCAAGAGACATGAATAGAACCTTCACTAAGCAAGACAGATGAATGGCTAACAAACAGATGAAAAAATGTTCATTATCTCTATCTATTTGAGAAATGTAAAGCAAAACCACCCTGAGATACCATCTAACCCCAGTGAGAATGGCCCACATCACAAAAGCTCAAAACTGCAGATGTTGGCGTGGATGTGGAGAGAAGGGAACACTTTTACACTGCTGGTGGGACTGCAAACTAGTACAACCTTTCTGGAAGGAAATATGGAGAAATCTCAAAGCACTCAAGCTAGACCTCCCATTCGATCATGCAATCCCATTACTGGGCATCTACCCAGAAGGAAAAAAATTCTTTTATCATAAGAGCACTTGTATTATATTGCTTATTGCAGCTCAATTTACAATTGCCAAAATGTGGAAACAGCCTAAATGCCCACCAACCCAGGAATGGATTAACAAGCTGTGGCATATGTATATCATGGAATACTATTCAGCTATTAAAAAAATGATGACTTTACATCCTTCATATTAATCTTGATGGAAGTGGAAGATATTATTCTTAGTAAAGCATCACAAGAATGGAGAAACATGAGTCCTATGCACTCAATTTTGATATGAGGACAATTAAGGTCATCAGGGTGTAAGGAAAAGCAGAGAGAGGGAAGGAAGGAGGTGGGTGTGTCCTTGGTGTGTGCCACACCTTCTGGGGCAAGACATGATTGCAAGAGGGACTTTACCTAACAAATACAATCAGTGTAACCTGGCTTATTGTACCCTCAATGAATCCCCAATAATAAAAATAAAAAAGAAAAAGAAAATTATGTAACTTTAATAAAGGAAGTAGCAGAGGCCCTTAACAAATGGAAGAACATACCACACTCATGGCTGGGAAGAATCAACATTGTTAAAATGTCTATACTTCCCAGAGCAATTTACTAATTCAGCACCATCCGCATTAAAATACCAACATCCTATTTTCAAAACTTGCAAAAAAAATGATTCTGCATTTTTTATGGAACCAGAAAAAAAAACATACAGCTAAGGCAGTTCTTAGTAATAAAAACAAAGCTGGAGGTATCACCATACCAGATTTTAGGCTGTATTACAAGGCCATAGTGGTCAAGACAGTATGGTACTGGCACAAAAATAGAGACATAGACATTTGGAATCAAATAGAAAACCAGGAAATGAAATCAACAACTTACAGCTACCTAATCTTTGATAAACCAAACAAGAAGGTCCACATGGGGAAATGTTCCCTATTCAATAAATGGTGCTTTGAGAATTGGATATCCAAATGTAAAAGACTGAAACTGGACCTGTACATTTCTCCACTCACAAAAATTGATTCACAGTGGATAAAGGACTTAAATTTAAGGCATGAAACAATAAAAATCCTCAAAGAAGGGGAGGCAGAGCATGATGGTGGACAGGATGGACGTGTAGCCCACCTGTCCCAAGTCATCAGGAGAGAGGAAGGGGGTCTGGACCTTTTCCCCATGTGGATTATTGGTGTGGACTGACAGCTGGAGATCCGCAGTGAATTGGCAGATTGCTGTATATGAGGTATAATTTAAAACCACAGACGCAGATTTAGAGATTTTTCCTGGTTGGCCGTGCTGGCCAGCCAGCCCCTCCTTCACAGAGGACAGTAGTTTGCAATTCCTGGCAAAACCCAACTGACAAAAATTTATTCCTGAGCACAGTTTGGCACCTGAAAGGGGAGACACTCAGAATCACAGGGAACTAAGCCACCCAATGGAAAATTGAAAGGAAGAAATCCTGCCGCGGAAACAGACATTTTGAATTATCCGAAATGGCGGATACCTTCCCCCAGAACAACAGGAGTGATTAAATATACCCGACCATTCCTGGCGAGGAATACTGGTGCGGGCTGGCAGTTCAGGCAGCTGAGCGAACTGACGGGTGGCTGAACTCAAAATTCCAGACTCAAAAGTGACATTCTGAGTCACAAAACTTAGTATAAGGTTTCTGCTTGCTGCAGCTGCAGGGGCAGCCACACAGCGGCAGCCAGTACCCTCCCCCATAGCCAATTGCAGTTGCCAGTTTGCAGGAGAAAGCGGGAGCAGAGTATAAAGATTTGTGAAGTGTGGACTCCTGCACTGAATTGGGAGTTTGGATAGGAGTTCTGTCAGGAACAGAGCAGCTGATGTTGCATAACAATTGGGTAAAAAAACTTTTACAGAAATTCCAAAATGGCGACTGGCCAGGTAGGGTGGTTACCGTGGTAACAGTATAAACTATGAATCACGTATAAGCCTGGAAACCACTCACAGTGCCACCTGGTGTCCAGAAGGTATATTGCATTATAAATATATTCCTACAAAAGGTGATCCCTACATCATATATATAGATGCATACATTTATATATATACAAGAATAATATTTTTGTGGTTGGTGCCTTTTTTTTCTCATTTTCTTGGAGGAACTATCATTAATTTTTATATTTTATATTTATTTTAGTTTTATTTTTTCTATTTTTAATTTTTCCTTTCTTCTTTTTTAACTTTTTTATGAACACCACAATTTTTCTCCCTTTGCAATTCCTCTTCTACCCTTCCTATGGTTTCTGAGAGTGTTAACATCAGATTTCTAGAGGGTTTTTTGTTTGTTCGTTCTTTTTGTTTGTGTGTTTTTTATCCTTTTTTTCTCAATTATTTTATAATTATCATTATTTTTATTGTATTTTGTTGTTGTTGTTGTCTGTATGTCTACGTGTTTCTGATTGTTTATGCATGTGTGGGCTTGTGTCTAGTAGCCTTTTTATCTGTTTATTTGCTCATTTTGTCTCAATGAGTTTGGTGTTTCAACCTGCAATTTGGAGCTCCCAACACTTCCCTCCACTCTCACTCTGATGTCTGGGGGGGGCTGTCCCCCAGGAGTCCAGATTCTTGGGTGAATTCTCGAGGGGTGTGGACAGGGCCTGGACTGCAAGCTAGTCAGTGCTGATTCTGCAGCATGGGAGTGAGGAGACGACAGTCAGCTGAGAGGGAACCACACCGAAGCAGCAGTGCCCTGAGGTGAAGAGCAGCAGCCGTTTTTGGCAACAATATGGCCCACCCCTGGATATTCTGAAGTCACAACCCTTGTCTCCTTGGGCAACCACAGGAGGCCAGGCATCTTCTCAGATGGCAACCACCACAGAACAGATCTGGGACTGAAACACAGGCCTCGTGTGTAAAGGGTTTGGCTGTGGTGGTAGGGGCCTGGGTGGAGCACAGAGAATAGAAAATGCACACACAGAGCCAGGAAATTCAAAGGGCATGGCTGACTAGGAGGACTGCTTTACTAAGCCTACGACAAACCCGACCCTCAGGGGAACATCAGCCTATAGACAAAGGAAGGCAGGAGGCTAGAGCTGACCATTCTACAAATACAAACCTTTAGGAGTAAAGACAGGGCCTGAGGAACAGGTCCAGGGAACTCAAAACAGCTTCACTTCTGCAGAGGAATTTAGCAGGGACAGAAACAAATTCCCACAAAGTTGTTCTCTTCTGTCAGTAAAATCAATCAGGGGCGGGGCTGGAACTGAGTGGACACCACCCAGCCTCCATTAAGCACCCGAGGTTGTCAGGCCTCACCATTCCCTGCTAGATAAAGGCAGAGAGAAGTGGCCTGGCTGAGCAGATACAGATTTCCTTGTGCTTCAGGCAGGTGCAAACACCTGGAGTATGAGCTCACAGGAGGCAAATGAGTCACAGCCCTGTGGGTCTATTAGTGACTAGGTGTGACAGAGGTGCAAGGTGGGGAAGGAGGCATCAATCTTCCCAGACCACTCTATTTGCTGGGTGGGTCCTCCTGACTTCATGGAGCAGCGGAGCAAGTCATATTTGAGTTGTCATCAGACCCCTGCAATCCAGTTAGCAGAGATCTTTGAAACTCTTACACCTGAGAGAGGTCTGACTGAGACAATTGATTTGGACCTTTTGAACTGAGCCAATCGCCTGAGGACTATTCAAGTGGTGCCCTGGGTGTGTGGTCGTAGGAAGGTTTAATTTTCCTTTTCCAATTGTTGCCTATGAGAGATGAGGTGACTTAATTGCTGGTATTTCTCCACAGCTGAGACTTCAACCGAGAGTAACTGTTTCAATAGGGTCTAACAGAGACCAGCTGAAAAGAAGACAGAACCACTTAGCCCCACCACACCAAACAGGTACCCAGTTTCTCAGGCCGTAGCAATGTACGGGTCCTCAACAAAGCTCCAGGGGAAAAGTCAAACGGTGTAAAATAATCAATAAAATTTACCATGGAAAAACTCTGGTAAAATGAATAAACAGAATATATCACACCCCAAAGGAAAGATATGGCATATGTAACTGAATATCCCATTCATAAACAGCTGAAAGAGATGTCAGAAATCAAATTCAGAATTTGGATTGCAAACAAGAACGGAAAGAGAGGAAGTTAACAACATCATGGGACATCTCAAGTAACTGGAAAAGGAAGAACATTCCAACCTCAAACCCAGTAGAAGAAAAGAAATAACCAAAATTAGAGCAGAATTAAATGAAATTGAAAACAAAAGAATTATACAAGAGATCAATAAATCAAAAAGTTGGTTTTGTGAACAGGTCAATAAAATAGATAAACTGTGGCTAACCTAACCAGGAAAAAAGAGTGAAATATCTAATATCTTCAATGAGAAACAACAAAGATTAAATAACAACAGACCCCTCAGAAATTCAAAAAATCCTTAATGAATATTACAAGAAATTTACTTTCAGAAATATGAAAATCTGAAGGAAATTGACCAATACTTGGAAGCACGTCACCTCCGAAGACATACCCAGAATCAACTGGAAATGTTGAACAGACCCATATCAAGTTCTGAAATAGCATCAACCATACAAAACCTCCCTAAAAAGAAAAGCCCAGGACCAGATGGTTTCACGTCAGAATTGTACCAAACCTTTAAAGGTGTTTAAAGGTACCTATATTACTCAACGTGTTCCAAAAGGTAGAACAAAAAGACTACCCAACACGTTCTATGAAGCAAACATCACCCTGATCCCCAAACTAAATGACCCAACAAGAAAAGAAAATTATAGACCAATATCATTAATGAATATAGATGCAAAAATATTCAACAAGATCCTAACAAACAGAATCCAACAACACATCAAACAAATTATACATCATGACCACGTTGGTTTTATCCCAGAGTCTCAAGGCTGGTTTAATATATGTAAATCTATAAGTATAATTCAGCACATAAAAAATTAAAAAACAAAGACTATATGATTCTCTCAATTGATGCAGAAAAAACTTTTGATAATATCCAGCATCCCTTCATGATTAGGACACTGAAGAAAATTGGTATAGAAGGGACATTTCTTAAACTGATAGAGGCCATCTACAGCAAACCCACAGCCAATATTGTAATAAATGGAGTTAAATTGAGAACATTTCCATTCAGATCATGAACCAGACAAGGTGTCCATTGTTTCCACTGCTCTTTAACATTGTAATGGAATTTTTATTATCGCAATTAGGGAAGAAAAGGCGATCAAGGGTATCTATATTGGGTCAGAAGAGATCAAACTGTCATTCTTCACAGATGATATGATTGTATATCTGGAAAACACCAGGGACTCTACTCAAAAGCTCTCAGAAGTAATCAAGGAATACAGCAGCATCTCAGTAACAAAATTGACATTCATAAATCGGTAGACTTTTGTTTATATATACCAACAACAGTCAAGTTGAAAAAACAGTTCAGGACTCTATTCCGTTCACAGTAGTGCCAAAGAAGATGAAATATTTGGAAGTTTATCTAACAAAGGACATGAAAGATCTCTATAAAGAGAACTATGAAACTTTAATAAAAGAAATAGCTGAAAATGTTAACAAATGGGAAAACATACCCTGCTCATGGCTGGGAAGAATCAACATTATTAAAATGTCCATACTACCCAAAGTAATATACAATTTAAATGCAATCCCTATTAAAGCTCCACTGTCATACTTTAAAGATCTTGAAAAAACAATACTTTGTTTTATATGGAATCAGAAAAAACCTCGAATACACAAGAAATTACTCAGAAATAAAAACAAAGCAAGAGGAATTACGCTACCAGACCTCAGACTATACTATAAATCGATAGTGAATAAAATATCATGCTACTGGCACAAAAACAGAGAAGTAGATGTCTGGAACAGAATAGAGAACCAAGACATGAGTGAAGCTAATTACTGTTATTTGATCTTTGACAAGCCAATTAAAAACTTCCAGTGGGGAAAAGATTCCCTATTTAAGAAATGGTGCTGGATGAACTGGCTGGCAACCTGTAGAAGACTGAAACTGGACCCACACCTTTCACCATTAACAAAGATAGACTCTCACTGGATTAAAGATTTAAACTTAAGACATGAAACTATAAAAATGCTAGAAGAGACTGCAAGGAAAACCCTTGAAGAGATCGGTCTAGGCGAATATTTTATGAGGAGGACCCCCTGGGCAATTGAAGCATCTTCAAAAATACATTACTGGGACCTGATCAAACTAAAAACCTTCTGCAACAGCCAAGAACACAGTAAGTAAAGCAAGCAAACAGCTCTCAGAATGGGAGAAGATATTTGTAGGTTATGTCTCTGACAAAGGTTTAATAACCAGTATCCACAGAGAACTGAAACGTATAAGCAAGAAAAGAGCAAGTGATCCCATCGGTGGCTGGGCAAGGGACTGAAGAGAAACTTCTCTGAAAGTTTCACAGCCTACAGACATATGAAAAATGCTCATCATCTTTAATAATCAGAGAAATGCAAATCAAAACTACTTTGAGATACATATAACTCCAGTAAGATTAGCCCATATCACAACATCCCAAGACCAGAGATGTTGGCGTGGATGTGTAGAAAAGGGAACACTTCTACACTGCTGGTGGGAATGCAAATTAATACATTACTTTTGGAAAGATGTTTGGAGAACTCTTTGAGATCTAAAAATACATCAGCCATTCAATCCTATAATTCCTCTATTAGGTATATACCCAGAAGAACAAAAATCACATTATAATGAAGATATTTGCACCAGAATGTTTATTGCAGCCCAATTCACAATTTCTAGGTCATGGAAAAAGCCCAAGTGCCCATCGATCCTCGAATGGATTAATAAATTGTGATATATGTAAACCATGAAATATTGTGCAGCCTTAAAGAATGATGTAGACTTTACCTCTTTCATGTTTACATGGATAGAGCTGGAACATATTCTTCTTAATAAAGCATCTCAAGAATGGAAGAAAAAGTATCCAATGCACTCAGCTCTACTATGAAACTAATTTATGGCTTTCATATGAAAGCTATAACCCAGTTATAACCTATGAATATGGGGAAGGGGGGACGGAGGGTTGGGAGTGGTTAGGATGGACATAGGGAGGGTGATTTGTGGGGATACACCTGCAGTGCATTTTACAAGTGTACATGTGAAACTTAGTAAATGTAGAATATAATTGTCTTAATACAATAACTAAGAAAATGCCAGGAAGGCTATGTTAACCAGTGTGATTTACATACATATGTCAAACTGTTTTAAAAGCAGTGTATGGTGCCCCATGATCGCATTAATGCACATAGCTATGATTTAATATTAATAAATATAAAATCCTCTAAGAAAGAATAGAAAAAACACTAAAAGATATTGGCCTGGGGAACGATTTTATGAGGAAGACTTCCACGGCAATAGCAACAACAGCAATAATAAACAAATGGGATTTAATTAAATTAAAAAGTTTCTGTACAGCAAAGGAGATAACAATCAAAGGAAATAGACAACTTACCTAATGGGAAATGATATTTGCATTTTGAATCAGACAAATACTTAATAACCAGGATCTATACAGAACTTCAATTAATTCACCAGATAAAAACCAACAACTAATTTTCACATAAATTGGCTTTAATTTTGGCCAACATCAATAGGGAAGAGAGATGAATAGAATCTTCTCCAAAGATTACAGACGAATGGCCAGCAATCGTATGAAAAAAATGCTCATCATCCTTAATTATTAGATAAATGTAGATTAAAACTGGCCAGCAATCATATGAAAAAAATGCTCATCATCTCTAATTATTAGATAAATGCAGATTAAAACCACCCTGAAATATCACCTAACCCCAACGAGAATGGCCTACATCACAAAATCTCAAAACTGCAGATGCTGGCGCGGTTGTGGAGAGAAAGGAACACTTTTACACTGCTGGTGGGACTGAAAACTAATACAACCTTTTTGGAAGGAAGTATGGCGAAACCTCAAAGAACTCAACCTAGACCTCCCATTTGTTCCCACAATCCCATTATTGGGCATCTATCCAGAAGGAAAAAAAGCTTTTATTATAAAGACACCTGTACTAGGCTGTTTATCACAGCCCAATTTACAATCAGCAAAAGTGAAAACAACCTAAATGTCCTTCAACTCAGTAATGGATTGGTAAGCTGTGGTATATGTATACGATGGAATATTATTCAGCCATAAAAAATGGAGATTTTTCAGCATTTGTACTAACCTGGATGGAGGTGTAACACATTATTCTTAATGAAGCATCACAGGAGTGGAGAAGTATGAATCCTAAGTACTCAATTTTGATTTGAAGACAATTAACAAAATGGTGGGGCATGGGGGGAAGGGAGAGCAGACAGAGAAGGAGGGAAAGACTGAGGGAGAGGAAAAGAAGAAAAAAAGAACAAGAAAATAAAAGAAAATAGTGACTAATTTTTACATAAGTTGGTTTTAATTTTGACCAAAGTATATTACTTAAACATTAATTTTTAACTCAACATGTTAATATGTTGTTTCAGATATTGTATCCTCTTTTATAAGTGACATATGTTTGTAATTTCTCCTTTATAATAACATATTTTCTCCAACTTTAATATCAGGTGTACCCAGATCAAGTAGAATGATTTTTGATGTATTTCTTCTTTTTCTATTGTCTATAAAATTTAGCATGATCTTTTTTTTGAAATTATCTTTTATTTTATTTGTAAATTTTAGTTGTCTATTTTTTGATACTTAAAAAAATAAGAAGTTAACTGATTATTTCATACTGAATCTCAGAGTGAAAGCATTCTATAATAGACATACTCTTAGTTGACAATGTGAATGTTACTTTCTTTGTGTTATTATTATTATTGCTTAATATTTTGATATAGCAATTGTCTGATTCCTTTTCTGAATGTATTTATGTTCGTTCATTCTTTATAAGGGTTTTGTTTCTCAGCCTTATCTTACACATAGTTATTGTTATTAAATTTTAAGTCTTTTTAATTTTGGGAAGTCAAAAGAAATGAAAACCTAACACATGTATATGTAAAAATATAAATTAAAAATTAAAAAAACATATTTCCAGGCTTCTCAATGTCTTAATTAATGTGAAAGGCTTAAACTGTCCACTTAAGAGGCACTGGTTGGTTTAATGATTACAAAAACTCAGACCACATATCTGCTACATACAAAAATCTAATTTTACCTTAAAGTATAAATGTTGACTTAGGGCAAAGGAATGGAAATCTGTAATCCAGGCAAATAGAAATCAGAAAAAACAGGGGTGGCAATTATATTTGCAGATAAAATAGGCTTTAAACCAACAAAAGTAAGGAAAGACAAGGATGGTCACTTTATATTTGTTAAAGGAAACACTGAACTTGATGAGGTGTCAATTATTAACATTTATGCTCCCAAACAGAATGTGCCTCAACTTATAATGGAGACCCTAATAGACATGAATAATTTAATGTCTTCCAGCACCATAATATTAGTAGATTTTAACACACCCTTGGTGGTGTTGTATAGATCCTCCAATAAGAAACTAAGCAAATAAATTTTGGACATAAACTTCACCATACAGCAATTGGATTTCACAGACATCACAGAACATTTCATCCTAACAAAACTGAATACACATTCTTCTCATCAGCCCATGGAATATCCTCCAAAATTGATTACATCTTAGGCCACAAGTCTAACCTCAGCAAATTTAAAAGTATAGAAATTATTCCTTGTATTTTCTCAGATCTTGACACAATAAAAGTTGAACTCACCAATAACAGGTATCTGCATACTCATACAAGGACACAGAAAATAAATAACCTTATGCTGAATGATAGCTGGGTCATAGATGAGATTAAGAAGAAAATTGCCAAATTTTTGTAACAAAACAATAATGAAGACATGAATTATCACAACCTGTGTGATACTACAAAGGCAGTCTTAAGAGGGAAATTTATAGCATTGCAAGCCTTCCTCAGGAGAATGGGAAGAGAAGTCAATAACATAAAGGGACATCTTCCAGAAACTGAAAAAGGAAGAACATTCCAACCCCAAGCCCAGCAGAAAAAAAGAAATAACTAAAATTAGAGCAGAATTAAATAAAATTGAAAACAAAAGAATTATTCAAAACATCAATGAATCAAAAAGTTGTTTTTTTAAAAAGTTGAACAAAATTGATAAACCTTTGGTCAACCTAACCAAAAATAGAAAATTTAAGTCCCTAATTTCATCAACCAGAAATGACAAAGGCAAAATAATAATAGACAGCTCCAAAATTCAAAGAATCTTTAATGAATACTACAAAAAAATTTATTCTCAGAAATATAAAAATCTGAAAGAAATTAATCCTAAAGAGGCACAGGCAGAGCTACAAGCCCCATACCCCACCCAGCCAGAGCCACTCCTCACATTCCCACCCTGTAAAAGTCTTGTGCTCTATGCCCCACCCAGCCAGAACCACTTACTGCGTGTCCTGCCCAGCCAGAGCCACCCTAACAGATCCACGCCCTGTGCCCCACCCAGCCAGAGCCACTTGTCTTGTGCCCCACCCTGCTGGAGCCACCACACACCCGCATTGCCAGAGCCACAGGCACCCTACCCTGCCAGAACTGTATGCACCATACCCTGACCTACTCCTAGAGCCGTGCTTCCTGTGCTCTCAAAGAGGCCAATATAGCCACTTCCCTGGCTGTGGGAGCCTCCTCAGAATTGTGCAGAAACACCTTCCATGAATTTCCAGCAACAGTAGAGCCATCCCACTGGGATCTAATCTTGGACAGACACCTCCTCAACTCTGAGGACTGCCAGTAAAAGCCAGACCTTGCCCAATATGGATGCCAGTGCAGCAGCATGGCTGGGACAAAGGCTCAGTGGCTGAGGAAGAAAATCATTTGCTGTCTTATTTTCCTCAGGTTCAGACTGAGCTCAGGTGGAACCCTGTCCAGTTGCCATTGAGTACCTAAGATAAGCAGGCCTCACCTCCCCCAGCCAGCATGTGGCAGAGGGTGGTGGCTGGGCCGAGGGGGCATTGACGTTCCTTTGACCCTGGCAGACACAAAGCCCTGGCAGACACAAAGCCCTGGCAGACACAAAGCCCTCTCCAATCTACTTATTGGAGAGAGCAGGACCACAGCCCTGTGAGAATACCAGTGACTGGGCATAAGAGTTGTAAGGTTGGGAAAGAGATACCAGCCCCCTGTTCCAACTAAACTACTAAGCAGGCCTTTCTGACTCTCGGTAGTCACTTGTGCACCAGAGTGAGCCACATTTGAACAGCAGTAGTTCTCTGCTATTTAGTTGCTGCAGACCTTTCAAACTCTCCCACTTGAGAGTTGGTACTGACTGGGTCAATTGGTTTGTAACTCCAAATATGGGCCAATCACCCAAGAACCCTCTTGGATGGTACCCTGGTTGTGTGACAATGAGAAAGTTTGATTTTCCTCTCCCTGGTGTTGTCCATAGGGGAAGGGATGTCTTAGTTGCTTGTATTACTCCACAGCTGAGATTTCAACTCAGAGTCACTGATCCACTAGGATCAGAAAAAGACAGGTTGAATACAATACAGAGCCTACTACCCCCACCACACCAAGTTGGTACCCAGAGCTTCAGTCTGTAATACTGTACAGTTCCTTTGCAAAGCTTTAGGGATAAAAGCTACAGTCACCAATCCCAGATCCTTGGCAAAGGGATGGTTAACCACAACTACAGGAGCCCCAAATTTAATAATATTTTAACTGCCCATCTAGCCAAATGGTTAAAATAATCATGGGGTGAAATCAGCAGAAAAATTCTGGCAAATTATTCTATGAATAATCAAAATAGATCAACTGCCCCAAGAAATGATAAAACAGAAACACCAGATGACCCCATTCATAAATCAATGGCAGAGATGTCAGAAATTGAGTTCAGAATTTGGATGGCAAATAAGATCAACAGAATGGAGGTAAAGATGATATCAGAATTTCAAGGAATAATTCAAATGTTGTCCAAAAACTCAATGAAGTAAAGAATCTCAAGAATGGAAAAAAAGGAATCCAATGTACTTAATACTACTATGAAATCAGTATATATAACCACCGACAAACTCATATGAATGACAAAAGATAACTATAGTCCAAAAGTAGAAGGGAAAAGGAGAGAGAGGGGAGGGGAGGGGGATATGAGAGGAGGGAGGGTATTTAAGGAAATCTCACCTAATGTGCATGATGCAATGGTACATTTCAAAACAATTAAGAAATGAGTATAATTGTGATGGATGTTTTACTCAGTTCAATGTATGCATTTCACATTGTATATCAAAACAGTATCCTGAACCCTATAAATATATCAATGTACAAAGTTATGATTTAATAAAAAATAACCAAAAAATCAATGAATTCAAGAAGAAAATCACCAAAGATTTTGACACATTGAGGCAAGAACTGGCATCCCTCAAAGATCTGAAAAATACAGTAGAATTCCTCTGAAACATAAAAGATCAGGCAGAAGAAAGGATCTCTGACATTGAAGACAGTTTTTGAATGCTCCCAAACTCTCAAAGGGGAAGAGAAATGGAAAGCAAAAACATCATTCCCTCAGAGAGCTCTGGAGTAATTTGAAGAATAATAATTGCCTTATAGGAATTCCAGAAAGCAGCAAGGTTGCTTCAAAAGGCACAGATGTTCTACTGCAAGAAATAATAAACAAGAACTTCCCAAACATGGGAAGGATTCACATAGCAGTTTCAGAACCCTATCATGACTCAACTCAAATAAAATATCTCCAAGACACATTATAATTAACTTCACCAAAGTTAATATAAAGGAGAAAATTTTGCAAGCAGCCAGACATAAGAAAACCCTAAAGTACAAGGGGAAGAATATTAGAATGACTGGAAATCTCTCTGCTGAAACCTTTCAAGCTAGAAGAGGGTGGTCATCAAACGTTAATCATCTAAAACAAAATAACTTTCAACCCAGGATCCTGTATCCAGCTAAACTGAGTTCATTTGTGATGGAGAAATTAAATACTTTAATGACATTCACATGTTGAAGAAATTTGCCATAACTAAATTATCTCTCCAAGATATTCTCCGACCTATCCTCCATAGTGACCAGCACAATTCTCTACCACCAAAGGAAACTCACTCAGAAACATTTGATCAAATTCCAACTTCCACAGTGGCAAAAGGATTAAAAATGTCCACTGGACTTTCAAAAAACTCGATACCCAAAATACTACGAGGCTTATCAATATTCTCAATTAATGTAAATGGCTTAAATTGTCCTTGAAAGAGGCACAGGTTGGCTGACTGGATACAAAATCTGAGGCCAGATATCTGTTGCATTCAAGAATCTCATCTTACCTTAAAAGATAAATATAGACAGATGGTGAAAGGATGGGCATCTATAATTCAGGCAAATGGAAATCAGACAAAGCAGATGTTCCAATTTATTTGCAGATACAATAGGCTTTAAATCAACAAAAGTAAGGAAAGACAAGAATGGTCACTTCACATTTGTTAAGGGAAACACTGAACATGATGAGGTGTTAATTGTTAACATTTATGCACCCAACCAGAATGTACCTCAGACTCTAACAGACATGAGCAGCTTAATTTCCTCCAGTGCCAGAATAGTTGGAGGTTTTAACACCCCTTTGGCAGTGTTGGATAGATCCTCCAATAGGAAACTAAGCAAAAAAATTAAAGACTTAAGCTTAACCATTGAACAATTGAATTTAACATCCCCCAAAATGGAACATACCCCAAAATTGATCACATCTTAGGTCTCAAGTCTACCCTCAGCAAATTTAAAACAATAGAAATAATTTCTTGTATTTTCCTGGAACATCCTGGCCTAAAAGTTGAACTCAGAAACAACAAGAATCTGCATACCTATACAAAATCATGGAAACTAAATATCCTCATGCTGAATGATAGCTGGGTCCTAGATGAGATTAAGAAGAAAATTACCAGGGGGAGGAGACAAGATGGCTGACTGAAGCCAGCTTTCCACAGTGGCTCCCATCCAGTAGGAGAGTTAAAGGACAAAAATTCAGGATGTAACCTGGTGGATTTGAGCTGCACTGAGAGAGAAGGTTGAAGAATGCACATCAACCCTGCTGAGGTGAGCTGCGACCACAAGATTACAAACAAAACGTACAAAATCCATCACAAAGTGGGGGGGAGTCCCCTCCCCCATGAGAACGGCTCAGAGCACCCCACAAACAATCGGACAGAGTTCAAAGTTCCTCCCACTACACTCCACGGGAGAGACCCTCTAAAAACTGGACCTACCTCCCCTACTAAGGTGCCATGGCTTCCTCCTGCCAGGCATAAAACTGTATAAACTGTATATAGTCTCTACCTGGAATTCTGAGCTCCCAGCACTCCCCTTCACTCACACTGAGGTCTGGAGGCCAGTCCCAGTTGGCAGAGAGGGGACTGCACTGGAGTGGCAGTTCCCTGAGGCACAGTGTGACAGACGTCTTTTGGTGACAATATGGCCAGGCATGAAACTGTGTAAAGCTGTGTGTGTTCTCTGCCCACAACCCCACACTCCCGGTGCTACCCACAATCCCATCTGCTCTCGCTCCAAGGTCTGGAGGCCTGTCCTCCAAGGGTCCAGACTCTTGGTGATTGCTCGAGGGGTGTAGACAGTGCTGGGCTGCAGCCAGTCGGTGCAAACTCTGGGGGATGAGAGCAGAGAGAGGACAGTTGGCCGTAAAGTAGCTACACTGGAACCAAGCCATAAAATGGCAACCCTCTTTTGCTAGTAATATGACTCACTACGAAGTATTCTGAAGCCACACCCCCATCTCCCTGGGCAACCAGAGACTCTGAGTATAGGATTTGCCTGAGTCAACCCCAACTTGCAAACCGGTGAAACTCCCAAGGTGGGGCTGACCCAGAGGTCTGCTTTACTAAACCTAAGACGCACATGGCCCTCAGGGGATCATCAGCCTATAGACAATACAAGAGCAAAGACAAGCTGATTTGGAACTCAATTCAGCTTCTCTTCTTCAGGGGAACCGCAGAGTTGTTCTGTTCTGTTCTGTCAGGAACACTAATCAGGGGCGAGACTGTACCTGAGTGAAAACCCCCCAACCTTAATCAAGTGCCCAAAGTTGTCAGGCCTCACCTCCTTCTGCTAGAGAGAGGCAGAGCGCAACAGCCTGGCAGATTTCCTTGTGCTTCAGTCAGGTGCAAACTCCTGGAGTACCAGTTCACTACAGGCAACTGGGTCAGCCAACTGCAGGGCTATCAGTGACTGGGTGTGAAGGTGCTGCAAGGTGGGGAAGGAGGCAGCAATCTTCAAAGACTGATCTATTGGGTGGGTGGCTACTCCTGAATCCACACAGCACTGGACCAAGCCACACCAGAGTAGTCACCCCTGTGATCACCCCTGTGATCCAGTTCCCAAAGAACTCGTAAACTCTCTCACCCGAGACAGGTGCAGACTGAGACAATTGATTTGGACTTTTTGAACTGAACCAATCACCTGAGGACAAATCAGGTGGTGCCCTGGGTGCACGATGGTAGGAAGGTTTGATTTTTCTTTTCCAATTGTTTTCCAGTGGGGTGTGGGGTGACTTAATTGCTGATATTTCTCCACAGCTGAGACTTCAATCCAGAGTATCTGTTTCACTAGGGTGGAACAGAAACCAGCTGAAAACAAGACAGACCCACTTAGCCCCACCACACCAGACAGGGCCCCAGTTTCTCAGGCCACAACACTGTACAGGCCCTCGACAAAGCCCCAGGGGAAAAAATCAAAGGGAGTAAAACAACCATGGGGTGGAATCAGTGGAAAAACTCTGGTAACATGCATAACCAGAATAGATAAAAGCCCCCCCCAAGGTAAGATATGGCAGAAGTATTTGAAGATCCCATTCATAAACAACTGGCTGAGATGTCAGAAACCGAATTCAGAATTTGGGTTGCAGACAAGATTAACAAAGTGGAATTAGGAATTCGAGGAGAAATTCAAAAGTTGTCTCAAGAATTTAACGAATTTAAAGACAAAACCACTAAAGACTTAGACACACTGAAGCAAGAATTTGCAGCCCTCAAAAATATGAAAAATACAGTAGAATCCCTCAGCAACAGAATGGAGCAAGCAGAAGAAAGGATTTCTGATATTGAAGATAAAGCCTTTGAATGCTCCCAAATTCTCAAAGAGAAAAAGAAATGGAGAGCAAAAACTGATCATTCTCTGGGATATTCAGAAGAAGGCAAATATCCGAATCATAGGAATTCCAGAAACAGATGAAGTGGCCTCACTGGGCCCAGAGGCCCTTCTGCATGAAATTATGAAAGAGAATTTTCCAGACATGACTGGAGATTCTGAAATTCAGATAGCGGACAGCTTCAGAACCCCAGCACGACTCAACCCCAATAAGACATCCCCAAGGCATATCATAATTAACTTCACTAAAGTTAATATGAAGGAGAAAATCCTCAAAGCTCTCAGGAGAAAGAAAACCATTACCTTCAAAGGGAAGAATATTAGAATGACTGCAGATCTCTCTGATGAAACTTTTCAAGCCAGAAGGGGGTGGTCACCTCTTTCAATATCCTAAAACAAAATAACTTTCAACCCCGGATCTTGTATCCAGCTAAACTGAGTTTCATTTATGACGGAGAAATTAAATACTTTAATGACATTCATGTGTTGAAGAAATTTGCAGTAACCAAACCAGCTCTTCAGGATATTCTCAGACCTATCCTCCATAATGACCAACCCAATCCTATACCACAAAAGTAAACTCACTCAGAAATGTCAGATCAAACTCCAATTTCCACACTGGCAAAAGGATTAAAAATGGCCACTGGACTTTTGAAAAACTCGATACCCAAAAGTTCACCAGACTTATCAATATTCTCCATTAATGTGAACAACTTAAACTGTCCTTTAAAGAGGCATAGGTTAGCTGACTAGACACAAAAACTCAGGCCAAATATTTGTTCCATATAAGAGTCACATCTTAACTTAAAAGACAAACACAGACTCAGGGTGAAAGGATGGTCATCCAAATTTCAGGCAAATGGTAATCAGAAAAAAGCAGGTATTCCAATTTTATTTGCAGATACAATAGGCTTTAAACCAACAAAAGTAGATCTGCCATTCAATCCTGTAATCCCTCTACTGGGCATATACCCAGAAGACCAAAAATCACATCATAACAAAATGTTTGTATCAGAATATTTATTTCAGCCCTATTCACAATTGCTAACTCATGGAAAAAGCCCAAGTGCCCATCGATCCACGAATGGATTAATAAATTGTGGTATATGTACACCATGGAATATTATGCAGCCTTAAAAAAAGATGGAGACTTTACCTCTTTCATGTTTACATGGATGGAGCTGGAACATATTCTTAGTAGAGTGTATCAAGAATGGAAGAAAAACTACCCAATGTACTCACCCTTATTATGAAACTAATGTAGGACCTTCACATGAAAGCTATAACCCAGTTACAACCTAAGAATATGGAGAAGGGGGAAAGGGAGGGGATGGAGGGGGGAGGTAGGTAGAGGGAGGGGGATTAATGGGATTACGCCTGTGGTGCATATTACAAGGGTATATGTGAATCCTAGTAAATGTGGAATGTAAAGGTCTTAGCAAAATAACTAAGAAAATGCCACAAAAGCTATGTTAACTAGTGTAATGAAAAGGTGTCAAAAGGACTATGAACCAAGTGTATGGTGCCCTATGATCATACTAATGTACACAGCTATGATTTAATTAAAAATAAATAAATAAATAAATAAAAATGAAACAGAACACATTTTATAGCAATAAATTGTTAATAAAATAAATCAAAAAAAGTAAGGAAGGACAAGAATGGATAGTTCATATTTGTTAAGGGTAATACTCCATATGATGAGGTCTCAATTATTAATATCTATGCACCCAACCAGAATGCACCTCAATTTATAAGAGAAACTCTAACAGACAAGAACAACTTGATTTCCTCCAGGTCCATAATAGTCGGAGATTTCAACACTCCTTTGGCAGTATTTGATCGATCCTCCAACAAGAAGCTGAGCAAAGAAATCTTAGATTTAAACCTAACCATCCAACATTTCGATTTAGCAGACATCTACAGAACATTTCATCCCAACAAAACTGAATACAAATACTTCACAGAGCCCATGGAACTTACTCCAAAATCAATCACATCTTAGGTCACAAGTCTAACCTCAGTAAATTTAAAGGAATAGAAATTATTCCATGCATCTTCTCGGACGACCATGGAATAAAACTTGAGTTGAGTAACAACAGCAATCTGCATACTCATACAAAAACATGGAAGTTAAATAACCTTATGCTGAATGACAGCTTGGTCAGACATGAGATTAAGAAAGAAATCCCCAACTTTTTGGAACAAAACAACAATGAAGACACGAACTATCACAAGCTCTGGGACACCGCAAAGGCAGTTTTAAGAGGGAAATTTACAGCACTGCAAGCCTTCCTCAAGAGAACGGAAAGAGAGGAAATTAACAACTTAATGGGACATCCCAAGCAACTGAAAAAGGAAGAACATTCCAACTCCAAACCCAGTAGAAGAAAAGAAATAACCAAAACTAGAGCAGAATTAAATGAAATTGAAAAACAAAAGAATAATACAACAGATCAATAAATCAAAAAGCTGGTTTTTCGAAAAGGTCAATAAAATAGATAAACCTTTGGCCAACCTAATCAGGAAAAAAAGAGTAAAATCTCTAATCTCATCAATCAGAAACAACAAGATGAAATAACAACAGACTCATCAGAAATAAAAAAAATCCTTAATGAATATTACAAGAAAATTTATTCTCAGAAATCTAAAAATCTGAAGGAAATTGACTGATACTTGGAAGCATGTCACCTTCCAGGACTTAGCCAGAATCAAGTGGAAATATTGAACAGGCCCATATCAAGTTCAGAAATAGCATCAACCATACAAAACCTCCCTAAAAAGAAAAGCCCGGGACCAGATGGGTTCACGTCAGAATTCAACCAAACTTTTAAAGAGGAACTACTACCTATATTGCTCAACCTGTTCCAAAAGGTAGAAAAAGAAGGAAGACTACCCAACACGTTCTATGAAGCAAACATCACCCTGATCCTCAAACCAGGAAAAGACCCAACAAGAAAAGAAAATTATAAACCAATATCACTAATGACTATACATGCAAAAATATTCAACAAGATCCTAACAAACAGAACCCAGCAATACATCAAACAAATTATACATCATGAACAACTCGGTTTTATCCCAGGGTCTCAAGGCTTTTTCAATATACATAAATCTATAAATGTAATCCAGCACATAAACAAATTTTAAAAAACATATGAGAGAACCATCTAATTCTCTCAATCGATGCAGAAAAAGCTTTTGACGATATCCAGCTTCCCTTCATGATCAGAACACTTAAGAAAATCGGTATAGAAGGGACATTTCTTAAACTGATAGAGACAATCAGCAGCAAACCCACAGCCAATATCATATTGAATGGAGTTAAATTGGAATCATTTCCACTCAGATCAGGAACCAGACAAGGCTGCCCATTGTCTCCATTTCTTTTTAACATGGTAATGGAAGGTTTAGCCACTGCAATTAGCGAAGAAAAGGCGATCAAGGGTATCCATATAGGGTCAGAAGAGATCAAACTTTCGCTCTTCGCACATGATATGATAGTATATCTGGTAAACACTAGGGACTGTACTATAAAACTCTTAGAAGAGATCAAGGAATACAGCAGCATCTCAGGTTACAAAATCAACATTCATAAATTGGTAGCCTTTATATATACCAACAATTGTCAAGCTGAAAAAACAGTTAAGGACTCTATCCCATTCACAGTAGTGCCAAAGAAGATGAAATATTTGGGAATTTATCTAACAAAGAATTTGAAAGATCTCTATAAAGAGAACTATGAAACTCTAAGAAAAGAAATAGATGAAAATATTAACAAATGGAAAAACATACCATGCTCATGGCTGGGAAGAATCAACATTGTTAAAATGTCCATACTACCCAAAGCAATATATAATTTCAATGCAATCCTTATTAAAGCTCCACCGTCATACTTTAAAGATCTTGAAAAAACAATACTTTGTTTTATATGGAATCAGAAAAAACCTCGAATAGCCAAGACATTACTCAGAAATAAAAACAAAGCAGGAGGAATTACGCTACCAGACCTTAGACTATACTACAAATTGATAGTGATCAAAACAGCATGGTATTGGCACAAAAACAGAGAAGTAGATGTCTTGAACAGAACAGAGAACCAAGAGATGAATCCAGCTACTTACTATTATTTAATCTTTGACAAGCCAATTAAAAACATTGAGTGGGGAAAAGATTCCCTATTTAACAAATGGTGCTGGGTGAACTGGCTGGCAACCTGTAGAAGACTGAAACTGGACCCAAACCTTTCACCATTAACTAAGACTCTCACTGGATCAAAGATTTAAACTTAAGACATGAAACTATAAAAATACTAGAGGAGAGTGCAGGGAAAACCCTTGAATAAATCGGCCTGGGTGAGTATTTTATGAGGACGACCCACCAGGCAATTGAAGCAGCTTCAAAAATACACTACTGGGACTTGATCAAACTAAAAAGCTTCTGCACAGTTAAAAACACAATAAGTAAAGCAAGCAAACAGCCCTCAGAATGGGAGAAGATATTTGCAGGCTATGTCTCCGACAAAGGTTTAATAACTAGAATCCACAGAGAACTCAAACGCATTAGCAAGAATAGAACAAGGCATCCGATCGCAGGCTGGGCAAGGGATTTGAAGAGAAACTTCTCTGAAGAAGACAGGCGTGTGGCCTTCAGACATATGAAAAAATGCTCATCATCTTTAATCATTAGAGAAATGCAAATCAGAACTACTTTGAGATACCATCTAACTCCACTTAGACTAGCCTATATCACAAAATCTCAAGACCAGACATGGTGGTGCGGATGTGGAGAAAACGGAACACTTCTGCTCTGCTTGTTGAAATGCAAATTAATACATTTGTTTTGGAAAGAGATATGGAGAACACTTAGAGATCTAAAAATAGATCTGCCATTCAATCCTGTAATCCCTGTACTGGGCATATACCCAGAAGACCAAAAATCACATCATAACAAAGATATTTGTACCAGAATGTTTATTGCAGCCCAATTCATAATTGCTAAGTCATGGAAGAAGCCCAGGTGCCCATCAATGCACGAATGGATTAATAAGTTGTGGTATAGGTACACCATGGAATATTATGCAGCCTTAAAGAAAGAAAGATTGAGACTTTACCTCTTTCATGTTTACATGGATGGAGCTGGAACACATTCTTCTTAGTAAACTATCTCAAGAATGGAAGAAAAAGTACCCAATGTACTCAGACCTACTATGAAACTAATTTAGGGTTTTCACATGAAAGCTATAACCCAGTTACAACCTAAGTATAGGGGGAAAGGGAAAAGGGACCATAGGGGGAGGTGGGTAGAGGGAAGGGGATTGGTAGGATTACACCAGTGGTGCATCTTACAAGGGTATATGTGAAACTTGGTAAACGGTCTGTGAAGCTAGTGAATGATGCCCCATGATTATATCAATGTACACAGCTATGATTTAATAATAAAAAAAAACTCTTAGGAAAATTACTTAAAAAAAAAAGAAGAAAATTACCAACTTTTTGGAACAAATAAATAATGAAGGCACTAATTGCTAGAAACTCTGGGATAGTGCAAAGGCAGTCCTGAGAGAGAAATTTATAGCGTTGAAAGCCTTCCTCAGAAAAACAAAAAGAAAGAAAGTCAACAACTTAATGGGTCATCTCAAGCAACCGGAAAAGGAATAAAATTCCAACCCCAAATCCAGCAGAAGAAAAGAAATAACCAAAATTAGAGCAGAATTAAATGCAATTGAAAACAAAAGGATTACACAAAATATCAATAAATCAAAAAGTTCGGTTTTTGAAATGGTCAATAAAATAGATCAGGGATCCTCAAACTACAGCCCTTGGGCCACATGCAGATGGTGTGATTGTATTTGTTCCCTTTTTTTTTTTTTTTACTTCAAAATAAGTGCATAGAAATTTATTCATAGTTATTTTTTTTTATTTTTTTAACTATAGTCTGGCCCTCCAACAGTCTGAGGGACAGTGAACTGGCCCCCTGTTTAAAAAGTTTGAGGACCCTGAAAAAGATAAACTTTAGGCCAACAGAACCAGAAATAAAAGAGTAAAATTACTAATTTTATCAATCAGAAATGATAACAGCCAAATAACGACAGACTCCTCAAAAATTCAAAAAATCCTTAATGAATCTTATAAAAGATTGAAAGTATGAGTATTCGTGCTCTGAAGTATGAAAATCTAAAGGAAATAGAACAATACTTGGAAACTTTCCTAGACTTCGTGAGAAAGAACTGGAAATGTTGGGCGGCACCTGTCAGTGATTAGAGCACCTGTCCTATTTACCAAGGGTGGCAGGTTAAAACCCAGCCCTGGCCAAACTGCAACAACAACAAAAATTGCCAGGCATTGTGGGTGCCTGTAGTCCCAACCACTCGGGAGACTGAGGCAAGAGAATAGCCTAAGCCCAAGAGCTGGAGGTTGCTGTGAGCTGTGATGCCACAGCACTATACCGAGAGTGACAAAGTGAGACACAATCTCAAAAAAAAAAAAAAAAAAAAAAAACAGTGGAATGTTTAATAAGCTTATAGTTCTCAAATAGCATCAATTAAAAAAAAAATTCCCAAACAGAAAAGCCTAGGACCAGATGGCTTCACATCTGAATTCTACCAAATATTTAAAGAGGAACTAGTTCTATATTACTTAACCTTTTTCCAAAACATAGAAAAAGAAGGAATGCTTCCCAACACATTCTATGAAGCAAGTATCACCCTGATCCCCAAAACAGGAAAAGACCCAACAAGAAAAGAAAATTATAGACCAATTTCTCTAATGAATATTGATGCAAAAATGTTAAATAAGATTCTAGGAATCAGAATCCAGCAACACATAAAACAAATTATACACCATAACCAGCTGGGTTTCATCCCAGGGTCCCAAGAATGGTCCAATGTACGCAAATCTATGGATATAATACATGAGATAAACAAAATAAAAAATAAGACAATATGATTCTCTCAATTGATGCACAAAAAGCTTTTGATAATATCTAGCATCCTTTCTTGATCAGAACACTTAAGAAAATAGGTAATGAAGAAACATTTCTTAAACTGATGGAGGCCATCTACAGCAAACCCACAGCCAATATCGTGTTGAAGGGAGTAAAATTGAAATCATTTCCACTCGGATCAGGAACCAGGCAAGGTTGCCCATTGTCTCCACTGCTTTTTAACATTGTAATGGAAGTCTTAGCCATTGAAATCAGGCATGAGAAGCCAATCAAGAGTATCCAAATAACATCAGAGGATATCAAACTGTCACTCTTTGCAGATGATATGATTCTATATCAGAAAAACCCCAGGGAATCAACTACAAAACTCATTGAAGTGATCAAGGAATATAGCAGCATCTCAGGATACAAAATGAATACTCACAAATCAGAGCCTTTATATATATCAAAATTAGCCAAAGTGAAAAAACAATCAAGGACTCTATTCCCTTTACAATAGTGCCAACGTAGATGAAATATCTGGGAGTGTACCTAACAAAGGATGTGAAAGATCTCTATAAAGTGAACTATGAAACTCTGAAAAAAGAAATAGCTGAATATGTTAACAAATGGAAAAACCATTTCTCATGGCTTGGAAGAACTAACTTTCTTAAAATGTCTACACTTCCAAAGCAATCTACAGATTTAAAGTAATCTCCATTAAAGTACCTCTGTCATACTTTAAAGATCTGGAAAAATTAGTACTTCATTTCATATGAAAACAGATAAAACCTTGAATATCCAATACATTACTCACAAATAAAAGCAAATCAGTAGGTATCACACTACAAGACTTCAGATTATTTCATAAATCTATAGTGATCAAAACAGCATGGTACTGGCACAAAATAGAGAGGTACATATATGGAACAGAAATGAAAATCAGAGATGAACCCAGACGCTTATCGACATTGGATCCTTGATAACCCTATCCAAAATATAAATTGGGGGAAAGATTCCCTATTTAACAAATAGTGCTGGGTAAATTGGCTGGCGATTTGTGGAAGACTGAAAATGGAACCACACTTTTCTTCTCTAACAAAAATTGACTCTCACTGGTTAAAGGACTTAAACTTAAGACATGAAACTATAAAAATTCTTGGAGAGAGTGCAGGGGAAACACTTGAAGAAATTGACCTGGGAGAATACTTTATGAGGAGGACCCCCCAGGTAATTGAAGCAACACCAAAAATACATTACTGCAATCTAATCAAAATAAAAATCTTCTGCACTGACAAGAACACAGCAAGTAAAGCAAGTAGAAAACCCTCAGAATGGGAGAGGATCTTTGCAGGTTATATTTCTGACAAAGATCTAATAACAAGAATTCACAGAGAACTCATACTTATTAATAAGAAAAGAACAAGTGATTCCATTTCATTGTGGCCAAGAGACATGAACAGAAGCTTCTCTGAAGAAGACAGGCACACCATCTACAGACACATGAAAAAATGCTCATCATCACTAATCATCAGAGAAATGCACACCAAAACCACTTTGAGATATCATCCAACTCCAGTAAGAGTAGCTCACATCACAAAATACCAAAACTACAGATGTTGGAGTGGATGTGGAGAAAAGGGAACACTTCTGCATTGCTGGTGGGAACGCAAGCTAGTACGTTCCTTTTGGAAAGAAGTTTGGAGGACACTCAGGGATCTAAATGTAGACATACCGTTTGATCCTGCAATTCCTCTACTATCCAAAAGACCAAAAATCACTTGACAACAAAGATATATGCACACATTGTTCATTGAAGCTCAATTCATAATTGCCAAGTCTGGGAAGAAGTCCAAGGGCCCATCGACCAATGGATGAATTAATAAATTGTGGTATGAATACCATGGAATACTATGCAGCATTAAAAAAAAGGATGGAGACTTTACCTCTTTTGTTTACGTGAATGGAACTGGAAAATGTTCTTCTTAGTGAGGTATCTCAGGAATGGAAAATAAAATATGCAATGTATTCAGTACTACTATAAAACCAACTTATAATCACTCACACTTTCGTATGAGAGATGAATCACAACTATAGCCCAAGATGAAGGAAGAAAGGGGATGGGGTTTGGAAGGGAGGGGGTGGTTCTATAGAGGGAGGGATAATGGTGGGAGCACACCTAAGGAGCATACTGCAAGTGTACAAGTCAAATCTATCAAGTATTGTACACAAATATCTTAACATTGTGATTAAGTAAATAAAGTAAAAGCTATGTTAATTAGTAGGATGTAAGCACTCCAATTTGTACAAATAATCAGTACACTGAATCCCACAAAGGCATAAATGTATGCATGATCTATGACTTAATGAAAAAATATTTTAAAAGGCTATACAAATTGGGTCAGAGGAGATCAAACTCATTCTTCGCAAATAATACGATTGTATATCTGGAAAACCCCAGGAACTCAACTACAAAATTCTTAGAAGTGATCAAGGAACACAGTAGACTCTCAGAATAAAAAGTCAGGACTTAAAAATCAGTAGCTTTTATATATACCAATAACAGTCAAGCTGAAAAAACAGTCAAGAACTCTATTCCTTTTACAGTAGTGACAAACTATTTGGAATTATTTGGAATTATTTGGAATTTACCTGACAAAGGACGTGAAAGATCTCTATAAAGAGAAATATGAAACTCTGAGAAAAGATATAGCTGAAGATGTTAACAAATGGAAAAACATATCATGCTCTTGGCTGGGAAGAATCAACATTGTTAAAATGTCCATATTATCCAGAGCAATTTACGAGTTTAATGCAATCTTTATCAAAGCACCACCATCATACTTTAAAGATCTGGAAAAAATAGTACTTCTTTTTATATGGAACCAGAAAGAAACTCAAATAGCAAAGATATTACTCAGATATAAAAACAAATCAGGAGGAATCATGTTACTGAGACTTCAAACTATACTATAACTCTATAGTGCTCAAACCAGCATGGTACTGGCACAAAAATAGAGAGGTAGATGTATGGAACAGAACTGAGAATCAAGAGATGAACCCACACACTTATCATCATTTCATCTTTGATAAGCCCATCAATACTTGATAGATTTGACTTGTACACTTGCAGTATGCTCCATAGGTGTGCTCCCACCACATTATCCCTCCCTCTATAGAACCACCCCCTCCCTTCCAAACCCCATCCCCTTTCTTCCTTCATCTTGGGCTATAGTTGTGATTCATCTCTCATACGAAAGTGTGAGTGATTATAAGTTGGTTTTATAGTAGTACTGAATACATTGCATATTTTATTTTCCATTCCTGAGATACCTCACTAAGAAGAACATTTTCCAGTTCCATTCACGTAAACAAAAGAGGTAAAGTCTCCATCCTTTTTTTTAATGCTGCATAGTATTCCATGGTATTCATACCACAATTTATTAATTCATCCATTGGTCGATGGGCCCTTGGACTTCTTCCCAGACTTGGCAATTATGAATTGAGCTTCAATGAACAATGTGTGCATATATCTTTGTTGTCAAGTGATTTTTGGTCTTTTGGATAGTAGAGGAATTGCAGGATCAAACGGTATGTCTACATTTAGATCCCTGAGTGTCCTCCAAACTTCTTTCCAAAAGGAACGTACTAGCTTGCGTTCCCACCAGCAATGCAGAAGTGTTCCCTTTTCTCCACATCCACTCCAACATCTGTAGTTTTGGTATTTTGTGATGTGAGCTACTCTTACTGGAGTTGGATGATATCTCAAAGTGGTTTTGGTGTGCATTTCTCTGATGATTAGTGATGATGAGCATTTTTTCATGTGTCTGTAGATGGTGTGCCTGTCTTCTTCAGAGAAGCTTCTGTTCATGTCTCTTGGCCACAATGAAATGGAATCACTTGTTCTTTTCTTATTAATAAGTATGAGTTCTCTGTGAATTCTTGTTATTAGATCTTTGTCAGAAATATAACCTGCAAAGATCCTCTCCCATTCTGAGGGCTTTCTACTTGCTTTACTTGCTGTGTTCTTGTCAGGGCAGAAGATTTTTATTTTATTTTTATTTTATTTTTTTGTGTTTATTTTTTTTTTTATAAAATTATAGCTGTGTACATTGATATGATCATGGGGCATCATTCACTAGCTTCACAGACCGTTTACCAAGTTTCACATATACCCTTGTAAGATGCACCACTGGGGTAATCCCACCAATCCCCTTCCCTCTACCCACCTCCCACCTCCCTCCCCTCCCTTTCCCCCTTCCCCCTATTCTTAGGTTGTAACTGGGTTATAGCTTTCATGTGAAAACCCCAAATTAGTTTCATAGTAGGGCTGAGTACATTGGGTAATTTTTCTTCCATTCTTGAGATACTTTACTAAGAAGAATATGTTCCAGCTCCATCCATGTAAACATAAAAGAGGTAAAGTCTCCATCTTTCTTCAAGGCTGCATAATATTCCATGGTGTACATGTACCACAATTTATTAATCCATTCATGGATCTATGGGCACTTGGGCTTCTTGCATGACTTAGCAATTATGAATTGAGCTGCAATAAACATTCTGGTACAAATATCTTTGTTATGATGTGCTTTTTGGTCTTCTGGGTATATGCCCAGTAGACGGATTATAGGATTGAATGGCAGATCTCTTTTTAGATCTCTAAGTGTTCTCCATATCCCTTTGCAAAAGGAATTTATTAATTTGCATTCCCACCAGCAGTGCAAAAGTGTTCCCTTTTCTCCACATCCACGCCAACATCTCTGATCTTGAGATTTTGTGATATAGGCTAGTCTCACTGGAGTTAGATGGTATCTCAACGTAGATTTGATTTGCATTTCTCTGATGATTAAAGATGATGAGCATTTTTTCATATGTCTGAAGGCCGCGCGCCTGTCTTCTTCAGAGCAATTTCTCTTCAAATCCCTTGCCCAGCCTGCGATGGGATCCCTTGTTCTATTCTTGCTAATGCATTTGAGTTCTCTGTGGATTCTGGTTATTAAATCTTTGTCAGAGACATAACCTGCAAATATCTTCTCCCATTCTGAGGGCTGTTTGCTTGCTTTACTTACTGTGTTCTTGGCTGTGCAGAAGCTTTTTAGTTTCATCAAGTCCCAGTAGTGTATTTTTGAAGCTGCTTCAATTGCCCAGGGGGTCCTCATCATAAAATACTCGCCCATCCCGATTTCTTCAAGGGTTTTCCCTGCACTCTCTTCTAGTATTTTTATAATTTCATGTCTTAAGTTTAAATCTTTGATCAAGTGAGAGTCTATCTTAGTTAATGGTGAAGGGTGTGGGTCCACTTTCAGTCTTCTACAGGTTGCCAGCCAGTTCACCCAGCACCATTTGTTAAATAGGGAATCTTTTCCCCACTCAATGTTTTTAATTGGCTTGTCGAAGATTAAATAATGGTAAGTAGCTGGATTCATCTCTTGGTTCTCTATTCTGTTACAGACATCTACCTCTCTGTTTTTGTGCCAATACCATGCTGTTTTGATCACTATTGATTAGTAGTGTAGTCTGAGGTTTGGTAGCATAATTCCTCCTGCTTTGTTTTTATTTCTGAGTAATGTCTTGGCTATTCGAGGTTTTTTCTGATTCCATATAAAACGAAGTATTGTTTTTTCAAGATCTTTAAAGTATGACAGTGGAACTTTAATAGGGATTACATTGAAATTATCTATTGCTTTGGGTAGTATAGACATTTTAACAATATTGATTCTTCCCAGCCATGAGCATGGTATGTATTTCCATTTGTTAACATTTTCAGCTATTTCTTTTCTTAGAGTTTCATAGTTCTCTTTATAGAGATCTTTCACGTCCTTTGTTAGATAAATTCCCAAATATTTCATCTTCTTTGGCACTACTGTGAATGGGATAGAGTCCTTAACTGTTCTTTCAACTTGACTGTTGTTGCTATATATAAATGTTAATTTTGTAACCTGAGACGCTGCTGCATTCCTTGATCACTTCAAGGAGTTTTGTAGTAGAGTCCCTAGTGTTTTCCAGATATACTATCATATCATCTGCAAAGAGAGAAAGTTTGATCTCTTCTGACCCTATATAGATACCCTTGATCGCCTTTTCTTCCCTAATTACAGTGGCTAAAACTTCCATTACAATGTTAAAAAGCAATTGAGACAATGGGGAGCCTTGTCTGGTTCCTGTTCTGAGTGGAAATGATTCTAATTTAACTCCATTCAATATGATATTGTCTGTGGGTTTGCTGTAGATGGCCTCTATCAGTTTAAGAAATGTCCCTTCTATACCGATTTTCTTGAGTGTTCTGATCATGAAGGGATGCTGGATATTGTCAAAAGCTTTTTCTGCATCGATTGAGAGAATCATATGTCTTTTTTTTTTTAATTTGTTTATGTGCTGGATTCCATTTATAGATTTATGTATATTGAACCAGACTTTAGATCCTGGGATAAGACCGACTTGGTCATGATGTATAATTTGTTTGTTGTGTTGCTGGATTCTGTTTGTTATGATCTTGTTGAATATTTTTGCATCTATATTCATTAGTGATATCGGTCTATAGTTTTTTTTTCTTGTTGGGTCCTTTCCTGGTTTGGGGATGAGGGTGATGTTTGCTTCATAGAACGTGTTGGGTAGTCTTCCTTCTTTTTCTACCTTTTGGAACAGGTTGAGTAATATAAGTACTAATTCCTCTTTAAAGGTTTGGTAGAATTCAGACGGGAAACCATGTGGTCCCGGGCTTTTTTTTTTTAGGGAGGTTTTGTATGGTTGATGCTATTTCCGAACTTGATATGGTCTTGTTCAACATTTCCACTTGATTCTCGCTAAGTCTTGGAAGGTGGCGTGCTTCCAAGTATTGGTCAATTTCCTTCAGATTTTCAGATTTCTGAGAATAAATTTTCTTGTAATATTCATTAAGGATTTTTTTGATTTCTGATGAGTCTGATGTTATTTCATCTTTGTTGTTTCTGATTCATGAGATTAGAGATTTTACTCTTTTTTTCCTGATTAGGTTGGCCAAAGGTTTATCTATTTTATTGACCTTTTCGAAAAACCAGCTTTTTGATTTATTGATCTGTTGTATTATTCTTTTGTTTTCAATTTCATTTAGTTCTGCTCTAATTTTGGTTATTTCCTTTCTTCTACTGGGTTTGGGGTTGGAATGTTCTTCCTTTTCCAGTTGCTTGAGATGTCCCATTAAGTTGTTAACTTCCTCTCTTACCGTTCTCTTGAGCAAGGCTTGTAGTGCAATAAAGTTCCCTCTTAGAATTGCCTTTACAGTGTACCAGAGGTTCTGATAGTTCATGTCTTCATTGTCGTTTTGTTCCAAAAAATTAGCAATTTCTTCCTTAATCTCATCTCTGACCAAGCTATCATTCAGCATAAGGTTATTTTACTTCCATGTTTATGTATGAGTATGCAGATTCCTGTTGTTACTCAGCTCAAGTTTTATTCCATGGTGGTCCAAGAAGATGCATGGAATAATTTCTATTCCTTTAAATTTACTAAGATTAGACTTGTGACCTAAGATGTGATTGATTTTGGAGTAAGTTCCATGGGCTGATGAGAAGTATGTTTATTCAGTTTTGTTGGGATGAAATGTTCTGTAGATGTCTGCTAAATCCAAATTTTGGATGGTTAAGTTTAAATCTAAGATTTCTTTGCTCAGCTTCTTGATGGAGGATCGATCCAACACTGCCAGAGGAGTGTTGAAATCTCCGACGATTATGGAGCTGGAGGAAATCAAGTTGTTCTTGTCTGTTAGAGTTTCTCTTATAAATTGAGGTGCATTCTGGTTGGGTGCATAGATATTAATAATTGAGATCTCATCATATTGAGTATTACCCTTAACAAATATGAAGTGACCGTTCTTGTCCTTCCTTACTTTTGTTGGTTTAAAGCCCATTGTATCTGCAAATAAAATTGCAACACCTGCTTTTTTCTGATTACCTTTTGCCTGAAGTATGGACAACCATCCTTTCACCCTGTGTCTGTATTTGTCTTTTAAGTTAAGATGTGACTCTTGTATGCAACAAATATCTAGCCTGAGTTTTTGTATCCAATCACCTAACCTATGCCTCTTTAGAGGACAGTTTAAGCCGTTCACATTAATGGAGAATATTGATAAGTCTCGTGAAGTTTTGGGTATCAAGTTTTTCAAAAGTACAGTGGGCATTTTTAATCCTTTTGCCAGTGTGGAAATTGGAGTTTGATCCGAAGTTTCTGAGTGAGTTTACTTTTGTGGTATAGGATTGGATTGGTCATTATGGAGGATAGATCTGAGAATATCCTGAGGAGCTGGTTAGGTTATGGCAAACTTCTTCAACATATGAATGTCATTAAAGTATTTAATTTCTCCATCATAAATGAAACTCAGTTTAGCTGGATACTAGATCCGGGGTTGAAAGTTATTTTTCTTTAGTAGATTAAAAGTTGGTGACCACCCTCTTCTGGCTTGAAAAGTTTCAGTAGAGAGATCTGCAGTCATTCTAATATTCTTCCCTTTGAAGGTAATGGTTTTCTTTCTTCTGGCAGCTTTGAGGATTTTTTCCTTCATATTAACTTCAGTGAAGTTAATTATGATATGCCTGGAGGATGTCTTATTGGGGTTGAGTCGTGCTGGGGTTCTGAATCTGTCTGCTATCTGAATTTCAGAATCTCTAGGCATGTCTGGAAAATTCTCTTCCATAATTTCATGCAGCAGGGCCTCTGTGCCCAGCGAGGCCACTTCATCTGTTTCTGGAACCCCTATGATTAGGATATTCGCCTTCTTCGAATTATCCCAGAGCTCTTGGAGAGAGTGATCCATTTTTGCTCTCCATTTCTCTTCCTCTTTGAGAGTTTGGGAGCGTTCAAAGGTTTTATCTTCGATGTTAGAAATCCTTTCTTCTGCTTGCTCCATTCTGTTGCTAAGAGATTCTACTGTATTTTTCATATCTTTGAGGGCTGCAAATTCTTGCTTCATTGTGTCTAAGTCTTTGGTGGTTTTGTCTTTAAATTTGTTAAATTCTTGAGACAGCTTTTGAATTTCTCCTCGTATTCCTAATTCCACTTTGTTAATCTTGTCCGCAATCCAAATTCTGAATATGATTTCTGACATCTCAGCCAGTTGTTTATGAATGGGATCTTCAATTGCATCTGCCATATCTTTCCTTGGGGGGGTTGATCTATTCTGGTTATTCATGTTACCAGAGTTTTTCTACTGATTCCGCCCCATGGTTGTTTTACTCCCTCTGATCTTTTCCCCTGGAGCTTTGTCGAGGGCCCGTACAGTGTTGTGGCCTGAGAAACGGTGGCCCTGTCTGGTGTGGTGGGGGTAACTGGTTCTGTCTTGTTTTCAGCTGGTTTCTGTTCCACCCTAGTGAAACAGATACTTTGGATTGAAGTCTCAGCTGTGGAGAAATATCACCAATTAAGTCACCCCGTGCCCCCACCTGCAAACAATTGGAGAAGAAAAATCAAACCTTCACCATGCACCCAGGGCACCACCTGATTTGTCCTCAGGTGATTGGTTCAGTTCAAAAAGGTCCAAATCAATTGTCTCAGTCTGCACCTGTCTCACGTGAGAGAGTTTAAGAGGTCTCTGGGAACTGGATCACTGGGGTCTGGTGACTACTCTGGTGTGGCTTGCTCCAGTCCTGCGTGGAGTCAGTAGAAGCCACCCAGCCTATAAATCAGTCTGGGAAGGTTGCTGCCTCCTTCCCCACCTTGCACCTCTTCACATCCAGTCACTGATAGCCCTGCAGTTGGCTGGCCCAGTTGCCTGTTGTGAATCGGAACTCCAAGAGTTTGTAGAATTTGTACCTGCCTGAATCACAAGGAAGTCTGCCAGGCCGCTGCGCTCTGCCTCTCTCCAGCAGGAGGAGGTGAGGCCTGACAACCTCGGGCACTTGATGAAGGTTGAGGGGTTTTCACTCAGGTCCAGTCTCGCCCCTGATTAATGTTACTTACAGAACATAACAGAACAACTCTGCAGTTCCCCTGCAGAAGAGAAGCTGAATTGAGCTCCAAATCAGCTTGTCTTTGCTCCTGTATTGTCTATAGGCTGACGATCCCCTGAGGGCCAGGTGTGTCTTAGGTTTAGTAAAGCGGACCTCTGGGTCAGCCCCACCCTGGGAGTTTCCCTGGTTTGTAAGCTGGAGTTGCCTCAGGCAAACTCAGAGTCTCTGGTTGCCCAGGGAGACGGGGTTGTGGCTTCAGAATATTCAGTAGTGAGCCATATTGCTAGCAAAAGAGGGCTGCTGCTTTATGGCTCAGGCAACACCCACTCTGGTATAGCTCCCCTCTGGCCAACAGTCCTCTCTCCACTCCTGTACCCCAGAGTCTGCACCGACAGGCTGCAGCCCAGCACTGTCTACACCCCTTGAACAATCGCCCAAGAGTCCGGACCCCTGGGGGACAGGCCTCCAGACTTTGGAGCGACAGCAGAGGGGAGTGCAGGGAGCGCTGGGAGCCTGGGGTTGTGGGCAGAGAACACACAGAGCTTTACACAGTTTTATGCCTGGCCGTATTGTCACCAAAAGACGGCTGTCGCACTGTGCCTCAGGGAACTGCCACTCCAGTGCAGTCACGTCTCCGCCGACTGACTAGGACTGGCCTCCAGATGGCAGTGTGAGCAAAGGGGAGCGCTGGGAGCTCAGAATTCCAGGTAGAGACTATATACAGTTTATACAGTTTTATGCCTGGCAGGAGGACTCCATGGCACCCTAGTAGGGGAGGTAGGTCCTGTTTTCAGGGGGTCTTTCCCATGGAGTGTAGTGGGAGGACCTTTGAACTCTGACCGGTTGTTTGTGGGGCACTCTGAGCCATTCCCATGGGGGAGGGGACTCCCGTCAGCTTGGTGATGGATTTTGTACCTTTTGTTTGTATCCTTGTGATCGCAGCTCACCTCAGTGGGGTTGACGTGCGTTCTACAACATTCTCTCTTAGTGCAGCTCAAATCCACCAGGTTACTTGCTGAATATTTATCCTTTAACTCTCCTTCTGGATGGGAGCCTCTGTGGAAAGCTGGCTTCAGTCAGCCATCTTGTCTCCTCCCCCTGAAGATTTTTATTTTGATCAGATTGCAGTAATGTATTTTTGGTGTTGCTTCAATTGCCTGGGGGGTCCTCCTCATAAAGTATTCTCCCAGGTCAATTTTTTGAAGTGTTTCCTGCACTCTCTCCAAGAATTTTTATAGTTTCATGTCTGAAGTTTAACCAGTGAGAGTCAATCTTCATTAGAAGAGAAATGTGTGGGTCCACTTTCAATCTTCTACAAGTCACTATGTTAATTAGTAGATGTAAACATTCCAATTTGTACAAATAATCAACAAGTTGAATCCCACAAAAGCATTAATGTATTCACGTCATGCTCTATGTATATATGACTTAATAAAAAATTAAAAAAAGATAAGCCCATGGGCGGCGCCTGTGGCTCAAGAAGTAGAGCGCCGGTCCCATATGCTGGACGTGGCGAGTTCAAACCTAGCCCCAGCCAAAAACCACAAAAAAAAAAAAAAAGTGTTCCCTTCTAGGAAACTAATTTTTGGGTGGCGCCTGTGGCTCAGTGAGTAGGGCGCCGGCCCCATATGCCGAGGGTGGCGGGTTCAAACCCAGTCCGGCCAAACTGCAACAAAAAAAATAGCTGGGCGTTGTGGCAGGAGCCTGTAGTCCCAGCTGCTCGGGAGGCTGAGGCAAGAGAATCGTGTAAGCCCAAGAGATAGAGGTTGCTGTGAGCTGTGTGACGCCATGGCACTCTACCAGAGGGCGGTACAGTGAGACTCTGTCTCTACAAAAAAAAAAAAAAAAAAGATAAGCCCATCAAAAATATAAACTGGGGGAATGATTCCCTATTTAACAAATGGTGCTGGGAGAACTGGCTGGCAACTTGTGGAAGACTAAAACTGGACCCACACCTTTCACCATTAACAAAAATTGACACTTCCTGGATAAAAAATTTGAAATTAAGACATGAAAATATAAAGATTCTTGGGGAAAGTTCAGGTGAAACACTTGAAGAAATTGGCCTGGGAGAATACTTTATGACGAGGATCCCCTGGGCAATTGAAACAACACCAAAAATACATACTGGGATCTGATCAAACTAAAAAGCTTCTGCACAGCCAAGAATACAGTAAGTAAAGCAAGCAGACGGCCCTCAAAATGGGAGAGGATATTTGCAGGTTATGCTTCTGACAAAAGCTGGATAACCAGAATCCACAGAGAACTCAAACTTATTAATAATAAAAGAACAAGTAATCACCTTTAATTGTGGGCAAGGGAATTAAACAGAAGCTTCTGTGAAGAAGATAGATTGATGTCCTGCAGACACATGAAAAAAATCTCATCATCTTAAAGATGATCAGAGAAATGCAAATGAAAACCACTTTGAGATATCATCTAATTCCAGTAAGAGTGGCTGACATAAAAAAAAAATCCCAAAACTGGTGGCACCCGTGGCTCAAAGAAGTAGGGAGCTAGCACCATACACTGGAGGTCATGGGTTGAAACACAGCCCTGGCCAAAAAAAAAAAAAAAAAATCCCAAACCTACAGATGTTGCTGTCTATGTGAAGAAAAGGGACCACTTTTGCACTGGTGGTGGGAGTGCAAGTTAATATGTCCCTTTGGGAAAGAAGTATAGAGAATAAATGTAGACCTGCCATTATGGTCCTGCAATTCCTCTACTGGGGGTATATCCAAAAGACAAAAAAATCACTTTCTAACAAAGATATTAGCACCATATTATTCATTTCAGTTCAATTAAAAATAGCGAAGTCATGGAAGAAAACCAAGTGTCCATTGACCCATGAATGGATTAATAATTGTGGTATATGTACACCATGGAATATTATGCAACCTTAAAAAATATGGAGACTTCACCTCTTTTACATTTATATGGATGGAACTGGAACATGTCCTACTTAGTAACGTATCTCAAGAATGGAAGAAAAAAAAAAAGAATAAGTAAATAAAACATGTATGGCTATATAATGATAAAAAAAAAAAAAAAGAATGGAAGAAAAAATATCCTATGTACTCAGTACTATTATGAAACTAATTTACAATTACTCACACTTTCATATGAAGAATTTTAGATCACAAATATGGCCCAGGATGAAGGAGGGAGGAGGGGGGATGGGAGGGGGGAAGTCAGATCGAGGGATGGTGAATGGTGGGATCACAACTATGGTGCATAATGCAAGTGTACATGTCGGATCTATTAAGTATAGCGTATAAATGTTTGAACACAATAATTAAGTAAATAAGATGAGGTATATATTAACAATTGTGATGTAAGCATTCCTAATTCTATATGAAATCAGCACATTGTACCCCATAAATGCATTAATGTATACATGATCTATGTGTTTATGATTTAATATAAAAATTTTAAAAAGTGTTGGGATTACAGGCATGAGCCACCACGTTAGGCCTTCTTTCTGTTTTCTTCATGAAGGCATCTAATGCTGTAAATTTGTCTGTTAGTATTGCCTTATAGCACACACAGGTGTTGATAGTTTGTGGTTTCATTATCATTTTGTTCAAGAAATCTAATAATTTTCTTCTTAATCTTGTCTTTGACCCATGTGTTGTTCAGCATAAGGTAATTTAGTTTTCAGTACTTTGTTTTGTATGAAGATTCCTGTGCTGTTGAGTTTAAATTTTATTCTGTGATGGTCCAGGATGATACAATGAATAATTTCAATTATTTTATTTTTTTATTAATATTAAATCATAGCTGTGTACATTAATGTGATCATGGGGCACCATACATTGGTTTTATAAACAGTTTGACACATGTTCATCACACTGGTTAATATAGCCTTCCTGGCATTTTCTTAGTTATTGTGTTAAGACAATTATATTCTACATTTACTAAGTTTCACATGTACCCTTGTAAAGCCCAAGTGCCCTTCGATCCATGAATGGATTAATAAACTCTGGTATATGTACATCATGGAATATTATGCAGCCTTAAAGAAAGATGGAGACTTTACTTCGTTAATGTTTACATGGATGGAGCTGGAACATATTCTTCTTAGTAAAGTATCTCAAGAATGTAAGAAAAAGTATCCAATGTACTCAGCCCTACTATGAAACTAATTTTTGGCTTTCATATGAAAGCTATAACCCAATTATATCCTAAGAATTTCAATTTTTTTCAACTGGCTGAGGTTAGACTTGTGTCCTAAGTTATGATCAAACTTGGAGGATGATCCATAGAATAAGAATGTGTATTCATTCTTGTATGATGAAATGTTCTGTGTTTATGTGTTAAATTCATTTGTTTTAGCATCGTGTTTAAGTTCATTATTGTTTTATTAAGTTTCAACTTAAAGGGTCTGTTCACTATTGCCAAAGGCGTATTAAAATGTCCAACTATTATACTGCAGGAAGATACCATATTGTTCAGATTATTTACGGGTTGTTTTATAAATAAAGGCACACTTATGCATAAATATTAATTATTAAACACTGTGTGCTTCCATTGACATGTATGTAGTGTCCATCCTTGTTCTTACCTACTTTGGGTGATTTAAATCCAATTGTATCTGCAAATAATAATGCAAATCCTGATTTTTCCTGATTTACATTTGCCTAAATTATGGTTTCCCATCCTTTTTCCCTGAGTCTTGTTTTATCCTTTGAGGTTTGCTGTGCTTCATGGAAACAACAGATATAGTTTTTGTGTCCAGTCAACTAGCCTGTGCCTTTTTAGAGAATTCAAGCCAATCACATTTACTGAGAGAATTTATACATACAGTAGAGTTTTGATCATCTCATTTTTCAGAGCTCTAGAGCCTTTGTTTTGTTTTGTTTTGTTTTGCAGTTTTTGGCCATGGCTGGGTTTGAACCCACCACCTCCCCAGCAGCTGCCCCAGAGCTTATTTTTATCCCTTGCACCATTGTGCATGTTAGTGTTTGTTCTTTAATTTTGGAATGTGTTTACTTTGTTAATGCACCAATATGCTGCCCTGAATACTTCCTGTACAGCAGTTCTAGTCATAGCAAATTTCCTCAACATTTTCATGTCAGTAAAATATTTTATTTCTCCCTCACAAATGAAACTCAGATTAGCAGAATATAGATGGGCAGTACCTGTGGCTCAGTGGGTAGGGCACCAGCCCCATATACTGAGGTGGCAGGTTCAAACCCAGCCCCAGCCAAACTGCAACAACAACAACAAAAAAAAAAAAATAGCCAGGCATTAGGGAGGATGCCTGTAGTCCCAGCTACTCAGGAGGTTGAAGCGAGAGTATCGCCTAAGCTCAGGAGTGGGAGGTTGCTGTGAGTTGCGTGATGCCATGGCACTCTACTGAGGGCAATAAAATGAGACTCTATATCTACACACACAAAAAAAGCAGAATACAGACTCCTGGGCTGAAAATTATTTTGTTTAAGAAAGTTAAAAGTCAATAACCATCCTGGCTGGCTTAAAAAGTTTGAGCTCAAAAATATGCAGTCATCCTGATATTTTTTTCCCTCTGTAGGTAAGACTTTTCTTGCACCTGGCTGCTTGCAGAATATTCTCCTTCATGTCAAATTTGGAAAAATTAATTACAATGTGTTTAGGAGATTCTATGTTTGGATTAAGTGGTCCTAGGGTTCAGAAACTATCTATTATCAGAATGTCTGTATCTCTGACAATGATTGAGAAATTTTTCACCCTAATGTCTTGGAATAAGAGCATCACGGTCTTTAAGACTTTTCTCGTCTCCCTCAAGTAGTCCTATAATTTGGATGTTTGATCATTTTTTGTATTATTAAGGATTCATTGAGGGCACAAAGAACCAAATTACATTGATTGCATTTAATAAAGACTCCACTTATAATTGTGTCCCACCCCCAAAATTTATACCATCCCTATGACTCCCCTCCCCCTCCATGCTTCCATTTCTCTGCTCTCCCAATCCTCCACCCCCACTGTGTACTAGGTAATTAATTCTCCTTATATCAGAATTGAGTACATAGGATTGTTGCTTTTCCATTCTTGTGAATCTTTACTAAAAATAATGTGTTCCACTTCCATCCAGGTTAATTAAAAAGATGTAAAGTCTCCATTATTTTTAGTGGCTGAATAGTATTCCATGGTCTACATATACCACAGCTTGTTAATCCATTCCTGGGTTGGTGGGCATTTAGGCTGTTTCCATAATTTGGCAATTACAAATTGAGCTGGGATAAACAATTTAGTGCAAGTGTCCTTCTGGTCAAAGGATTTTTTTTTTCTGGGTAGATGCATAGTAATGGCATTGTAGGATCAAATGGGAGGTCTAAATTGAGTTCTATGAGGACTCTCCATACTTCCTTCAAAAGAGGTTGTATTAGTTTGAAGTCTCACCAGCAGTGTAAAAGTGGACCTTTCTCTATACATCCATGCAAGCATCTGCAGTTTTGAGATTTTGTAATGTGAGCATTCTCACTAGTTAGATGATATCTCAGAGTGGTTTTGATTTGCATTTCTCTAATAATTAGGGACAATGAGCATTTTTTTGTTTTAGTTTTTTAAATTATTTTTAATGTTGTCTCTACATTGACAGTACAAGAAACCAGGTTACACTGATCAAGAAACCAGGTTACACTGATTGCATTTGTTAGGTAAAGTCTCACTTATAATTGTGTCTTGACCCCAAAAGGTGTGATACCACCACCCCCCTCCCTTCTTCCATATCTCTGCTCTTCCTTCTCCCACCACTTCCCTCCTTCCCTCGCTCTCTCTGCTCTCTCCTTCCCCCACCCCCCACCATGTATTAGGTCATTAATTGTCCTCATATCAAAATTGAGTACGTAGGATTCTTGCTTCTCTATTCTTATGATGTTTTACTAAGAAAAAGGTGTTCCACTCTCATCAAGGTTAATACAAAGGATGTAAATTCTCCATCCTTTTTAATGGTTGAATAGTATTCCATGCTATACATATGTCACAGCTTGTTAATCCATTCCTGGGTTGGTGGCCTGTTTCCACATTTTGGCAATTGTAAATTGAGCTGCGAAAAACAATCTAATGCAAGTATCCTTATGATGAAAGGATTTTTTTTTTCCTTCTGGGTAGATGCCCAGTAATGGGATTGCATGATCAAATGGGAGGTCTAGCTTGAGTTCTTTGAGGGTTCTCCATACTTCCTTCCAAAAAAGTTGTATTTGTTTGAAGTCCCACTAGCAGTGTAAAAGTGTTCCTTTCTCTCCACATCCACGCCAGAATCTGCAAGTTTTGAGATTTTGTAATGTGGACCATTCCCTCCGTGGTTAGATAATATTTCAGGATGGTTTTGATTTACATTTCTCTAATAATTAGTGAGATGAGCATTTTTTCACATGTTTGCTAACCATTCATCTGTATTTTTTAGAGGAGATTCTATTCATCTCTCTGGTCCATTGGCATATGGGATTGTTGACTTTTCTTTTTCATGTGAATTAATTTGAATTCTCGGTAGATCCTAGTTATCAAGCTTTTCTCTGATTCAATATATACAAATATCCTTTCCCAAAGTGTAGCTGTTCATTTGCTTTTGTTTTTGTAGCCTTAGCTGTACAGAAGCTTTTCAGCTTAGTTAAGTTCCCATTTGCCTATTTTTGTCGTTGCAATTGCCATGGAAATATTCTTCATAAAGTCTTTTCCCAGGCCAATATCTTCAAGTGTTTTTCCTATGCTTTTTTTTTTTTTAATTCGGTGGAAACTTTATATGTGTGAAGTATAGAAACACTTACGGTATGGATAAAGTTTGGGTTTCATCCAGCCACAGAACAAACCAATGTGGGGAATGGTTTTAAAACCTCAGTGTTCTGAGAATGAAATTTTAGAGTAGTCTCTGCTGAACAAGGCTAAGCTAGTTGCTGTTTGTTCTTAATTTTCAATCAATACCTTTATACTTAAGCTTTAAAATCTATCCTGGTCTAAATTTTCAGGCTCTTGATGCTGTGAGGGGAAAAGCATATAGACTCTCTCTTTTCTTTAAGGGAGGAAGTAAAGGATTGACAAAGAAGGTGAAAGAGCATTCTTTAATGGCTGCCCTTTGAATGTCTTGATCCCCATTCCTGCATGTTTCCATAAGTATCTTGGAGAAAGTAGAAATACAGTTTGCCCTCTGGGCCTGTTCTCCCTTATTTTTGAAACCTCTGTCTCGATGAGAAAGGAAAATCTCTACCAGGAAACACAGCATCCTGTTAGTCTTTGTGCTTTCTCGAATACCTTTTATTTCTCTCATCTAAAAGGTCAGTACATTTTGAGCCTGGGGGTAGGCCTCCCTGGCCAGTGAGGGTCCTGGAGTCTCTGCATGTCAACCCTGTGTTTAGAGGGGCAGCAGAAGATGGCATAAGATGATTTTAGCCCAAGGCTAAAAGGTTAAGGAACTTTTGGGGAAGGCCTCAATTGGGACGGAGGTTATAGGGTGTAACTTATGATTATGGTTTTGCTGTGCTTTGCAACCAGGGCCAAAAGTCCGCACTGAGCTCTTAAAGTGAAAATTCTGTGCACAATTTAGTATAAAAGTAATCTAGGGAACTCTAGTTCAGAACTGGGTGTGCTCAGTTTTACATTTCCCCTGAAATGTAGATTCCTCTCAAAAGCAGATACATTCCTTTATCTTAGGGAAAAACCTCCAGTTTTTGTTTTGTTTTACAAAACAATTGTTTGCCTTATGGATGGAGGAGTTGCTGACACTTTTAGTAAAGTGACACTGTGGTATAGTGTTGTCAAAGATCAGACAATGGTAAGTAGCTGCATTCATCTCTTAGTTCTCTATTCTGTTCCAGACATCTACTTCTCTGCTTTTGTGCCAGTACCATGCTGTTTTGATCACTATGGATTTATAGTACAGTCTCAGGTCTGGTAGTGTGATTCCTCCTGCTTTGTTTTTATTGCTCAGTAATGTTTTGGCTATTCGAGGTTTTTTCTGATTCCAAATAAAACGAAGTATTATTTTTTCAAGATCTTTAAAGTATGACAATAGAGCTTTAAATATATATTGCTTTGGGCAGTATGGACATTTTAACAATGTTGATTCTTCCCAGCCATGAGCATGGTATGTTTTTCCATCTGTTAACATCTTCGGCTATTTCTTTTCTTAGAGTTTCATAGTTCTCTTTGTGGAGATCTTTCACATCATTTGTTAGGTATACTCCCAAATATTTCATCTTCTATGGCACTACTGTGAAAGGAATAGAGCCCTTGACTGTTCAGCTTGGTTATTGTTGGTATATATAAAGGCTACAGATTTATGGGTGTTGATTTTGTAGCCTGAGACATTGCTATATTCCTTGATCACTTCTAAAAGTTGTAGTAGAATCCCTAGTGTTTTCCTGATATATGATCATATCATCTGCAAAGAGTGAAAGTTTGATCTCTTCTAACCCTGTGTGGCTACTCTTGATCACCTTCTCTTCCCTAATTGCAATGGCTAAAACTTCCATTACAATGTTAAAGAGCAATGGAGACAATGGGCAACCTTGCCTGGTTCCTGATCTAAGTGGAAGTGATTTCAATTTAACTCCATTCAATATGATATTGGCTGTGGGTTTGCTGTAGATGGCCTCTATTAGTTTAAGACATGTCCCTTCTATACCAATTTTCTTTTTTTTTCTTTTTTTTTTTATTGTTGGGGATTCATTGAGGGCACAATAAGCCAGTTACACTGATTGCAATTGCTAGGTAAAGTCCCTCTTGCAATCATGTCCTGCCCCCATAAAGTGTGACACACACTAAGGCCCCACCCCACTCCCTCCCTCTCTTTCTCTGCTTCCCCCCCCCATAACCTCAATCGTCATTAATTGTCCTCATATCAAGATTGAGTACATAGGATTCATGCTTCTCCATTCTTGTGATGCTTTACTAAGAATAATGTCTTCCACTTCCATCCAGGTTAATACGAAGGATGTAAAGTCTCCATTTTTTTTAATGGCTGAATAGTATTCCATGGTATACATATACCACAGCTTGTTAATCCATTCCTGGGTTGGTGGGCATTTAGGCTGTTTCCACATTTTGGCGATTGTAAATTGAGCTGCAATAAACAGTCTAGTACAAGTGTCCTTATGATAAAAGGATTTTTTTCCTTCTGGGTAGATGCCCAGTAATGGGATTGCAGGATCGAATGGGAGGTCTAGGTTGAGTGCTTTGAGGTTTCTCCATACTTCCTTCCAGAAAGGTTGTACTAGTTTGCAGTCCCACCAGCAGTGTAAAAGTGTTCCCTTCTCTCCACATCCACGCCAGCATCTGCAGTTTTGAGATTTTGTGATGTGGGCCATTCTCTCTGGGGTTAGATGATATCTCAGGGATGTTTTGATTTGCATTTCTCTAATATATAGAGATGATGAACATTTTTTCATGTGTTTGTTAGCCATTCGTCTGTCGTCTTTAGAGAAAGTTCTATTCATGTCTCTTGCCCATTGATATAAGGGATTGTTGGCTTTTTTCATGTGGATTAATTTGAGTTCTCTATAGATCCTGGTTATCAAGCTTTTGTCTGATTGAAAATATGCAAATATCCTTTCCCATTGTGTGGGTTGTCTCTTTGCTTTGGTTATCGTCACCTTAGCTGTACAGAAGCTTTTCAGTTTAATGAATATATACCAATTTTCTTAAGTGCTCTGATCATGAAGGGATACTGGATATTATCAAAAGCTTTTTCTGCATCAATTGAAAGAATCATATGGTCTTTATTTTTAAGTTTGTTTGTGTGTTGAATTACATTTATAAATTTACATATATTGAAACAGCCTTGAGACCCTGGGATAAATCTGATTTGGTCATGGTGTATAATTTTTTTGATGTGTTGTTGGATTCTGTTAGGATCTTATTGGGTATTTTAGCATCTATAATCATTAGTGATATTGGTCTATAATTTTCTTTTCTTGTTGCGTCTTTCCCTGGTTTGGGGATCAAGGTGATGTTTGCATCGTAGAATGTGCTGGGTAATATTCCTTCTTTTTCTATATTTTGGAAGAGGTTTAGTAGTATAGGTACTAGTTCTTCTTTAAATGTTTACAATTCTGACGTAAAGCTACCTGGTCCTGGGCTTTTCTTTTTTGGGAGATTTTGTATAGTTGATGCTAAATCAGAACTTGATATAGGCCTGTTCAACATTTCCACTTCGTTCTGGCTAAGTCTTGGTAGGTGGCATGCTTCCAGGTATTGGTCAATTTCTTTCCGATTTTCATATTTGTGAGAGTAGAGTTTCTTGTAGTAGTCGTTAAGATTTTTTGAATTTCTGAGCTGTCTGTTTTTATTTCATCATTGCCATTTCTGATTGATGAAATTAGAGATTTTACCCTTTTTTTTCCTGGTTAGGTTGGCCAAAGGTTTATCCATTTTATTGATCTTTTTAAAAAACCAGCTTTTCGATTTATTGATCTGTTGTATAATTCTTTTGTTTTCAATTTCATTTAATTCTGGTCTGATTTTGGTTATTTCTTTTCTTCTGCTGCGTTTGGAGTTGAAGTGTTCTTCTTTCTCCAGTTCCTTGAGATGTTCCATTAAGTTATTGACTTCCTCTCTTTCCATTTTCTTGAGGAAGGCTTGCAGTGCTATAAATTTCCCTCTCAGGACTGCCTTTACAGTATCCCAGAGGTTCTGGTAATTCGTGTCTTGATTGTTGTTCTGTTCCAAAAATATGGTCATTTCCTTCTTAATCTTGTCTATAATCCATGTATCCTTCAGCATAAGGTTGTTTAGCTTCCGTGTTTTTGTATGGGTATGCACGTTCCTGTTGTTATTGAGTTCAACTTTTATTCCATGTTGGTCTGAGAAGATGCAAGGAATAATTTCTATTTTTGTAAATTTGCTGAGGTTAGATTTGTGGCCTAGGATGTGGTCAATTTTGGAGTATGTTCCGTGGGCTGATGAGAAGAATGTGCATTCAGTTTTGTTGGGATGAAATGTTCTGTAGATGTCTGTTAAGTCCAGATGTTGAATGGTTGAGTTTGAATCTAAAATTTCTTTGCTTAGCTTCTTTTTGGAGGATCTATCCAGGACTGGTAAAGGGGTGTTAAAATCTCCAACTACTATGGAAGTGGAGGAAATCAAGTTGCTCATGTCTGTTAGAGTTTCTCTTATAAATTGAGGTGCATTGTGGTTGGGTGCATAAACATTAATAATTGAGATCTCATCATATTGAGTATTACCTTTAACAAATATGAACTGTCCATCCTTATCCTTAATTATTTTGGTTGGTTTAAAGCCTATTGCATCTGCAAACAGGATTGCAGTCCCTGTTTTTTTCTGCTTTCCATTTGCCTGGAATATAGATGACCTTCCCTTCACCTTGAGTCTATATCTGTCTTTTAATGTAAGATGCGATTCTTGGATTCAGCAGATATCTGGCTTGAGTTTTTGTATCCAGTCTGCCAACCTATGCCTCTTTAGAGGACAATTTAAACCATTCACATTCATTGAGAGTATTGATAAGCCTTTCGAGAGACCGGTGGACATTTTTAATCCTTTTGCGACTGTGGAAGTTGGAATTTGATCAAAAATTTTTTGGGTGGGTTTACTTTTGTGGTGGAGAATTACACTTGTCTTTATGGAGGATAGGGCTAAGAATGTCCTGGAGGGCTGGTTTAGTTGTGGCAAATTTCTTCAACATGTGAATGTCATTGAAGTATTTAATTTCTCCATCATAAATGAAGCTCAGGTTAGCTGGGTACAGGATCCTGGGTTGAAAGTTATTTTGTTTTAGGAGATTAAAATTCGATGACCATCCTCTTCTAGCTTGAAAGGTTTCAGCAGAGAGATCTGCAGTTATTCTGATATTCTTCCCCTTGTAGGTAATGGTTTTCTTTCATCTGGCAGCTTTCGGAATTTTCTCCTTCATATTAACTTTAGTGAAATTGATTATGATGTGTCTGGGATGTCTTATTTGGGTTGAGTCATGCTGGAGTTCTGAAACTGTCTGTTATCTGAATTTCAGAATCTCTTGGCATGTCTGGAAAGTTCTCCTTCATAATCTCATGGAGAAGAGTCTCTGTGCCTTGTGAAGCCACTTTGTCACTTTCGGGGATCCCTATAAGACGAATATTGATTTTCTTCAAATTATCTGAGAGCTCTATGAGAGAGTGGTCTGTTTTGCTCTCCATTTCTCTTCTTCTTTGAGGGTTTGGGAGTGTTCGAAAGCTTTGTCTTCAATGTCAGAAATCCTTTCTTCTGCTTGCTCCATTCTGTTACTGAGGGATTCTACTGTGTTTCTCAGATCTTTGAGGGATGCAACATCTTGCCTCAATGTGTCGAAATCTTTGGTCATTTGGTCTTTGAATCTGTTGAATTCTTGAGAAAACTTTTGGAATTCTAATTCAATCATATTTGCTATCCAGATCCTGAATTCAATTTCTGACATCTCAGCTATTTGTTTGTGCATGAGGTCTTGTGTTGTTTCTGCCCCATTGATCCTCGGGGGAGTTGATCTACTCTGATTATTCATATTGCCAGAGTTTTTCTGTTCATTTTGCCTCATGATTTTTTTTTTACCGTTGCCTCTGGTTGTCCTCAGAGTTAGGGAGGTGTCTCTCCCAGATTAGACCCCAGCAGGATCACTCTGTAGTTGCTGGATCTTTGTAAGGAGTGACCCTGTGTAGTTTCTCTGGGGCTGCTCTAGCTAGGGAGTTCTGGTTGTCGAAGCAGCTCCGGTTTGTGACACACCCGGATCCAGCAACAGGGCTGGGTGTGGTGCGCACGGTTCTGGGAGTGCCAGGTACCCAGTGACTTTTGCACAGATAGCCCAAGGCTTCTGCCATCTCTGGCCAGGAGAAGAGCTCTGCGCAGAGGCAGGGAGGGCTCCAAAGGCCACACAGCTACCAGAGTCCCTGTCCAGATGAATGGGCTAGTGTGGAATCTGGGAGGACACAGGAGGGGGGACGCAGGGTTGCATGGCTCCTGCAGTTCCTGGTCAGGGAATGCGGAGGCCCGGTGGGTGCAGGTCACCAGTCGGGGGTCACTGCACAGCTCTTATGGAGGTCTGGGCAGCATCAAGCCTAGGCGTTTGAGGTTGCTATGAGCTGTGATGTCACGGCACTCTACCTACCCAGGGCAACAGCCCAAGGCTCCAGTGTGCCAAAACCGTCTCACTCTGCCCCTAAGGATTAAGGCTGTAAGGCAGCTCAGTCCCTGCCTTTAGGCTGCTCAGTCAGTAGGTTACTTTGACCCACCCAATCCTTGCTCTGAGACCCTGAGGGCGGAGCTTGCTGGGGCAGTTCTTTCACAATGGCTTCCTGCGCCCAGCTCAGTGGCTCAGTCTGAGGCCCCAGACAATGCCCAAAGTTCTCCACACTCCTGCTCAAGCTCTCCCCAAGGTAGTTCAACTGAGTGCCAAGTCCAAGAACACCAAAACAGTTCACAGGTAAGGCCTTTCTGGTTTTGCAGTCTCACTGCTGCTTGTATTTACGGTTGCCGGTGTGATTAGGTCGATCGAACACATGCAACCACTTGCCAGTTTTCCACTGTTTTTGTCCTCCTCTTGGGGTCCAGAAGTCCCTTGGTGACTCCCTGTATCCTCAAAGGGATGATTATAGGCAGATCCCACCAGCCAGACATGCCTGGAGTCTTGTCTCCCCAGACTCACTGTTCCCAGTTACAGGGAAACTGTTACTCTGCCGCCATCTTTAATCCGAATCCCCTTTCCTATGCTTTCTTTGAGAATTTTTATCATGCCTTAAATTTAGGTTTTTTATTCATCTTGAATCAATTTTCGTGAGTGGAATAAAGTGTAAGTCTAATTTCAGTCTTTTACACGTGGATATCCAGTTATCCCAGAACCATTTATTGAATAGGAAGTCTTTCCCTCAGCGTATATTCTTGGTTTATCAAAAGTTTAGGTGGCTGTAAGATCTCAGTTTTATCTCCTTGTTTTCTATTTGGTTCCAGATATCTGTCTCTATCTTTTTGTCAGTATCATGCTGTTTTGACCATTATGACCTTCTAATACAGTCTAAGGTCTTGTGGGCTGATGCCCCTGGCTTTGTTTTTATTACTAAGAATAGCCTTGGCTATTTTCTTTTCTTCCTGTACAAATTACAAAAATAAGAATTATTTTCTACAAGTCTTGAAAGTACAATGCTGGTATTTTATTAGGGATTGCACTGAATTTGTAGATTGGTTTGGGAAGTATAGACATTTTAACAATGTTGATTTTTCCCAGCCATGAGCATGGTATGTTCTTCCACTTATTAATATCTTATGCTATTTCTTTACTTTGGGTTTCATATTTTTCTTTATAAAGGTCCTTCACCGTTCTTGTGAGCTAAATTTCTAGGTATTTCATTTTCTTATTTTTTTTTATTAAATCATAGCTGTGTACATTGATATGATCATGGGGCATCATTCAGTAGCTTCACAGACCGTTCGTCAAGTTTCACATGTACCCTTGTAAGATGCACCGCTGGTGTAATCCCGCCAATCCCCTTCCCTCTACCCACCTTCCCCTCCCTCCCCTCCCTTTCCACTTTCCCCCTATTCTTAGGTTGTAACTGGGTTATAGCTTTCATGTGAAAACCCTAAATTAGTCTCATTGTAGGGCTGAGTACATTGGGTACTTTCTCTTCCATTCTTGAGATACTTTACTAAGAAGATTATGTTCCAACTCCATCCATGTAAACATGATAGAGGTAAAGTCTCCATCTTTCTTTAAGGCTGCATAATATTCCATGGTGTACATATACCACAATTTATTAATCCATTCGTAGACTGATGGGCACCTGGACTTCTTCCATGATTTAGCAATTATGAATTGGGTGGCAATAAACATTCTGGTACAAATATCTTTGTTATGACGTGATTTTTGGTCTTCTGGGTATATGCCCAGTAGAGGAATTACAGGATTGAATGGGAGATCTATTTTTAGATTTCTAAGTATTCTCCATATCTCTTTCCAAAAGGAATGTATTAATATGCATTCCCACCAGCAGTGCAAAAGTGTTCCCTTTTCTCCACATCCGCGCCAACATCTCTGGTCTTGGGATTTTGTGATATAGGCTAGTCTCACTGGAGTTAGATGGTATCTCAAAGTAGTTTTGATTTGCATTTCTCTGATGATTAAAGATGATGAGCTTTTTTTCATATGTCTGAAGTCCGCACACCTGTCTTCTTCAGAGAAGTTTCTCTTCAAATCCCTTGCCCAGCCTGTGATGGGATCCCTTGTTCTATTCTTGCTAATGCTTTTGAGTTCTCTGTGGATTCTGGTTATTAAACCTTTATCGGAGACATAACCTGCAAATATCTCATCCCATTCTGAGGGCTGTTTGCTTGCTTTACTTACTGTGTTCTTGGCTGTGCAGAAGCTTTTTAGTTTCATCAAGTCCCAGTAGTGTATTTTTGAAGCTGCTTCAATTGCCCGGAGGGTCCTCCTCATAAAATACTTGCCCATCCTGATTTCTTCAAGGGTTTTCCCTGCACTCTCCTCTAGTATTTTTATAGTTTCATGTCTTAAGTTTAAATCTTTGATCCAGTGACAGTCTATCTTAGTTAATGGTGAAAGGGGTGGGTCCACTTTCAGTCTTTTACAGGTTGCCAGCCAGTTCACCCAGCACCATTTGTTAAACAGGGAATTTTTCTCCACTAAATGTTTTTAATTGGCTTGTCAAAGATTAAATAACGATAAGTAGCTGGATTCATCTCTTGATTCTCGATTCTATTCCAGACATCTACCTCTCTGTTTTTGTGCCAATACCATGCTGTTTTGATCACTATTGACTTGTAGTATAGTCTGAGGTCTGATAGCGTAATTCCTCCTGCTTTGTTTTTATTTCTGAGTAATGTCTTGGCTATTCGAGGTTTTTTCTGATTCCATATAAAACGAATTATTGTTTTTTCCAGATCTTTAAAGTATGACAGTGGAGCTTTAATGGGGATTGCATTGAAATTATATATTGCTTTGGGTAGTATAGACATTTTAACTATGTTGATTCTTCCCAGACATGAGCATGGTATGTTTTTCCATTTGTTAACATTTTCAGCTATTTCTTTTCTTAGAGTTTCATAGTTCTCTTTATAGAGATCTTTCACGTCCTTTGTTAGATAAATTCCCAAATATTTCAACTTCTTTGGCACTACTGTGAATGGGTTAGAGTCCTTAACTGTTTTTTCAACTTGACTGTTGTTGGTATATATAAAGGCTACCTATTTATGAATGTTGATATTGTAACCTGAGACGCTGCTGTATTCCTTGATCATTTCTAAGAGTTTTGTAGTAGAGTCCCTAGTGTTTTCCAGATATACAATCATATCATCCGCAAAGAGTGAAAGTTTGATCTCTTCTGACCCTATATGGATACCCTTGATCGCCTTTTCTTCCCTAATTACAGTGGCTAAAATTTCCATTACAATGTTAAAAAGCAATGGAGACAATGGGCAGCCTTGTCTGGTTTCTGATCTGAGTGGAAATGATTCCAATTTAACTCCATTCAATATGATATTGGCTGTGGGTTTGCTGTAGATGGTCTCTATCAATTTAAGAAATGTCCCTTCTATACTGATTTTCTTAAGTGTTCTGATCATGAAGGGACGCTGGATATTATCAAAAGCTTTTTCTGCATCGATTGAGAGAATCATATGGTCTTTGTTTTTTAATTTGTTTATGTGCTGGATTACATTTATAGATTTACGTATATTGAACCAGCCTTGAGATCCTGGGATAAAACCAACTTTGTCATGATGTATAATTTGTTTGATGTGTTGCTGGATTCTGTTTGTTAGGATCTTGTTGAATATTTTTGCATCTATATTCATTAGTGATATCGGTCTATAATTTTCTTTTCTTGTTGGGTCTTTCCCTGGTTTGGGGATGAGGGTGATATTTGCTTTATAGAATGTGCTGGGTAGTCTTCCTTCTTTTTCTCCCTCTTGGAACAGGTTAAGTAACATAGGTACTAATTCCTCTTTAAAGGTTTGATAGAATTCAGATGTGAAACCATCTGGTCCTAAGCTTTTCTTTTCAGGGAGGTTTTGTATGGTTGATTCTATTTCCGAACTTGATATGGGCCTGTTCAACATTTCCACTTGATTCTGGCTAAGTCTTGGAAGGTGACGTGCTTCCAAGTATTGGTCAATTTCCTTTAGATTTTCAGATTTCTGAGAATAAAGTTTCTTGTAATATTCATTAAGGATTTTTTTGGATTTCTGAGGAGTCTGTTGTTATTTTGTCTTTGTTGTTTCTGATTGATGAGATTAGAGATTTTACTCTTTTTTTCCTGATTAGGTTGGCCAAAGGTTTATCTATTTTATTGACCTTTTCAAAAAACCAGCTTTTTGATTTCTTGATCTGTTGTATTATTCTTTTGTTTTCAATTTCATTTAATTCTGCTCTAATTTTGGTTATTTCTTTTCTTCTACTGGGTTTGGGGTTGGAATGTTCTTCCTTTTTCAGTTGCTTGAGATGTCCCATTAAGTTTTTATCTTCCTCTCTTTCTGTTCTCTTGAGGAATGCTTGTAGTGCAATAAATTTCCCTCTTAGAAATATCTTTTCAGTGTCCCAAAGGTTCTGATAGTTCATGTCTTCATTGTCGTTTTGTTCCAAAAAATTGGCGATTTCTTTCTTAATCTCATCTCTGACCCAGCTATCATTCAGCATAAGGTTATTTAACTTCCATGTTTTTGTATGAGTATGCAGATTCCTGTTGTTACTCAGCTCAAGTTTTATTCCATGGTGGTCCGAGAAGATGCATGGAATAATTTCTATTCCTTTAAATTTACTGAGGTTAGACTTGTGACCTAAGATGCGATCGATTTTGGAGTAAGTTCCATGGGCTGATGAGAAGTATGTGTATTCAGTTTTGTTGGGATGAAATGTTCTGTAGATGTCTGCTAAATCCAAATGTTGGATGGTTAGGTTTAAATCTAAGATTTCTTTGCTCAGCTTCTTGTTGGAGGATTGATCCAACACTGCCAGAGGAGTGTTGAAATCTCCAATGATTATGGAGCTTGAGGAAATCAAGTTGCTCATGTCTGTTAGAGTTTCTCTTATAAATTGAGGTGCATTCTGGTTGGGTGCATAGATATTAATAATTGAGATCTCATCATAGTGAGTATTACCCTTAACAAATATGAAGTGACCGTTCTTGTCCTTCCTTACTTTTGTTGGTTTAAAGCCTATTGTATCTGCAAATAAAATTGCAACACCTGCTTTTTTCTGATTACCATTTGCCTGAAATGTGGAAGACCATCCTTTCATCCTGAGTCTGTATTTGTCTTTTAGGTTAAGATGTGACTCTTGTATGCAACAGATATCTGGCCTGAGTTTTCGTATCCAGTCAGCTAACCTATGCCTCTTTAGAGGACAGTTTAAGCCATTCACATTAATGGAGAATATTGATAAGTCTGGTGAAGTTTTGGGTATCGAGTTTTTCAAAAGTCCAGTGGCCATTTTTAATCCTTTTGCCAGTGTGGAAATTGGAGTTTGATCCGAAGTTTCTGAGTGCGTTTACGTTTGTGGTATAGGATTGGGTTGGTCATTATGGAGGATAGGTCTGAGAATATCCTGAAGAGCTGGTTTGGTTATGGCAAATTTCTTCAATATATGAATGTCATTAAAGTATTTAATTTCTCCATCATAAATGAAACTCAATTTAGCTGGATACAAGATCCGGGGTTGAAAGTTATTTTTCTTTAGTAGATTAAAAGTTGGTGACCACCCTCTTCTGGCTTGAAAAGTTTCAGCAGAGAGATCTGCAGTCATTATAATATTCTTCCCTTTGAAGGTAATGGTTTTCTTTCTCCTGGCAGCTTTGAGGATTTTCTCCTTCACATTAACTTTAGTGAAGTTAATTATGATATGCCTTGGGGATGTCCTATTGGGGTTGAGTCGTTCTGGGGTTCTGAAACTGTCCACTATCTGAATTTCAGAATCTCTAGTCATGTCTTGAAAATTCTCTTTCATAATTTCATGCAGAAGGGCTTCTGTGCCCAGCGAGGCCACTTCATCTGTTTCTGGAACTCCT